>NC_045787.1:32496313-32804805 GCF_009873245.2 Balaenoptera musculus
TTCAGGTGTACAGCAAAGTAATTCAGTTACACACAATTTTTTTCAGGTTCTTTTCCATTATAGGTTATTATAAAATATTGAGTATAGTTCCCCGTGCTATACAGTAGGTCCTTGTTGGTTACCTATTTTATATATAGAAGTGTGTATATGTTAACTTCAAACTCCTAATTTATCTCTTCCCCCACCTTTCCTCTTTGGTAACCATAAGTTTGTTTTCCATGTCTGTGGGTCTATTTGTTTTGTATAATTTCATTTTTATCAGTTTTTTCGATTCCACATATAAGCGATATCATATGATATTTGTCTTTGTCTGGCTTACTTCACTTAGTATGATAATCTCTAGGTCCATCCATGTTCCTGCAATTGGCATTATTTCATTCTTTTTTATGGCTGAGTAGTATTCCATTGTATAAATATACCACATCTTCTTTAATCATTCTGTTGTTGGAAATTTACATTGTTTCCATGTACAGACTTGAAATTTTAGACAGTGAGATTTATGGTTTGGTTTGAATATGCATAACATGGAATACATTTTCTAATGTATTTTCCTTCTCAAATTCTTTTGAAACTAAAAGACTATACCCTGTCCTGGGTAGCAAATTACCTAGAACTAACATCTTAGAGGAAGACTGAACTTTATAAGTTATCTTACTTACTTCCCTTTCCCCTTTTGACTGTTGAGGAAAAAACTTCATCTCCATCAGAAATCTCAAATATTTTCATATCAGAGTATAGTTGTTGCAGATACCTTGAAATATTATTTGTGCTCATCACTACTAGAAGTTATGTAGTCATTAACTCTGTGTACTAGATCATGATTTAATGCATTATTTAAGCATGTATCACAAATTTTCAAAAATTTGACAAATGTCCTTCAATGGTGTCGGTTTTCTTTGAAATTTTAAGTGTTTTATTCTATGCATTAAAAATATTATTCTGTAGCCAAAGCAGTCTTGAGGGAAAAAAAATGGAGCTGGAGGAATCAGACTCCCTGACTTCAGACTATACTACAGAGCTACAGTAATCAAGACAATACGGTACTGGCACAGAAACAGAAACATAGATCAATGGAACAAGATAGAAAGCTCAGAGACAAATGCAGGCACCTATGGTCAGCTAATCTATGACAAAGGAGGCAAGGATATACAATGGAGAAAAGACAGTCTCTTCAATAAGTGGTGCTGGGAAAACTGGACAGCTACATATAAAAGAATGAAATTAGAACACTCCCTAACACCATACACAAAAATCAACTCAAAATGGATTAGAGACCTAAATGTAAGACCGGACACTATAAAACTCTTAGAGGAAAACATAGGAAGAACACTCTTGGACATAAATCACAGCAAGATCTTTTATGATCCACCTCCTAGAGGAATGGAAATAAAAATAAAAATAAACAAATGGGACCTAATGAAACTTAAAAGCTTTTGCACAGCAAAGGAAACCATAAACAAGACGAAAAGACAACCCTCAGAATAGGAGAAAATATTTGCAAACAAATCACCGGACAAAGGATTAATCTCCAAAATATATAAACAGCTGATGCAGCTCAATATTAAAGAAACAAACAACCCAATCCAAAAATGGGCAGAAGACCTAAATAGACATTTCTCCAAAGAAGACATACAGATGGCCAAGAAGCACATGAAAAGCTGCTCAACATCACTAATTATTAGAGAAATGCAAATCAAAACTACAATGAGGTATCACCTCACACCACTTAGAATGGGCATCATCAGAAAATCTACAAACAACAAATGCTGGAGAGGGTGTGGAGAAAAGGGAACCCTTTTGCACTGTTGGTGGGCATGTAAATTGATACAGCTCCTCTGGAGAACAGTATGGAGGTTCCTTAAAAAACTAAAAATTGAATTACCACATGATCCAGCAATCCCGCTACTGGGTATATAACCAGAGAAAACCATAATTCAAAAAGACACATGCACCCCAATGTTCATTGCAGCACTATTTACAATAGCCAGGTCATGGAAGCAACCTAAATGCCCATTGACAGACGAATGGATAAAGAAGATGTGGTACATATGTACAATGGAATATTACTCAGCCATAAAAAGGAACGAAATTGAGTCATTTGTTGAGACGTGGATGGATCTAGAGACTGTCATATAGAGTGAAGTAAGTCAGAAAGAGAAAAACAACTATCGTATATTAATGCATATATGTGGAACCTAGAAAAATGGTACAGATGAACCGGTTTGCAGGGCAGAAATTGAGACACAGATGTAGAGAACAAACATATGGACACCAAGGGGGGAAAGCCATGGGAGGTGGGGTTGGTGGTATGCTGCATTAGGTGATTGGGATTGACATGTATACACTGATGTGTATAAAATTGATGACTAATAAGAACCTGCTGTATAAAAAGAATAAATAAAATAAAATTCAAAAAAAAAATTATTCTGCAAAGGAACCCATAGATTTCATAGGACTGCCCAAAAGTTCAATGCACTAATAAGATTAAGAACCCATACATAGGGCTTCCCTGGTGGTGCAGTGGTTGAGAATCTGCCTGCTAATGCAGGGGACACGGGTTCGAGCCCTGGTCTGGGAAGATCCCACATGCCGCGGAGCAACTAGGCCCGTGAGCCACAACTACTGAGCCTGCACGTCTGGAGCCTGTGCTTCGCAACAAGAGAGACCACGATAGTGAGAGGCCCGCGCACCACTATGAAGAGTGGCCCCCTCTTGCCGCAACTAGAGAAAGCCCTAGCACAGAAACGAAGACCCAACATAGCAACCAATCAATCAATCAATTAAAAAAATAAATAAATCTTAAAAGCAGAAACCTACCATTAAAAAAAAAAAAAAGAACCCATACATAAGGCCATATAATTAGAAATATTTTAATATGTGATGATATACAAATTGGTTTTGTTTATTGCTGAACTAAGACATAAATTCTACTAATATATATTGCCCAAACTGGGCATTACACAGTTCTCAAGTAATTTCTCATAATATATACTCCATGAAAGGACTTTTTTGGTTAACTTAGTAAATCAGCCTTTCACACTTGCATCATCAGAAGAACTTCAGTTGTTCTCTGCCACTTCACCTGTTCTTAGATACTTCACCTTACACAGAGCAGATCTGCATTGGGCTTTTAGGGACACCAGGGGAGATATAATTCCCATCTTTCTTCCTCTCCTAGCAGACTCATGTGAATTACTGATGCCTATTAATTCCTTTAGGAACTTAGGGTTCAGTATAGTCCTTTCAAATTTTTTCCATATCATAATTAGGGATAGGAATTAATAGTCATGTGCTCTATAGTGGGAGGACAGCTATTAACATTCAACAGAGGTATAAATGTCTAACAACAGGCCTTTTCCCAAAAGGAAGATTTTAACAGAACTGCACAATCCAAAAGAAACATCAAGCAGGGAGGAAGAAGAACACAGCAAGAAAACAGGACCCCAAAGTCTCAGTTTTGCCCAGAGTCAGCCCTAAACTTTGATGATTCATTTAATTCTAATTATTCATCCTTCAAAACCAAGTTGAACCATGCCTGCCACTATGACACTGCCATCCCGAAAAGTCATTCTTCCTCTATGTTGCCACATTTAGCTCTTATCTCCAACATAACATTGATGTCTTTATGTGACTCTCCCTTCAAAGATTAATGGTTATTTTTCAAGAATTTAGAATGGTTCCTGACAAATAAATCACTGAAGAATTAATCAGGAAATTAATTTTAATTTATTAAATTCTTAATAAAGAATTCATAAAGAATTATTCTCTGGTAAAATTATTTTTCAGCAAGCGTTGATTTAGTGCTGTCATACCAGCAGTACTATGAGACATCTGGATGACCTAAACTTGTCATTTTAAGCCATCACTGTAGCTCAGAGATGAAGCTAAAGAAAAGATTAAAAGGTTAGGTGCAAATTTGTAACTTGAAGAAGCCTCAGAGTTCTCAAAACACAAAAGATGGAGCCACCAATCTGCCCAGTGACTTGACTTAACCATGGCCACACACTCTGTCTAGAGGGCATAGCAAGGTCACTCTGAGCCTGATTCAGTTTCACAAGAGCAGCACACAGCAACTCCCCACATCACTTCTAACCCGCACCAACCACTACGCGGAAGCAAGAGAGAAGCTCAAATCTTAACCGGTCCCTGACGAACATGACCGAACACTCCAAACACCCAAGCCTGCACTCGACCACTAATTGGTGGAATCCTGAGTGTTCACATGTGGAAAGGATCTGGCAATCACTGGTTCTGACTTACCCACAAAGTAGGAATCATCTCTACAATGTCTGGGGCAGATGGTCACCTACCTCTGCTTGAAAACATCTCTGGACAGAAGCCCCTTACCCTGTGAGGTACCTACAAACCTCTGTTGGGCAACTGTTGAGATTAATGAGCAAACATATATAAAGCACATATCACTGGCACATAGTAGTTGCTCAATAAATGTTATTGACTTTATTATCATTATCAACTCCCAAATCCTTTTTATTTTGCTGACAATTTCTTCTTTAAGATATAAGACAATGTACAAGAGGGCAAAACAGTATTTCTAGTACACCTCAGTTTGTATAAAAGATAAAGAATAGACGTAAGAATGTGATGGTGTGTGTGAGCATGTATGTGTGACCATGTTTACAAAGCTTCCTCAAGGAATCCCCAGCTAGCACTGCAGATGATGCCCATTGTGAGAATCCGAATGTTTGTGCCAAAGATGCTTCCAATCCTCTAATGCCAGAAAGCTGCTGGGCTCTGAGCCAAAGGGGGGTGAAAAGCCCTTCCCCCAGTCTCATGCTATACATTGTCACGTGGACCTTAAAGCAATATTGCTATATCCCAGAGTGCCATAAAATCCATCACTCATCTAAGCCAGTCCGAGACATGGGGCAGAGAGTCATCTTCCCGTCTCTAACCTTTCCAAAG
Source organism: Balaenoptera musculus (assembly GCF_009873245.2). Lineage (NCBI taxonomy): Eukaryota > Metazoa > Chordata > Mammalia > Artiodactyla > Balaenopteridae > Balaenoptera > Balaenoptera musculus. The sequence continues at coordinate 32,501,237 of NC_045787.1, forward strand.
CTCAGCTGTGGACCACCTAAGGTATTTCACCTCATCATCACCAACTATCACTGAACCTCACTTGGGAAAAATGAACACACACAAAATATTTCCACTAGCATAAGTAACTGTTTCTGTATCTGTAGTAACAAATTCTCATGTGGAAAAAGAAATTATCTACAAGGCACGATGTCTACAGACATGCAGCTCTGGCTAGAATATAAACACCTTTCAACATTGTCACAGAGAGCAGTTCAGTTACTGAGAACTACAGCTCTTCAAACATACACTTTTCTAATTATGGGCTAAGCTCTGCAATTATAAAGCCAACAACCCCATTCCTGTGGTTTCCTCAACAAGAGAACTGTTTCTGCCAAAAGAATATTCAAGTCTCCAGCTCATGGAGATACACTTTGAATTGACAGGTTGGTTTTGCCCTCACCTTCTACTATTCCCATGCAGGTTTAAAAGGCCTAGAGGGGTGGGATAGGGAGGGTGGGAGGGAGGCTCAAGAGGGAGGGGATATGGGGATATATGTACACATATAGCTGATTCACTTTGTTGTACAACAGAAACTAACACAACATTGTAAAGCAATTATACTCCAATAAAGATATTTTTAAAATAAAATAAAAGGCCTAAACTCTGTGATAAGAGCCAAGTTTCAGTCAGAACTCAGATCCGACGTATTTATCTTCTCCTCCTCAGAAGTTTCTGCGAGAGGCTCACAACCAAGGAATTGGATCTTAGCTTGGCTATCCAGCCACTTAAAGTTTATTCATTAGTTCATTAAATAAACATTTTGAGTACCTTTCTTTGAGTGAACCATATATCCTTCCTAATTGTTTTTCCCTGGATATATTCTAATTTATGGGGTTCCTGTATGAAATGTGAAGAATCATGCATAGTTCCCACCAATTCCATTAACATTCTGTTTTGCTTATTTTTCATTACCGTGAAAACTCTTCTGAATCTCAGATAGAAGTCAGTGCAAAAGCGCCATGTGTCTAGGATGTTACTGTTGTGCAAGAGAAAAAGACTATACATCAGCCCACGCTCATATAGACATGAAATGCCTCTGGAAGGACACACAGTTATTAGTTTCAGTGATGCCTCTGAAGACAGAAACTAGAGAGCTAAGTGACAGGTTAAAATCCTAGGTGGTCAGGCAAAAACAAAAGTTAAATACTGTTTCTGGTCTTGGAGTCTCAAGAAGCAAATGAAAAGCAAATACATGATTTTCATTGTATGCTCTTCTACTTTTTCATTCTTGAATTATGTTCATATATTGAGCATTCAAACAATTATAAAGAAACATGGCACAACACTGGCATACTCTCAATAAATTTAGAATTAACTTTTGAATAAAACAATTCTGGGGCAGCTCCTCCTTGACACAGAGACTCTTCTCATACTTTCTATCAGTGACAAAGCCCTCAAACTGGGAGACAGGTCTCCCAGCCCACTTGAGAAATTGTCAGCTCCTCACTTATGGCAAATAAGTGAGTGTACTAGTTTCCTGTTGCCGCTGTAACAAATTACCACACACTTAACGGCTTAAAACAACACAAACGTATTACCTTGCTACATAGTATTGTATGTAAGAAGTCTGGCACAGATCTCACTGAGCTAAAATTAAAATGTGGAAGGGCTGCATTCCCTTCCAGAGGCTCTAGGGGAATAATCTATTTTTTGGTCTTTTCCAGCTTCTAGGAGGTGCCCATAATCCTAGGCACGTGGGCCCCTCCGTCCATCCAAAGCCTACAATGGCTGGTCAAGTCTTTCTCAAATTTCATGATTCTAACATTGACTGGTTTTCTGACTCTCAGTTCCTCTTTTAAGAACCCCTGTGACTGCCTTGGGCACACCTGAACAATTTAGGATAATCTCCCAATTTTATAGTCAGCTGATTAATTCTGCTTTTCTGTGTAACATAACAAGTCCACAAGCTCCAGAGATTGGGACATAGACATCTTTGGGTAGCCATTATTCTGCCTTCCATAGTAAATAGATATATACATGCCTATGGTTTCTGAAGGGACAGAACCTCCTCCATGGGATAGCTTTTTGTGTTATAAAACACAATATTCAAAATCCTTGTCTGAAATAGATGCTTCTGGATTCCTTTGGTACTGTTAGGAGCCACTCCAAGATATATGACGGGGTATTTAAGACCGTCTGTTAATATAAACTCTGCAGCCGGACTTCCAATTCGAAATCCCAGATCCCTCACTCATCATGTGTGACTTATGCCTCAGTCTCCTCATTTGTAGAATGAAGATAGTATTAGTACCTATATCATAGGGTTGTTGTGAGGCTAAGTTACTACCATTTAGAACAGTGCCAGCACATAATAAGTACTCAATGCATACTGCCTGGTTTGACTTGATTCCCACCTGTATGACAGAGAATGCTCACAAAGGAATCGTTCCCAGGATACAGAAATGGTCAGCCCCAAGACAACATCATGCTTCTGACTTAAGAGCCTTGAGAAAAAAATATTGACAATTTTTAAGAATCCACATTGATGTATTTAGTTAAGAAAAGCTAATTTATCTCCCTAGATTTTGATTTTACCAGACTGAAAGTTAAAATACCAGCCTGTCCAATTCAATCCTAAGAAGCCAGTAATCCTACTGGTTTTCTGCTATAGGTCATAAGGATTAAGCTAGACAGTCTTTGCCCTCAAGGAAATTGCCACATAATGGGTAGATAGTACAAACAGAGAGGAAACATTAAGTAAACAAATTGAACAAAAAGATTAATTTCTAGAGCCCCAGACAGCTTGGATCTAACAAAGCAAAGGGAGCAACTCTGCATTTTAGCCTATTTACCTCCAGTGTCCTGAGTCTAGAAGTTCTGCATAGCAACTCTCATTGCTGACACAAAGGAAACTGGACAAAAAAGTGTCATTAAAAGCACCTACTCTAGCACTGTAGTTACACAATTGGATCAAGCCACATTTCATTAATCTTTTGGTAAATCTTTCCACTAGTTTCTAGGGATTTTTTCTAGGAAAGAGCTAAAAAGAAAAGCTAATTTATCTCCCTAGATTTATTATGCTAAAGGATTATCCAATACACAAACTCAAAGACAATCACAGGAGCACATGGTATCTTAGTTCAACAACTAAGCATTATTCAAAACATAAAGATTGCACTGGAAATCCTTTGGATTTTCACTATTGGAACTTGGTAATAGGCTATCCACATTCCTAGGAAATTACTGCCAAATTAGAAGCACTAAATCTACCTCTATTTAGTCTCCTTTCAAGTATTTTGGCAGCCACTCTATCATATAATTTAAAGCACTTAGGAAACTAACAATACCTGAATGTCAGCACCAGGGAGCAGGAGTGAAAACTTGATGTTCTATACTTTATCATGACTGTCAATTTTATATTATACAGTCATTTCTCTCAATGTAGTAAGCTGTAATAGTTAATGCGCTAAGGAGAAATTAAATACTGTCTGCCAAGTATTCCATCACAATCTGATTAAATCCAGTCTCCAGTAATTCCATAATTTTCATTACACCTGTGAAAATGTTTTGGGTTAGCAGTCTCCTATTTTGTTTTCTCTAAGCAGATGAAATTTCCTTTAATGCGAATAATATAGCCGGACTATGAAACAAAAGATTTAATAATATTTGTCTATAGCTCCCATTTAGAAATATCAAACTTATAAAGCATACTAATTGGCAAAGTCATATTTATTGGGATTTATGTTATATCAGATTATAAGCACCTTTAAGCAAAAAACATATTTTTCCCCTTTGCTCAGAAATTGTCCAACACTCTTGGTCCAGTGAAGAGAAAAGCAAAGATTTATTTTTTAAAAATTAGCCATAAGATTTATATTCAGAGATCTGAAGAGTGTCTTAGAGATTACGTGTTTCACCCTTCATTAAACTAAGCCCTGAATAAATTTAAAAAAAAAAAAAGAGAGAGAAAAGCAAAGATTTATCAAAGAGACTGAGTGTAAACCAAATAAGATACTGTCTACAGCAAAAGTCCTCATTTTGACTAACTTTTATTTGGATCACTTTATTTGGTCAAAGTGATTTTTTTATGAGGTTTTTAAAAACGCCTGAATTTATTCTTTCATTCAAGAAATATTAAACATCACCCACTAAGTGTCAGGCACTGTTCTAGGAACTCGGGATACACAGCTAAGGGCCATGGCCCAAAAAATGCATCACCAGGATTCCAAATATTGGGCAACAAATAAAGTGAGTACTTGAGAGTAGCTGAACTGGCTGTTGGAAAAGAAGTGCCATATTTCAGGAGTAGGGTCCAGCCAACTACCTTTTTAAAAGACAGTGAGGGCTTGAAGATCTGGTATTAAAAATAACTGGACATGAATAAAAATTTGGAAGATAAGACAAAGATACAAAAAACATAAGACAGGCCCAAGAAGAAAACTGAGAGAAAGTAGTCAGCAAATACAAAAAATAAAAACAGAATGATTGGGCACGAAGATACTCGTACTAGAAATATCTAGTGTGACCAAGAATCTTTGAAGAAGTAAATCTGATGACTTTGAGTGTGTCAGTCTTGTCTGACTGTGTTTATAAAAAAGAAAAGAATGATGAATTTGGGATTGTTTCCCTTCATATTCCAATCAATAGAAACTTCCTTTTCGCAATGAGACTTTAAACAATTAGGGAAACCTTTTGGTTTCCAGCTAATGGATTTAATAGTGATTGCCATTTCAGGAAAAGCACTTCATCCAATTGTAGGCATGCCAAAGGTGGAAGGGAGGGAAGCAGAAGAAGCGTAAACTGTACTAAAGGCCCTCACAGCTGGCTTTGAGTCACTGAGAAAATAATATCTTTCCTCTAACAACCCCTCAAAGACTTGGGTTTGCTTTCATTCGGGATGAGAATGCGCTGGACCAAGGACAACTGTTGTTTTAGCACTTGAGCACTGATGTTCTATTTACTGTGCCGATGCCAGGCATTCCTGAGTAATATGTGAGGATCCTTGAGAAAATATACATAGAGTAGAGGTTCAAATATTTAGACACCAGTTTTCTGGTTAATGGCATATCCAAACCTCCCACATTTTTTCTTCTAGCTCATCATCCTTGGGCCTCTGAACGTTTTCCTATTCCCTGCTCTTCACCAGACAGCAAAGTTGGGCAGAGAAAGGGCAAATACCCTGGGTCACCAACCCTCTGGCCAGAGATATCTTCAGCACCATGAATAATCTTTTAGTTTGGGGCCTGATTTTCCAAAATTCACCCTCACATTTGCCTCCACCAGTGATATATTATTTTAAATATATTGAAACATGTTCTTGCTTTACATAGTCATCAATCTTTCAACTGACCTACAAATGTCAATATATCAAAATTTGCTACAAGTACAGACATTAATGTGATATAGGAGGATGATAATTACGCTTGGGTAACTTTATCAGTGAAAGGTAATTGGCATTGAACTAATAAGGCACATTTATGTGTTAGGTATTTGCTAAATTAATTTCTTGTTTAGTTTCTTAACACAATATTCAAGTGTCTTCTGTACTGATTTTTTTTATTAGATTATGCCATTTGCTGTATGAATGGATTGTCCTTTTAGTTATAGTGTAAGAGCTTCTTTAGTGTAAAATCAAAAATCTGGAAAAGCAAACTGTAATACACAAATCCCTTTTAGGATATTCTGTCAAGTAGGAATAGTTTTATCCACAAGTAACAGAAAACCTGACTAGCAGACTTAAGCCACAGGAACATTACTTAACAAAAAGACCAGAGAGAAGCCATCCCAAGATTGAATCAATGGCTTAATAATATCATCAAGGATGCAGACTCCTTCAAATTTTCTGCTCAGCCATCCTCAGTATGTACTTAATATTTTCCCTTCAGGTCAAAGATAATTATCAAAGCTCCAAACACCCTGTCCTCACACAATAGTAGGACTTTTCCAACATATTACATACGCTTATTTTCCAAAACAGGATCACATGTCCATCCAGACAAGTCACTGACAAGAAGCAATAAGACTGTCATAATTGCTTTACACAAAATGTAACTTTCACCCAGGGGCTGGGTACCTTGGCATGGAAGGTAAGCAACCAACAGAGCTGGCCACATGTGTGGCCCCTCTGAAGCCAGGCGTGTAACGGACGGCCTACTATGTAACTAAATGGTGACATTGTGAGTCTTGAAAACAAGAATCAAAGCAGAAGAGAAAAGATTATTAACGGCTTTGGCATTTGAGTGTCCCCATGGATTTAACTCCAAGTCAACAGGTCCTCTCCTGCATGAAGGAACCCCACCTCTGACGTCAATAATAAGAAACAAATACCGCTGTCCACTATGCCCTTCTGAGATTTGGCAAGGATAAGAGGGGAGGCAAGAAGACAAAAAAAAGGAGAACAATTTCATTTTTGCCCTTGGGAACTGCAAAAATCTATGTCTTAGGTCTAAGAATTTCATAGAGAACCCCAGATAATGTTTTCTTCTATCAGCTGCCAATCAGCCCTATTCAGCTCTCACTTGTAGCGTACTCGATGGCCAATGAGTCTGCCCTGTACTCTATATCCCACAGTGACTGTCCTGGGAAGTCTTCAAGAGCCCTGAAGCAAAAGCTAGAAGAGCTCAGAACACTACTTCAACTCCAAGATCAAAGAGCTTAGGCACAACATCCTCCATACCCTCACCACTGTCAAGTCATCTTTGTGACATAATGTTTCTTTTTAAATAGGGAGCAAGGGGGCTTCCCTGGTGGCGCAGTGGTTGAGAATCTGCCTGCCAATGCAGGGGACACAGGTTCGAGCCCTGGTCTGGGAAGATCCCACATGCCACGGAGCAACTGGGCCCGTGAGCCACAATTACTGAGCCTGCGCGTCTGGAGCCTGTGCTCCGCAACAAGAGAGGCCGCGATAGTGAGAGGCCCGCGCACGCGATGAAGAGTGGTCCCCACTTGCCGCAACTAGAGAAAGCCCTCGCACAGAAACGAAGACTCAACACAGTCATAAATAAATAAATAAAAGAACGTGAATTTCTTTAAAAAAAAAAAAAAAAGAGGGAGCAAGGAGTCAAATGTCTGGGTTAAACAATGGTTCCTACTAACTACACACACGTTGCAAACTAATTCAAAATCTGCTTTAGAGCATAAATCTGGCAATTTGGCCTATCAAGAAAGAGCTTTCCAGATTTACAGTCAGAAATGTACTAAAGAGAAGGAAAACAAAATATGAAATTGAAACTATAATCAGCTTAAGTGGAAACAATACTATCTGTTCATGATTGCTATTCCCATCATCAGTTGAATTAGCAAAAATCCCGGACTGCATGACACCAAGCTAAAGGCTTTCAAATGACCATGGACTGATGTTCAGCAATGCTGCATAGTCATTCACGGAGCTGGCCAGCGGTGACCCTTTAGGAAAGTTGCTTAAACTTTACAAGTCTCAGTTTCTTTATTTACAGAATTATGAAAGCAAAGTCTGTGCTGCAGGGTTGGAATGGGACCCAGTCAAATAAAATAAAAGGTGCTCATTTACTACCATATTGATAAAACAGGTTAAGTTCTTCTTAGGAACATCTTAATTATGTGGGGCACTAAATAAAATACATGTATCAGGAATGAAAAGCCAAGGGAAAGGTCTTCGTATGATATATTTTTGCGCCAATGCAGTGGTTTTTATCCAGATTGTCATAGTATCCCATAAGATATGCTAACTAGAAATTCTGGACATTTCATATATTTGGAGAAACTGAAGATGAAATGACATGAAATCCCAATGCAAGTTTATAAGCCAAATGTGGTTAGAAAATTTTTGATGTTAATACTGATATTCAAAATAAATCTCTGAAATTTAAGCAAATGCTTAGATGAAACAGGAGTTTAAATATTAAACCAATTGGCATTTCATACTCTTGTCCTTTTCATGCTATGTCAACCATGGACATAATTGGTACATTGTGGAGAAAACTCTGAATAAATACCTCTTCCCATATTCTAGGTCTTTCTATCTTACTTTCTGTCTTTATCTCAGTTTCTGTCTCTGTAACACACACACACACACACACGCACACACACACAGGTCTGGGCTAGTGAGCCAGGCATTGATTTAGAGAGGTGGAGCCAAGAGGCTAAAAGAGGTACGTTTCAAAGCAATCCATTGACAGTTGTCTCTCCACGGTTAAAGCCCCTTCTGTGTGTGTGTATGTGTGTAAGCCATTTGCTCTCAATTTCACACTTCTTTTCTCCTTAAGTGCTACCCTTGGTGTTTATTTTAGTCTGCAAGAGACAGGCAGGTGGGGAGGGAAGATAATTTCCAATGTAATCATGCTAGTTCCTTGTACCTATAGGTTCTACTGTCAGTGTCACCACTGCTGAACACATTATCTGGTTTATTTCTCTGGTTGGAAATTTACATACCATTTTCCCACTGTCACTCTTCTCAAAACTGGCAGATTTTCTCCAAGCAACTATTTCATTTTTTATTATCTGCAAAGGCGGAACTTAACCGATACTTCAGAATCAAACTTTTATTTTCTTTCATGTTTAATGGTAAGCCACCTATGCTTCTATTCGGGGGACATTTTTTCAATTCTCTGCTTTTTTCCTGATTAAAGGCATGATTTCTTTAATGAAAGTCATTTTGTGATCTTAATTCTTAAACACTATGTGTCCATGTGGGAAACCTCTTCCTCCCTTGTAGACTCCAAATTCGGTTTTTTATAGGCATGCACCCTTTCGCTATGTAGGGTAGCTGGGTGCCAAAATCGACAGTGCAGAGATGAAAAATAATTGGAGAGAAAGTTATCTACATTTTCTTAGGCTCCTAGAACTTTATATTGAGAAGCGGCGCTACAGTTTAACTGTTTTGTAAAACACTTCCCCTTTCCGTTCTTCCTGTCACACCAGCCAAATCTATAACATGTTATGTAAATGAGGAAATTCAACAGATACATTCACAGAGTATTTGAGGTAATGTAAATCATCCACAAAAGACAACTGACCTTTTCCATGTTAGATCCTGAATTATAGAAGGTTCTGCTGTTCTAAACAGTCACACGCTTCAAGTGGTATATTTCCAATGGGATGAAATATGAAGAGGAGAAAATGGAATTTTTTCCTTCTTTTTTTTTTCATTTGGAGAAAATAAGGAAGTGGAGGAGTTGTCAATAGACTGTATCTCTTTAGGCACATCTTTTTAAAGATAGTGGGATTGTTTCAGATCCTGGAATTGTTTTCCTCCTGAAAGGAAAAAAAAAAAAAAATGATAGAACCTTGGTCTCAGACCCACTTTCTCAAGTCCCTGCCTTTAGTTCTATGAGGAGACTTTTCAATTCATTCCACAAACCTGCATCAAGCACCTACTCTGTGTCTAGGCCCTGAGCTAGGGATTGGGAAGAGTAAAACATAGTCATGTCTCTAACAAGCACCCAGTTTGGAAGGAGAAACAAACACATGGACTAATAATGAAAATACAATGTGCTGAGAAGCATAATAGAGATAAGTAAAGTGTTTGGGACTCATAGAAGGGATAAGACCAGTTATTCCAGTTGAAGGTCAGGGAAGGCATCCCAGAGGCAGTGGCATGTTACAGAGAATAAAGACCTCTGCAAAATCTGTGCAGGCAAGTCCTAGTTCTCCCTCCTAGTTTCCCCAGATTAATTCCAAAGACAGCAGCCCAACAGCATACAGTATCTCTTTAGGATGAATCATGAGAGAGCTTGGCAACTGCCAGTCCTAATAGCATCTCTAAGGAAAGCAATTAACTAGCAATTTTTCTTTATTATTTCACTCATCCACATAATTAAATATTCTTAACATACTTATTTCATAGTATTTCATGAAGAATGATAACACTGTGTAACTGTATACTAATGATAATATAATTATCCACCAGTTTCACATGCTTTGATGTGTTCTTTCAAAAAAATTATTCTAAAATACAAGTTTAATGTGAGGTTAAGATTGCACTAAGCCATTTCCTCTAAGACGCTGCTGCTTGCCTTTATTTCACAGTGGGGAAATGACGTGAAAGACTTGCCTTAGATTCTTCTGGTTTTTGAGGAAGCTATAAATGTTTATATGAATTTATTAAAAATCTCACGGATCCTTCAAAAATCACTCCTAAGGGATTTTTGTCAGTTTTCCTATTTTGCTTTAAAATATATGATTATTGTTATTGTGCTATCTTTTTTTACACTATATAAATATGCACACACGTAAAGCACATATATACATGCATACATATGTATAAATCTTTTCTGTGTATTAATATTTTATATGTATAAACACATATACATATATAGTTCTAGGTGTGATGTATATATCTATATATACAATAAAGAGCGCTTTAACCTTGCCTCAAATCTCGTCTCTATGTTACAAATATCAAAAGTTATTTTTCCCCAATCCCTTTCATAAAGTCTTTATGTGCCAAGATAAAAATGTTCAATTCTGGGCTTCCCTGGTGGCGCAGTCGTTGAGAATCCGCCTGCCAATGCAGGGGACACGGGTTCGAGCCCTGGTCTGGGAAGATCCCACATGACGTGGAGCAACTAGGCCCGTGAGCCACAACTACTGAGCCTGCGCGTCTGGAGCCTGTGGTCCACAACGAGAGAGGCCGCGACAGTGAGAGGCCCGCGCACCGCGATGAAGAGTGGCCCCCGCTCACTGCAGCTAGAGAAGGCCCTCACACAGAAACGAAGACCCAACAAGCCAAAAATAAATAAATAAACAAACAAACAAAAATGTTCAATTCTATGAGATAATGCCATTTGCAGCAACATGGATGGACCTGGAGATTATCATACTAAGTGAAGTAAGTCAGACAGAGAAAGACATATATATGATATTGTTTATATGTGGAATCTAAAAACGGATGATACAAATGAACTTATTTACAAAACAGAAACAGACACATATTTAGAGAGTGAATTTATGGTTACCAAGGGGGAAGGGAGGGGGGGAAGGATAGATTGGGAGTTTGGGATTGACATGTACGCACTGTTATGTTTAAAACAGATAACCAACAAGGACCTACTCTATAGCACAGGGAACGCTGCTCAATATTCTTTAATAACCTAAATGGGAAAAAGAATTTGAAAAAGAATAAATACATGTCTACGTATAACTGAATCACTTTGCTGTACACCTGAAACTAACACAACATTGTTAATCAACTATGTTCCAATAAAAAATAAAATTTTTAAAAAAAATGTTCAATTCTAGATATGGTTTCCTCAGAGTAACGTGTTATGAGGAAGCATCGTGACTCTCTATTACAGCACCTCACGTATGTGATTTTAAACTCACTTTCCTAAAAGTGAGCAGGAGTCCATTCATTTCACTTACTTTCACTGTCATTTTCTGCAGTTTTGGGCTGTGTTGGAATCTAGTTCAGAGTGGCCGAGCAAGACTCACAACAAAGCAAACTGCCCCCAGCTGATAATTATTCACACAGCTTGGCCCCTTCTAACATCTCATACGAGCGCTTCCTTTGAAAGTTACAGCCTACTGAGGTGGATTAAAACCAGTTCTAGGTGTACTCAGTGTTTCAAGAGATGACTTAATATTTCACATAATAGTATCTCCCTTGTTTGGGATTGACATGTACACACTGCTATATTTAAAATAAAATGCTCTCCATGAAAAAAAATTATCTCCCTTAAATGTAGCATTTTTATTTTCAATGCCTGTTTATAACTAACATCTTATTTATGCCCACAAATATTACATGATAAGTGGTGAAGGAATTTAGGATAAATTAAAGGACCCCTTAAAAGTTGGGAGATGGGGAATTCCCTGGTGGTCCAGTGGTTAGGACGCCGCACTTTCACTGTCGACGGCGCAGGTTCGATCCCTGGCCGGGGAAGTAAGATCCCTGGCCGGGGAACAAAGTCAAGCGGCGCAGCCAAAAAAAAAAAAAAAAAGTCAGGAGATGAGCTTTAGTAGCTGTATTAAAAGCTGTGTTATAATAATTACTGAACCCTAAGTTGGTTACATTAGAAGGGAAGCAAAGCCAAGGATTTGCCTTAGGTGACAGTCCTTCGTGGAACTGAGACCACAACCTCTGTGATTCCTTGCTCAAGATATACTGCCAGTGTCCCTTTCAAATATATACCTGGTACACAAAATTACAACTCCAGGTGCTGAGCCAAACGTATGTGGTAACTTCTAGTTCACAAATACTGTAAGACAGTTAACTTCACACTTCTCTTAAGCTGGCTTTGGGCTGAAGCAAGCTGGCCAGGATTGTGCCAAGAACTTTCTGTTGGGATTCATTTTTCTTTTTCTTTTCTTTTCGTTTTTTAATAAATTTATTTATTTATTTATTTTTGGCTGCATTAGGTCTTTGTTGCTGCACACTGGCTTTCTCTAGTTGTGGCGAGCAGGGGCTACTCTTCACTGCGGTACACAGGCTTCTCATTGCGGTGGTTTCCCTTGTTGCGGAGCACGGGCTCTAGGTGTGCTGGCTCAGTAGTTGTGGCTCGCGGGCTGTAGAGCACAGGCTCAGTAGCTGTGGCACACGGGCTTAGTTGCTCCGCGACATGTGGGATCTTCCCTGACCAGGGCTCTAACCCGTGTTGCCTGCATTGGCAGGCGGATTCTTTACCACTGCGCCGCCAGGGAAGTACGGGATTTTTTTTTCTTTTGTTTTGTACACAATTTTTTTTTTTTTTGGCCGTGCCACACAGCTTGCGGGATCTTAGTTCCCCCACCAGGGATCGAACCTGTGCCCTTGGCAGTGAAAGCGAGGAGTCCTAAGCATTGGACCACCAGGGAAGTCCCTGTACACAATTATTATTAAGGCCAATGCAGAACTATTTATCCAAAGAACTCATTTATCTGTGCAGTGGCTTAACAAAAATTAGGCTGTATCATTCTTTAAATACCTCATTACTCAGTGTTGCTGATACTCCTATGTCATTAACCATAAACCACCTGAGATTTCCCAGCTCTGCTGTATATCTCTGGTTGCCTCACTAGAACAGAAGTGCATGACATAATCAAGGACCTATCTATTAATATCATGCAGGAGTGTAGAGTGTACACTTTACAGAACATTTTGTCTTAAGAGAGGAGGTTGGTTTTTCCAAAAGCCTAATTCACATGCTTCCATGATTCTGAACAGTAGCAATGCAGCATGAATACTGAGAGATAAGACACATGTGATTTCTAAGAATGCTTTCTCTAGCTGTTCCTGCCTATGAATACACACATACTTTTTAAAGAAAGAAATGTTAAAAGGAAGATTACCAAACATGAAAGATCTACCACCAATTTCAAATCAGAATGGAAGCTTTGGTTTCTCTGAAAAGCATTTCCACATAACAGAAAGTTATTAATATTTTATCCCTTCTCTGCCTCTCATTATCCACCATCAGTCGTTTGTCAACTCCTTCACAATATCCCTTATTTTCTTGCTCTTATTGCCTCCTTTCTATTCAAGCCCTCATTGCCCAAAAAAAAAAAGAAACAGTAGAATAAACAGTTCTCAAGGCTCCCTCTTGTAGAACACTGAGGTTTCAAGAGATGGCCTAAGATTTCTTTTTAAATCAAATCGTAGTGGGTTTTTTAAAATATTTTCAGGAGGTAGGACAATTAATGGATTGTTTTTTCTCAATGAAATGTGTTTGCCCCACACATTTTTCTTAAAACTTTAGTACATCTGCAGCTTGTATGTGATGGTAGAAGGTGGTATTTATAGCACAAAATTATATTCCTAGTTGTTTTAAGCTTAATATAACAATGGTTCATAATGTTGTACAAAGATGATTATGACTTTCAAGAGTTCTGGCACATGAACCGGTTTGGGCCTCTAAATCTTCTTCCTGCTTCTGATTTCTCCCAGAATCATCTTCCTAAAGCACCTCTGATCTCACTCCTCTATGAAAAAATTTAATTGGCTCCCCATTGCCTATGGCACAAAATCCAAACATCTGAGCAGAGCACTCAGGGGTCCCCTGAGCTACACCAGAATGCATAGCTTTTGCAATAATAAACTTTCCCTACTGCACACAAAAGGCTTGGTACACGTGTGTGTGTGTGTGTGTGTGTGTGTGTGTGTGTGTAGGGTCATATTATACAACACACTCAGAGAGAGAGAGACACCATTTTCACTCATAATATAGTCCTGAAATCTATCAGTTATTTCCCCAAAGAAGCCATATTTAACTACATATTGTATTCTGAACCAAGAAACTTGTACAAAATCAATTACAGATATGCTCACAGTAATAGGTGAGAAAATAAAGCTGAAGATATATATCTTAGGACTCCTAGATATAATAAAATTATCTTTCAAATCAAAAAGTAAATATGATCAAATATTGTATATCACTAAAGGACTGGTGCATTTATAGCAAACAAGACTACTCTAGCCCGTAACATTTTACTAAAATTAATATGCAGGCTATAACAAATACTACATTGCTCATTAATAATGATAATGCTTATATCCTGAGAATTTATAAATATTTAGTTGTGTAATTTGGACTCCTCAGATCTCTCTAAGAAAGCTGTCCAAAGAAAATTGGATGGATGTGTTTTCTCAAAATAAATTTCCTTGCTGTGAGGAAGTATTCAAACCCATTCTAGTTTCTTTAGAGATATTTTCAGGCTGGTATGTCAATATGTTTTCATAGGTGTTATGTTGTTTCTCCCAGTGAAAAGCATTTTTTCTTCAAATAAGAACTGTTCCAACATTCCACCATTTCACTTTCTCTTTCTTAGTTTAGTGGAAAGCGGTAGCAAATTGAATAAAGACCACCAAGAAAAAAAAGGGCTTTACTTAACATTTTCTTGACACTACTTAGAGAGAAGTCATCCTTTCTATAGACTCGTTTTTTTAAAGTTTTCATTAGTAAAGACCATGTAAAAATTATTTTAAACAGTTTCATATCTTATAAGAAAGTTCATAGAAACATCATTTAAGTGTCACCTTTAGTTGAACAAGAGAGACATAGGAATTACGGATTTCATTAAATACGAGTTAGGAAAAGACCAGAGCCGTGGGATGAAAAGTGCATTCATCAGGGTTTTACCCTTTGTCACAATCTGGTTTTAATATCAGGGTCTTTTGTTGAACCATCCTTTCCCCTTTGCACCTTTTTTATACCAATCAAAAGAACCCTAGGATGAGATAGTAAATTGTACAAAAACTTTAGAAAACGTTTGGTAGTATCTACTAAAGCTGAACTTATGCATATCCTATGACCTAGCAATTCCACACCTAAGTATACATCCAATTCAAGCATCCATCTAGTCACCAAAGACATGTCCTAGCACGTTCATAGCCAAACTATTCATAATGGCCAGAAAAACGGAAATACCCGAATTGCATCAACAGTAAAATTGATAAGTAAATAATATACATTTACACATTATTCACAAATGAGAATGAACAGCAACTGTGTGCAACATGATGAATCTCATCAACATAATGTTGAATGAAAGAAGCCAGATACAAAAGAGCACATAGCGAATAATGTCTTTAATATGACCAAAATACGACTGAAAGCATAAGAACAGGCAAAAATAGTCTACATTGTTAGAAATCAACCCCATGGTTACCGTAGGTGGTAAGAGGAGTTAAGGACTAGAGCAGAGCATGAAGGGGCTTGTGTGGTGCTGATAGTGTTTTGCTTTTTGATCTAAGAGCTGGCTGATAGGTGTGTTCAGTAGCTGAAAATTTAATGTGTTTTATACTGATGCTGTGTGTACTTTTCTGATATGTGTATATTTTACTTCGATCAAGTTTTTTTTAAAGGAACGCAGAAAGTCAAAAGCACTTTACTGTTGCCAAAGAGGAAATATGACCCTCTAAAGATTTTAAGGCTTTCTGAGAATTCCAGTAAGTACCAAATAGAAATATTATTCAAAGGAGGCACAAATCGGCAACATTCAATCCAATTGACTTAGGTTTTTTTGGTTGTTTTTTTTTTCTTTTTTTTAGGTAAGGATTATCAGAAAACTGAAAATGGAAGTGTAAATATCTTACTCTATCTTAAATACACCAAATAGTTTGCTTAAGGATCACCTTAAACACAGTTCACACGAAAAAAGTATCTATGGCATACTACCCCAATTTTTAAAATCAGACCTAATTCCTACGAATTAGAAAAAATGATGGAGGATTAAACTTCATGGAGAACCTTAAAAAGTCAGGAAAGTGACAACTTGCCTTCCTCCGGAAATTTGCTGTGGCTTCATAACCATGAAAATACTTTTCTCCACCCTCACCATCACTTCCCCAAAACTGCTTTTCTTTAAAAGTCAAATATGCAGAAAAAACATTCTTACCAACTATTCTGCCATTGTGACACTGCTGTAAACTATACTTCCCAAGACCGAGACATGAACATTTGTAATGATAACAGCTGGACACTTGGAAGATGTTAGCAAGTGACCATGCTGATACTTTAAATCTGGACTTTCTTCGGGTGCCAAAAAACATATTTCTGAGATCACATTATCTTCTTCAGGAGTCAAACATACAATCTCTTAGCTCAGAAAGTCATAGGGACAAGATAAAGAACAAACCATAAATATTCAGATAAGAGACTGTATTGATGGGTCTCATTCTTACTCATTGAAAAATTAAATACTTAGACCTGGGTAAAAACTCTAGCTTCCTTCTTCATGGGAAAAAATGCAAAAGATCCCTTCTGACTGGCTCCTTCTTTTAAATACTTTTTTCCATCCACTCCTGGAGGATCCAGAAACACAGGGCAGGCTGCTGCTACACAACATTATATATAGTCCTTTGGAACGTCTTTATTTCAGCAAATGATCTCTTTAATACCTAAAAGGACACATGAGCCAAACCTGAGTATGAAAATAAACATAATAAACATATGCCTAAAGCATATCACACTCTTAACAACATATTCCTTTCAACCTCACAGATGCTGAGAGTGTTAAGATTTGGAAAGAATATTCAGATCATTTGCATTAAAGATTTGTTTTTTTGGCTGTGCCATGTGGCATGTGGGATGTTGGTTCCCCAACCAGGGATTGAACCCACACCCCCTGCAGTGGAAGCACAGAGTCCCAACCACTGAACTGCCAGGGAAGTCCCTGTATTAAAGCTTTCATTGTACAACCAATTTAAGAGACTTGGCTAAGGGCATGCAAATAATTAAAGCTTAAGTTAAGACTAGAACCCTGTGTTAGCTTGCTAATTTCTAGTCTAATATTTGATGTGCTATATCTAGATGCCTTTGAGTCAAAAGAAATTACATGAATGGATGACAATCTAGTTTTGTGGGTTATGCATTGCTACTCAAGCAAAACCAAGAGCTGTGAGCCACAAAGGGTAAAATAAAACTCTCTATGAACTGGACATTCTTCAAGGAGGTACCTGATCTAGAGGAGATGCCCAAATCCACCAACTCACACAGTTGTTGTATCACATGATGAACACCAAAAATGAAATATAAAAAAAAGAAAACAAAGCACACACATGCTCTCCCTTACCCTGCCTTGTTCCATCCTCACAGCCACTTACATTCTAACAATAAAGCTCAAGAAAGAGATAAGCAACAGCTTCCCATTGGAGGGATCAAGTAAATGCTTTGCATTTTACCTGGAGTCAGGTGTCTTGCATGGTGATCAACATAGATGAAACTTCAGAAAGCACAGGAGGGTCTTACGAAACAAACTACAGAATATACTGATGGGACCACAGGGACTATGCCATTAAATGTCTCAGGCTACGTGGTACCTGATGTTCAGGGTCCACCTCTTTCCTTGCATTCCCTCTACAGAAAAGCTTTTCTGCTTCAGCTTGTCTATAGTTTGCCACACATCCACCCTTCGCCCCAACTCTATTAGACCTTAGAGCTCCAGGATCTAGTATGTTTAGCTATACTCTCTAAGTATCTTGACATCATGCCTCTTGGTTCAAATTCTCAAGAGAAAGAATTTGATAGTCCCAATATGGTTCAATAGTTCACTTAGTTGTGGCCTCAGGTATTAATAAGGAAGACAGGGCAAAACAGAGGGCTGAGTGCTCAGAAAATCTAATACAGTAGAAATGACCCTTTTGGCCCCAGAGAGTTCCATCTAACTTCAGGACTCTCTGAAGCAACCACGTATCCTTAATTCTTATGAATCACCAACAAATGGTAGACAATCCACAGAAAAAAGTTTAATTCTTGCAAGAGTTTCTGAAGAGATAATTTGATTCATATCAAAAGCCTTAATTTTATACATACCCTTCACCTCAGAAATTTAAATTCTAGGTTTTTTTTTTTAATTGGGGTATAGTTGCTTTACAATGTTGTGTTAGTTTCTGCTGTACAGTGAAGTGAATCAGCTATATGTATACATATATCCCCTCTTTTTTGGATTTCCTTCTCATTTAGGTCACCACAGAGCATTGAGTAGAGTTCCCTGTGCTACACAGCAGATTCTCATTAGTTACCTATTTTATACACAGTAGTGTATATATGTCAATCCCCATCTCCCAATTCATTCCACCCTCCTTTCCCCCTCCTTGGTGTCCCTACATTTGTTCTCTACATCTGTGTCTCTATTTCTGCCTTGCAAACAGGTTCATTTGTACCATTTTTCTAGATTCTATATATATGCATTAATATACAATATTTGTTTTTCCCTTTCTGACTTACTTCACTCTGTATGACAGTCTCTAGATTCATCCACACCTCTACAAATGACCCAATTTCGTTCCTTTTTATGGCTGAGTAATATTCCATTGTATATATGTACCACATTCTAGGCTTTCATTCTGAGGAAAAAATTAAGGTGTGTCCAGTAAGAAATAAGCCAAAAAAAAAAAAAATCCTTGTCACAGCAGTTTTTCATAGAAAAATTATAAAAGGTAACTACCTAAATATCTAGAAAAAGAGATTGTTTTATTAATGAAAGTCATTTTTACTATTTTTGTTTCTACAAAAAAAAAAAAAAACCATCATGATCCATCTTTGGTGAGCATTTTCTTCTTCATGAAAAAAAAAAAAAATCAGTAAGCCCTAGCATTGCTTTAATACTGGCACAAGGAAACTGCAAGTGGATTGCCTCCCATGCTATATTTTTCTTGTCTGGATTACAGTCACCGTGATGATCAAGCTGCAGCTGTTAACTGATCTCTTCCAGCTGCAGATTTGATCTGCTCCTACCAGTTCCTAATTGAATTTAGTTGCTTCCCCTCTGCCCTCCACTTTGGCTGAGGCCTCCCAATCTTAAAGTCCAAGTCTGCCTCCTTGCCTCCATCCTCCAGACCAGCAGCAGAAAAGTCCATGTCTTGGGCTCTAAAGCTTAACTAGTATGAATTTTAGACATTCTCGTTAATAATTTAATATCATTTTCAAAATCCTGGCTAAACAGCTATAGCCCTTGACTTGATATAAAATACTTGGGTTTCCATGTCCTCTAATTAGCTTAGTGGATAAGAGCAATATGAGCTGGAATGCTACAAACACAGAGTGAGATGTATCTTGTCTTTAATATAGTGTCCAAGAAAGGCTACAGAATTATAGTGTTACAGCACAAACAGCTGGAATTAATAGAGTGATTTCCCCAACCCAGAATCTCCTCCTCTATCAGAGTGTTTATTAAGAGGACACGGAATTGGGGTTGCATGATAATTCTTAGTCTACTGCTGAGAATGTAACCTTGAAATTTTTGACTGTAAATTCAGGACTTCAGCTGGAGACATTGGTAACAAACCCAAAAGCATCTGTTAAGACCTGGTAATGATACTGATAAAGGTCAAAGCAATTTACATCATATTCAATGACTGCAATTTCTTAATAACCCCAAAGTCACCACATCTGCCATTAGTCAATGCCTATAACATGGCCATCTGAGTGCAATATGGCCGACTTGGCTGAGGATCTCAGACTTACAGTGAAAGCTAAACTCACTCCTAAGAAGGGTATGAAGAGCATGAAGAATACTATGCAGCTCATTGGTATGGCAAATGGAAGGATCCTATTTTTGCGCCTTCTTAACCCACCATGTTGTCAACCTCAGACACCCACTGTCCCTAAGTTTCTTCATTTGTAAAAGGATGAAACTACAAAAGGCCAATAAATAAAAGTTTTGAGCTGCTCTGGTTGAAGTGGGAAGGACAGAAACAGAATTCTATTACTCAGTCTCCCCTTTGGTTCCCTCCATTTCTTCCCTGTACCCAAAGATGGCCGTAGATAAAACTTGGCCGAACCTAAAGGTTCTGCAGAACCCAGAGTGACAACCAATAGCCTATATGATTTCAGAGGCCCCTTCCCTAGTAAAACAACATTCACTTTTATGTGGCTGTGATTTGTTTGTAAAAATAGATATTGATTACCCAGCTTAATACACTGGCACCCAGCATATAGCAGGTGCTCAATGAATGTTGAGTGAATTGCACTTGAAATTGTATCTGTTTATCCAATGATCCAGTGAAACTTCGGAAAAGCAGAGAGTCCAAGACTTGGCTTACTCATTTTTTAGCCAATAAGAATAGAACCAAATTATAAGCCAATTTTATAAATTAGGGCACCTCTTAATTAATTACATTATTTTTGGTTCCTGTTGTTAATATCCACTTAGAGTTCCTTATATTTTATTATTCACTTAACTCACAGAATTTATCTTGTTTTCACCATATGCTGAATAGAATGGGTGGCAGAGTGTAAAGTGGCCTTTCTTTTTGGAGTCACTCTGAGCTGGGCTCTAGTCCCAGTTCTAACATTTACTACCTGTGGGACTTTGAGGAAATTTTAACCTATATACTTTCCTCATCTAAAAAACAGGTATAGGGAAATAGGGAATATGGAACAGTTTTGACAATTACATGAAATAATACAATAACTGGCAACTAATAAGTGCTCCATAAATGCCAATAGTGGTTATAGTTATTTTTTTAATTGGTCAAAAAGGGACAGATTGCACAGCACATCCTAGAAGACTATTCCTCTCTCTATTAAAATGTCATGAGGGAGAGATATTCAAGAGGTAGAGGAGAGATAGCTGCTTTACATCAGGAAAGGGAGCTAGGAAACAAGGGCATCACGATGACCATGACTGGTTAATGACCTGGGGAGAGTTTAACTCGAGCATCCCGCCTCCCAAATAATCATGTGTTTTCTTGCCAGGCCAAGTCTCTCCGATAATCCTTTTCTTCGGGGTCTTATTCTACCTTTGAAGAGGAAATAAAATATTGATCTTAGAAACTTACAGTGAAAAAGCAACTCACAAATAGTCTACTTCACCCATGGAAAATTCTCCATTAAGACATTAACATATAGCTTTTTTTAGCTGTGTTATCTCTCCAAAGGGTTATGTCTTGGACATCTATTGTTTTGCCCTCCCAGTATTCTTCTGCTTCTGAGAATAATACAGAATGTCCAGAACTTCCCTTTACCCAGAACACAGTGATATGGTTACCAAGTAAGCTGCCATCTTCTTCCATAACTTTACCCGTGGCCACAGCTGATTGATGTAGGGTGTGCTTCTCAGCCCAGCTCATCAATTTGAGGATTTCAAGACGTGAAGCACCAGAATGAGAAACAGAAAGAGTTTTACCTCCAATATTGCCAGGTAGTTTGGGATTTTTTTAATGTTGATAAAAGGGTGGTAAACAAAGGTACACAAATTGAAACTTGTAAATATTTTCTCTTAACACGGTCATTAGGAAGACAACGTTCTTTTATTTTTAAACAGGCAAAATTACCAGAAAGAAAGAGAGGAAAGTACAGAAGACACAAGTGTACCATTATTCAGTAATGGATGCTAAGAAACAAAATGCTATAGTCTCCTAGGATGATAAAAATAACTATTTATCAGTAATATTATGTTATATTTCATCAGACTCCTTCCCTTCCTCCCAGGTAGTCTCCCGTTCCACACATTAAGTCACATTAAGTCCTGTGTCATTTCAAAACATGAGGGCAAGGGGTAGTTATTAATAATAAATAAAAACACCCAGGATTTCTACACCAATTTTCCTCCCAAGAACACCAACACTATTATTTCACAACATTCCTTGGAGGAGAATACAGATGGGTATCATTACTGCCATTATATGGTTAGAGGAATTACACAAGGAAAGCTGAATAAACTATCTTATAACATGGTGGCTAAACTGGGGTTATAACACTTTTCTTTCTTAGTAAAGGGAAAAGGAAGGATGATGTAGGAAATATCACTGGCAAAATGGATAATTTAAATTGCCTATATGTATGTTATAGAATGGCTCATGGCACTCGTTTAACACAGAGAAACGTGGTAAATCCCAATTTCAACTTTGTAAATGTAACTTATGCATGTGGGTGCGTGTTGCAAAAATCATATCATACTATACATATTATTTTATAGGCTGTTCTTTGTGTGTAACAGCGTATTGTAAACAACTGACATACATCTATATCAACGATTACAATGGCTGCAAAGTATTCCACTTATAAATGTATCCTAATTTACTTATTTGGGGGAGGTTTTTTTTCCCAAAGCCAGGCATGAACATGCCTCTTTGAAAAACACAGAAAGAAACCCCTCACAAAAATTAATACAGGTTGATCCCATCAACAACTGATTACCAGACGCGCTCATGGGAATCTCCACGAAGACAACATCATCACACTCACGCACCAAAGATTTAAGGAGCAGGACGAGTAAAAGCCAGCAATTACAATAGCATGTGATCAGCCACTCTTATAAACTAAGGTAACATTTTCTAGAGTTTAATTTGCTTAGATATATCACAAGTTGTGAAAATGTAAATACCCTTTGCCCCAGCAACTTCCCTTCTAGAAAGTTATCCTTAGCCTGTAATAGAACAAGTTACAAAGATATTTGTACAAGGGTATTTATGACAGTATGTTAATTAACAGGAGGAAGGGTGAGCAATAAAAACA
Organism: Balaenoptera musculus; assembly: GCF_009873245.2. NCBI lineage: Eukaryota > Metazoa > Chordata > Mammalia > Artiodactyla > Balaenopteridae > Balaenoptera > Balaenoptera musculus. The sequence goes on from NC_045787.1 coordinate 32,524,051, forward strand.
GATCAGTTTAAATAAGTTAAGATACATCCAAAGTGAATCCAGGGAAGCCTTAAAAATGGTAATGTGAATTATGAAAAAATACTCGAGACATACTTATGACTGATTATGTTTTTTAAAAACAGGTTACATCAACGTGTGTGTCTGTATGAGTATTAGAAAGATTAAACCCAACATACTGGTCGTGATCCTTTCTGGGTTATGAGTTTACTGGAAACTATTTTTCATGTTCACTGGATTTTCTAATTTATATATAATGAGCACAGAATACTTACCCAAAGTAGAAATTAACATGATATGGTACATGCCATTATAAAGATACATACAGGGTGCTCTAGGAGCCCCTAACTCAGCCTGGAGCTTAGAGGAAGGCTGGGTATGGCCTCACAAGTTAGCGACACACACTGAATCTTCAAGGATACATAGCAGTTGGCCAGTTAAAGGAAAGGGAAAGAGCATTCTAGGATGAGGAAAAGCCTTGGAGGAATGTGACAGCAGGACCCAATCAAAGCAGTATGAGTAGTTCACAGGCTGCAGAAAGGGTAATTAAAAGAAGAACTGGGCTTCCCTGGTGGCGCAGTGGTTGAGAGTCTGCCTGCCAATGCAGGGGACACGTGTTCGAGCCCTGGTCTGGGAAGATCCCACATGCCGCGGAACAACTAGGCCCGTGAGCCACAACTACTGAGCCTGCGCGTCTGGAGCCTGTGCTCCGCAACAAGAGAGACCGCGACAGTGAGAGGCCCGCGCACCGCGATGAAGAGTGGCCCCCGCTTGCCACAACTGGAGAAAGCCCTCGCACAGAAACGAAGACCCAACACAGCCATAAATAAATAAAATAAATAATTTTTAAAAAAAGAAAAGGTTTGGTGAGGCTGGAACTTGAGCATGATTGTAGGTTGAGCCTATGGAGATAAAAAGCTAAAAAACAAAAGAGAGAGCAATAAGATACAATGAGGAGAAAATTTAAAAAAAAAAGAAGAAGAAGAACTAAAAGTATCTGCTCGATTTTGAAATAGGAGAACTCAATTTTGACCTAAGTTTGTGTAGTTTCGGTGAAAAGATGAAGGCAGAAGCCAGATGGTCACAAGCTAAGGAAGGAACGGGAGGTGAGGAAGCGTGGGTGAAGGTGGACGCTAGCTCAAGGAGTGCTGATACAACCATGAAAAGAGGGAGAGGGGAATGGGAGTGGGATATCCAGTTGTAAAAAGGTTTTATTTTCTTAGATGGGAGATTTGAAGGATGTTAATGGGAGAAAGAGCCAATATAAAGGGAGAGGATGATTTAAAAAAAAAAAAAAAGGAATGGGAAGGTGTGGATGATAGTTTGATATTTCTAGTCGGGGATGGTGAGAGGGGCTGCAGGACAGGAGTGAAAGGCTGAGGAGTCCAGCAGTCAGGTCAGGTGACATCACAGGAAATCATCTCTTAGTTTCAAACTGCAGAGACAGTTCATAGAAAGAATCATAACTTCATTTTCATAGAAAATAGGACCAGTGAGTAGCTGTGGCCAGAAAAATCCAGAAAATACTTAGTACAATCAGAAAAAGTGTTGGAAACAATACAGAACACTATTATCTCACTTTTGTATGACAACAAGAAACATTCCGTGTAATTTCTATAACCACACCTAAAGAAAGATGTAACAGTATTGGGAAAAGTACAGAAAACAGGAACTACCAAGTGCTAAAGCACATGGGAAGCACATTATAGGAGTGCCGAAAAACAAGATTTGGACTTTTCGCCAAGAAAAAACAAAGCCTAACAAGGAACATGTTTCATTTCAGTGGCTTCTAGTCTGGGTATCAAAAATCTTTCTTAATATCAGAAATATTTGAGAACACACATGATAGTGTTTAAACATTTAATAATTTCTGATTGGGAAAATACATTATGACAAGAAGCATTCACAAACTGAATCATTTTTTAAATTAACTTGCATTTTAATAATCTCAGCAACACCTACATATTTTTGGTATGTGTGTATCTGTTATGTCTGACGTTATATATTTATCCTATTAGAAACAGTGTTTGGGCACACATATGAAACTGCAATTCCCTTGCAATAATTCTGAACTACCACCCACCATCCCATACCTGTCCAGAAATTCTCAGACCACATTTGGGAACCACTGTCTTAATTTATAAAATCCTGAATTTGGCAAATATGTATCTTGTCACCTAATATCCAAAAGCTAATATTTAATTTCATTTTTTAAAAATGAAACTTGAAAGAGCTATATTTAGAACACAGTAGTCTTTTGGAAGATTTGTAAACATTACCTCAGAAACAGCATAAAATGAAAAATAGAAATTTTCCAAAATGTTTATATAAGTCACCAGATGATATCTCTGTAATAAGTTTTAAAGAAAACTGTTTTTTCAGAGGCCACAACATTTAGGGTGACATGACGGAGCAGAGCAGGGCTATGAGGGAGAATCACCGTAACAGGGCTATATCATGACACTTCTTGGTGCAGCTAAGCCAAATACACTAAGTCTTGTCACTGTTAATTCTCACATTTGTGTCCTGATCAGGCATAATACGGAGGCACACATACACTCAAGATATTCTTGAATAAAGAGAAAAGTAATCAATGAAAACAGGGATGAAAACTGAAAGAAAAGAAACCCGGTTTTAGGACTTAGTAATTTCACCACCCTACAAATAATTTAAAGTACAGAAATGACTGAATGCAGGGTTCTAAGAATCAATTTCATCTGGATTTCCAGAAAGATAAAATCTATAGAGTAAAACAGAGAATGGCTTAGTTCACTTTTTCATGACTGAAAAAAATGCATTTTGGAATTTGCATATACACAATCCCACTCAATTTATTTTCTAGGGAAACCTGGTCAGTTGACCCTTTTGCTGTTCCTTTCAGCAGATCTGAACCTGCCTTTTAACCTCCCTGTGCAATCTGCCTTTGAATCCAGAGACCTCCCTATTGACCACAATCTCCATAACTTACCCTATGAGCTTCCTGACTAGCCATTCAAGAAAGACGAGCAGGGCTTCCCTGGTGGCGCAGTGGTTGAGAGTCTGCCTGCCAATGCAGGGGACACGGGTTCGAGCCCTGGTCTGGGGAGATCCCACATGCCGCGGAGCAACTAGGCCCGTGAGCCACAATTACTGAGCCTGCGCGTCTGGAGCCTGTGCTCCGCAACAAGAGAGGCCGTGATAGTGAGAGGCCCGCGCACCGCGATGAAGAGTGGCTCCCGCTTGCCGCAACTAGAGAAAGCCCTCGCACAGAAACGAAGACCCAACACAGCCAAAAATATAAATAAATTAATTAATTAAAAAAAAAAAGGAGCAGAATGAACAGAACGCTTATAATCTTCATGAACAACCTGTATTCACGTTTTTGTCATTAAATAGGAAGAATGATAGGTCATTTCAGTCAGTCAATAGATAAATAAAATTCTAATATTTTAGTAAACTGAGGTGGGAAAATAAATTCACACAGTCTTCCTTTTTAAAATGAAAAACTAGCACTATGATGTTTTTCATTTTGTCTTGCTTTAAAGAGGATGCTACAGAGTCCAGTTTCTGGCTGTAGCTCTGTTAATAGCTGCATGGCCTTGTTTAAACTAATCACCCACTCTGGCCCTCAAGTTCCTCTTCAACAATATATGGAGGTTGAGTCGGGTGATCTTTAATGTTTCTATGAGCTCAAAAATTTAAATGACTCTCCGACTATTGAGAGATTTCATCTCTATTTCATATTGTTTATGTTAGGAAAAGATAATGGTGAAATTTCTAACTCTGGTTCACCATCTTCTCATTCATTAACTAAGCCCATAAAATGTTCCTGAATTGCTCCTGGAATTAACAATTATCTTTCCACATTATGAAATATAAAGACAAGATTGGAATCACTATAGCCCAATCATTTTAGATCCATATTTAGAGAAAAGTGAATCCATTCATTAACACACAATTCAGCACTAAGTGGATGTTAGAATTAGCAAGAGAAGCACAGAGGTGAAACCTAGAACCGGCCCTCAAACACCTTAGAATTAAAACAGGGACAAACTGTTAACTGAACACTTACAATTCACTGTGATAATTGCTAGGATGGAGCAAATAATACACAGTTTGGTTGTACATTACATTTTGATTGTTTGACTATGTCTTCTTCCACTAGATTCTAAGCTCCATGAGGGCAGGGACCTAGATTTTTCTGGTCACTATTCCCCTAGAGGTGGTCGTATGATTTGTTCTCAAAAAGCACTTGTTGAGTAAATAAAATAATGAATGAATGGCCGACTAACAGGGACTTAAAAGAAGTGAACCTAAGTCTACTAGGAAACAGGTACACTTAAGGGCAAGGTTAGTGGCCACATTCTAGAAGTCCAGATTGTTTCCTTGTCAATTGTATTTTTCATTATATTGCAGACATAAAGAAAAAAATTCATATATTTCCATTTCCCTCGTTCATTCCAAAACACATTTTTAACATTATAGAGCTATAGAACATTTGTAAAAATAAAGAATTTTCTATGTGGAATTCAACGTCTAGAGCCTATGACTTTATGTAAATGAAAAATGAATAGCCCGGATGGTAACCACTACCACTTTTGGTTTTGGTTCATTCATGTGACATTTGTCACATTATGTCAAACTCACCACCACCACCAGAAAAGGACAAACACCAAATTAAAAACCATTTTAGATTTATTACTATCATTTTTTTTTTTTTTGCTGGTAGCTAAGAGCATGAATTCTGGAACCAAACCGGTTCTCTCCAGATATGTGACCTTCAGCAAGTTACTTAACCACTTTTTGCCTGAGTTTCCTCGTCTGAGTAATAAGAACAATGATACTACCTCATAGGGTTGTTATGAAAATGAGTTAATATGTAAACCTCTTAGAAGAATACCTGTCACATGGTAAGCTCTAAGTGTTTGCTAAATATATAAAATCAAATCAATACACCGTCAGCCTACTCCACTGGGTTAAGGCAGTGAAAGACAATGCGTAATGAAGACAATTCTTTTGGAATTATTCTGGTGAAATTTTTAAAGAGGAAGGCTGTGGATTCAGAACAACCCACATTAAAATAAATTGGTTGAACAGAGAGCTTGAAGAGAAGAAAAAAAAATTCTAGAACATGCTAAAATGGACTAAAACAAGTCACTTAACTGCTTCCATTTTCTCATTAGAAAAATTCCCCTCAGGGAAAAGTGATGACTCAAAGTTAGAAAGAATACCAACAGTAACATTATTTTTGAAATAGTGCATAAAGATGATATTTAAAGGTATTAGGTTTAACAAAATTTAGTGAAAAGGAGTAAAACTCTATCCAGTAAGTGCATTCATAATTAGTACCTAAAGATCATATATTAAGAGTTTCATGCTCTATGTATGTGGAACCTAGAAAAATGGCACAGATGAACCGGTTTGCAGGGCAGAAGTTGAGACACAGATGTAGATAACAAACGTATGGACACCAAGGGGGGAAAACCGCAGTGGGGTGGGGATGGTGGTGTGCTGAATTGGCCGATTGGGATTGACATGTATGCACTGATGTGTATAAAATTGATGACTAATAAGAACCTGCAGTATAAAAAACAAACAAACAAACAAAAAAAACAACTAATACTAAACTTTCTTTGGGTTATTTGTATGGAAATATGTTAATATAAATGTTTCAGACATTACATGAAATTTCTAAAAATCTTATATGTTCAGGTATAATGTTATAAGTCATAATTCTAGTTAGTACTTTAAAATGTGTATCTCAGAAATAACTAAATGTCCTTGTCAATTGCATTATTATGAACTTTCATCAAATCTTTAACCGTGGTCATTTTTTTTTAATATATATTTTTATTCTTGGCTGTGTTGGGTCTTCGTTTCTATGCAAGGGCCTTCTCCAGTTGCAGAGAGCGGGGGTCACTCTTCATCGCGGTACGCAGGTGGGCCTCTTCACTATCGCGGCCTCTCTTGTTGCGGAGCACAGGCTCCAGACGCACAGGCTCAGTAATTGTGGCTCACGGGCCTAGTTGCTCCGCGGCATGTGGGATCTTCCCAGACCAGGGCTCGAACCCGTGTCCCCTGCATTGGCAGGCTGATTCTCAACCACTGCGCCACCAGGGAAGCCCGGGAAACCGCGGTCATTTTTAAGTCTTGTCATTTACAGACAGTTCTGCGTGTACGCTGATGCTTTCGCAAAAATGTTCCTATAAAAGGGTTTCATCTTCAAGGAACTCATGGAAAAGACTCTGACAAGTACAGGTTTCTGGTAACTGACTATACTGCTGAACTGAATGAATAAGCATTTTCAGAACTCTAATGGAAAACTGATGAATTCATAAAAGTGCTAACAAAAGATCAAGATAAAAAAAAATTAACTACATGGGACTGAGTGAACTGACGAGGATGATTATAATTTTTGTGACTTTCTGTTTGAGCTAAGAAAAAAAAAAATCCCACAAGGACTCAGAGGCAAAAAATATACAAATCAATTTTCACTGCAAAGTAAAGGAGCTGTTACAGTGGAGGATTACTGGACTGAATGTCAATATTATGACATAGTATGAATGTGTTTCGTGTTTGGTAATTGCAATCATTGTTGCTTTTGTTGTGGTCATCCATTTACAATGCTTGGTGTCAGTTTATTTATCTCTTGTAAAAATAAAATACAGTGTGTGTGTGTGAGTTGTGGGAAAAAAAAGGAAACTTTTAAATTCCTGATTCTGGTTTTGTACAACTGTATAATTAATGGTGATGATCATATTATAAGGGCAGATTTATATGTGTGGGGGAGGTGGTGGTGATGGGGAGGCCCAAATAGAAATTACAAATAAAGGAAATAACATTTCATTAAAAAAAAAAAAAAAGAGTTTCATGCTCTATATAAAAAAGATAAACACCAACGATTTGCTGTATAGCACAGGGAACTATATTCAATATCTTGTAATAAACTATAATGGAAAAGATTAGGAGAAAATGATATAGAGATATACATATATATATAACCAAATCACTTTGCTGTACACCTGGAACTAACACAATATTGCAAATCAACTATACTTCAATTTAAAAGAAAAAAAAAAAGAGTCTCATGCTCTACCGACAGCTAGCAGGGTGGGCAAGAGCATACGTTAAAGTTGTGATCCCTAAACCTGACCATGTGTCACAATTTCTGGGGAGTTTTGTAAAAACTGACACCCTGGAGATTCTGATTCAAGAGGTCTGAGGTAGAGTTCAGGTGTCATTTTTTTTCCAGTTCTCCCAAGTGATTTCCAAGGACAGCCAGGTCAGAATGCATGGCTAGAACACTTGCTGCCGAGAAGTCTCTAGTGGCGTGCGGCTGAATTGTCTCTTCATTCCTACCTCCTGCGACCTTGTTATCAATAACTATGTCAAAAGCCATCAGCTGCAGACAGGATGAAGTCATGAGACAGGGGCATATGTTGCCTAACCAACCTGAGAGTCCAAGATGAGCAGCAAGAAATGAACCATAAATCTCATGATAAATGAACCTGCATTCAGGTTCAAAAGTCGAATGCAAAATTGCAATAAACAGGTACAATAAAAATGGTTTCACAGCTCTTCTGCTGAAAGTATTTCCAGACACACAGCTTACCGGGTGATGCAGAGGTCTGCAAACTGACACAGTCCAACCTACTCTGTGCCTCGGCCCTCGTGTTCTATACTGGATTTATAAGAGGTTGTAAGAGGGAGGTTGACTAGGCTGATACTTGGCAGGTGTGCACCAGTATGGCCAGGTTGAATGTTAAAATAATGAACTAGGGCTTCCCTGGTGGCGCAGTGGTTGAGAATCTGTCTGCCAATGCAGGGGACACGGGTTCGACCCCTGGTCTGGGAAGATCCCACATGCCGTGGAGCAACTAGGCCCGTGAGCCACAACTATTGAGCCTGCGCTCCGCAACAAGAGAGGCCGCGATAGTGAGAGGCCCGCGCACCGCGATGAAGAGTGGCCCCCGCTTGCCGCAACTGGGGAAAGCCCTCGCACAGAAACGAAGACCCAACACAGCCATAAATAAATAAATAAATAAATAAAATTTTTTTAAAAAAATGAAATACTTTAGTACCAGTTGGTAAATAGCTACTTCTCACAGCCTCCAGTCATTTCAGCCCCTCCCCCAAGACCTCACCTCCCTCCCCAGCAACCAAAGGTTACTACCAGACTCAGCCAGGGTTTCCATTCCATGCCAGATGCACTGTTAATATTTTCAAATTGGAAATAAATGAGAAAAGCTACTAGCCAGGAGTGGGAAGTGCGTGGAAATTACAGCAGAGGAAGAATCGAAGTTCAAGGGATCTTTAGCCTTGAAAGGAGAAGACTTGAAATGGGGTGGGTTCAGGAGGAATATGAGCACTGCACATGATTGAGCTTCATGTGGGAAACAGATTAGATTTATTCCGAGTATCTCCGGTGGGGGGAATTATGCACAGTGATTGGAAATTACAAAGAAGGTGACGTCAATTTCATATAAGGAAGAACTTTGGAATCCTGGTGCCGCCCAACAATGGAAATGGCTTTGTGTGAATAGTGAGCTTCAGGAAGCAGCACAGGAAAGAGCAATGACTCTGAGAATAGTACAGCAGCTGCAGATGCTTCTGATCTGGATGGTGAGCTAGAGAGATCAGTGGTTACAAGCCTACGTGTTCATCTGAATCCTCAATGAAACTTTTTATAAAATTGACTTTTTTGGAGCAGTTTTAAGTTCACAGCAAATTAAGCAGAAAATACAGAGAATATCCATACATTCCCTGCCTTCACAAACACACAACCTTCCCTACTATCAACATCCTGCACCCAAGTGGTATATTTGTTACAACTGATGAACCTACATTAATACATCATTGTCACCAGAAGTCCATGTTCACATTAGAATTTACTCTTAGTATTGTACATGCTATGGGTTTTGACAAATATATGACACCTATCCATCATTCTCAATGGAACTTTTTAAATATCAGACCTCTTACTCTCCACCCCAAACCTACTAAATTAGTATCTCTTGGCACTGGAGTTTGGGAATTTGCATATTTTAAAGCTCTTCACTTGATGTTGACACATAGACAGTTTTGGAAATCTGCATTCGATGATCTGTAAGGTTTTTTCCAATCTTCAGATTCTATAATTTTATTAAATAAAAATCACAATAACTTTTTTAAAGGAGTACATGACTCTTGAAAACTGACCAGGGCTTGGAGGAGAACCTGTGGAGTATATATAGCATGTCAAGCACTATGCTAGACTCCTTTAATTCTTACAAGAACCCTGCAAGGTAAGTATTAATATATATTCCCATTTAACAGAAAACAAAACTGAGGCTCAGACAAGTTAAGTAACCTTCCCAAGGTCACAGAGCAAGTAAAAGAGTTGGAATTCAAATTGAGGGCTATTTCATCCACCTTCTTTCTCTTATACTATTAGACCTCCAACGAACTCTCAATTACCTGAAATTAGTGAATGAAGACACACAATTTCAGATTACTAATAGTGAATTATTTTGTGTTTGTTGGATTCTTAAACATATTATATTCAGCACTTGGGAGGGATATTTAGTTATAGGACGACAGAAAACCAGATGATATTCCAGGAACTTGTCAGATTTTATGCACTAAATTTCCTTATATAAAGCCAAGGGCTAACATAGCCAATATATTTGCTCCATGAATTTGAAATGTTGGACTAAGGATACTCTGATACCTAAACATGTAATGAATCATCCAAAACAAGAGACAAGGACTCAACCACATCTTTTCTCTTCATAATGGACTCCAGACCAGAGAGGTGGCCAATTCCGTATTTTCACAATGGAACACTGACCTGTTCCCCAAGCCACAGAAAAGAACAACTCGTTTCCTAGAGCTGTACTTTGACCGCTCCTATGGGACATAGAAATAGAATGTAATGGTTATTAAGAGCACACACCTTTGTGTCAAACCTGGATTCAAATCTGGGTCTGCCACTAACTAAATATGGAATCTTGGGGGAATTACTTAACGTCTCTAGGTTAGTTTCCTATCTGTAAAATGGGACTGATGACATTTAACATGTGCCTCCCAGGGTTACTATGAGGATTAGATGAGATGCTGTATGTGAAGTACTTAACATTCTTTTAATACTTACCAAGCACTCAATAGATGTTCACATTATTACTTATCAATGGAGAAGTCAAGCCCAACATCATCTCTGAATCCTCCCAATTGTCTCCATGGTCCCAACTAAGAGGGAAGGAGTGTGTGTAGGTATTGGGGTAGATGGAGGAGGGGAGAGTGTTAACCTATCCTCAGGTCTACGAGGATTTGTTCCCAACCCTCAACTGTAAGAATCTCAAAATGCCTCCAGGTCCTGGAAGGTAAAGGTCATTAGGAGGAATGGAAGCAAGGTTAAGTACTTAAACTTGAGAAGTTAGAAACTGAGACAGTGAGAAAGAAGTGGGACTATATTAGAACATGGATAATACATTTCCTCCCTGCTAATGGATTAGGACAGGCTAAATGGGCTGATCAAAAAATATGTTCCATAACACATGACAAACACCAGTGCACATCTTTGGTGGACACGGATGCTGAGCTTTAGAGGCCCTCACTAAGGACTAGTGCTCCTTTCTCACCTAAATGTATTTCCTCTTTTCTGATAATCAAAAATCACCTTCTACAAGATGAAAGCTCTAATTAGAAAAGATACATGCACTCCAATGTTCATAGCAGCACTATTTACATTGGCCAAGACATGGAAGCGACCTAAGTGTCCATTGACAGATGAATGGGTAAAGAAGATGTGGTACATATATACAATGGAATATTACTCAGCCATAAAAAAAGAATGAAATAATGCCATTTGTAGCAACATGGATGAAACTAGAGATTATCATTTAGTAAGTCAGAGAAAGACAAATATCATATGATATCACTTATATGTGGAATCTAAGAAAAATGATACAAATGAACTTATTTACAAAACAGACTCACAGACATAGAAAACAATCTTATGGTTACCAAAGGGGAAGTGGGGGAGAGGGATAAATTAGGAGTTTGGGATTAACAGATATACACTACTATATATAAAATAGATAAACAACAAGGACCTACTGTATAGCACAGGGAACTATATTCAATATCTTGTAATAACCTATAATGGAAAAGAATCTGGAAAAGAATATATATTTATACATATATATGGTATAACTGAATCAGTTTGCTGTACACATGAAACTAACACAACATTGTAAGTCAACTATACTTCAGCTAACAAAATAAATCACCTTCTACAAATTAAATCACCATCACCATCAACATCCATTAAGAAAATAACACTACTTCAGCACAACAAAAGGCCTCAGGTTTAGAATATAACACAACAATGTCTAAAGATCCACTATGATTATCAAGGACTGAAGAGCTTGCTGGGTGGGTAAGCAAACATTCTGAGAAAGCCTATGTGTTGGGAGGAGGGAAGTTCTATATAAAATCATTGATTAACACCCAGCAAATAAGGAGTTCCTTCATTGGGTGATTATACGATAAGTGGACCATCTGCTAACTTAACTTAAAAGGGAACCATTTCTGATTTATGAGGGCATACACAGCATAAGCTAATTTGTGAGGTCTGTTTGATGGGATAGAAGAAAATAACTCATTTAAACTCCTCTCACAGATTGTTTTGTTAAAATGCCTCTTTTTTAGACCATAAAACTTAAGGCAAACTAAAACTATATTGTTTAGGGCTACATAATTATGTGGTAAAACTACAGTGAAAAGCAAGGTCATGAATGCCTTGTTATCTTTGTCAAGATGCTTACCCATGGGAGGAAGGAAGAGGGCTAGATTAGGTGGGGTCATTCAGGAAGGTTTCAACAATTGTCTGTTTCTTGGCTTTAGTGATGATTTATACTGGCGTTTGTTTTTTAATAAACTGATGTTTGTTCTTTTTTTATATACACCTGTTTTTTTATATACAGTTGTTTGTGTCATAATTCATTAAACTAAATTAGTTTTTCACAGAAACATTAAGGCACTTATGAAAGAAGTAGATATCTAACAGTAGTTATTTCCAGTGGGGAGTGGTAGAATTGTGACAGTCTGTTACAGTGACTGTTATTTTCCTTAAAATACTTCAGTATCATATTATATAAGTGCTGATTAGCTCAAATTTTAATTCCAAAGATAATCAGCAACATTCTTTCAAGAATGAATAGTCCAGAGATGTCAGCTAGCATTACATCAGAAAGAGCCACTCTCCAGGGTTGGCTACTCTAAGTCCTGCTATCCATGTCTTGATGGATAACTGGTCCTCTGCTAATTAGCATATTATGTCAAAAATGGGTTTTTATCAGTGAAACTTATGATGATTTACTTTCATCATGCATGTAGAAATTTTCTCCCAGTAGTGCAATTAAAGGTATTCAAAGAATGTAAATTGTCTAGAGTTGTTAAAAATCTATCCGCCCTTGCATGCACAAAAGCAATAAATACCCTGTCCCCTTAGAGGACAGATAATCCCTAATATATCCTATATCCAGCCATTGACTTTGTGCCATAAGACTGACTAGAGGACACAGAATCATGGCAATGTGGACCCTGACACCTGAAAGGAAGATTTCAGGGACTTCATGGAGCCTACAGATGAAGTTTACGAATGGTTTTGTGCCTGCTTATTATTAAATGTTGTTGAATACATATTTGAATATACAGCAGAATTTAGTTTGTGATATGAATTCATTATAACCTGGTAGCGAGGTTGTGGGAAGAAACTAGTGCCACCTCAAATATCTTTTGTGGCTATTGATATCTACCAAAAAGAAAGAACCTAAAATTTCACATGACTAACATGACTTAGGTTGGTTCACAACAACAGTGTCTTTTGCTTTTTACTGACCTTCTTCTGAAGTTATTGACATCTTATAAATTGAGTGAGTGTTATTTTGCAAACAGAAAAGGAATTAAAATACTCAGTAAAAAATGTTCAAGAGACAAAAGCAGGTATTTCACAGAATAAACCAAATATGGTCAATAAATATATAAAGAACTGTTCAACATTGTTATTAATTAATCAAGTAATGATGACATGAGATACTATCTTAAACCCTTTCAGTTGGAAAATATGTATGTGTATTAAGTCTGACAAAGCCAAGTGTTGGAGAGGATTTGGATCCACAGAATCTTCTGTGCATTGCTGGAGGGAGTGTAAATTGGCTCAATCACTTTGGAAAATAATTTGTCATTATTTCATGAAGATGAATATTCACATGCCCTTTTTCATTCCTAGGTATATACCCAAGAGAAACTTTTGTGTCAGTATTTTAAAAGACATGCTCAAGAATGTCTATAGCAGCACAAAAGCCCAAACCTAAGAATAACTCAAAAGCCCATCAACAGGAAAATGGATGAAAAAAACTGGTATATTCATGCAATGAAATACTATCCTAAAATCAGCATGAATTAACAACAATACACAACAATATGGACAAATTTTAGCAATCTTCTGTTAAATACAAGTCTTATAAGATTTCATAAAGATGACACCTTATTTGGAAATAGATATAAATGCAATAAAGCTATATTAAAAGAAAAGAGAGAGATAGCAAAGGAAAGAAAAACACTGGATTAAGAATGATGCTTGCTCAGGAAAAGAAAAGTGAGGGTTTGTACAAGAAAGGGAAACCATGTAATTTGATGTAAGTTATTATCAATAACTTAGCTCTTACTTTTATGATGGATTCATGAATGATGACATTATTAATAATGATAGATGGGTAGATTGAAAGCAGGTCATACATAAGCCAGTGATGAGATTGTATCATGAGACATGCATTAAGATTTATCCAATTCTATGCACTTTGAAGGCAAAATCAAGATAAAACTGAGAAAAGTTTAAAAATAAAAATAAAGGTTAAATACCTATATATATTGTGCAACACTATTGTGTTAAAGTCTAGAAGCAAACTGATGTTTTTATCATGTTTCTCACATAAAAACACCTGGTCAATATTTGGTTGAATCAAATTATTTTTCGATACAAGCCTGAGTTTTTGTTAGCGTTTTGTTTTGTTTTGCATTTTTTGTTGCAGCAGTCAAATGCCAAGTAAAAGTCTGATAGTTCTCTGGCTCTCTGCAGTTTTTTAAGTGAAGACAATATCAAAAGAATTAGAAGAAACATCTAATAAAGGATTATTGTCTAAAACATACAAACAACTCATAAAACTCAACAATAAGAAAACCCAATTTAGGGGGCTTCCCTGGTGGCGCAGTGGTTGAGAATCTGCCTGCCAATGCAGGGGACACGGGTTCGAGCCCTGGTCTGGGAAGATCCCACATGCCACGGAGCAACTGGGCCCGTGAGCCACAATTACTGAGCCTGCGTGTCTGGAGCCTGTGCTCCGCAACGAGAGGCCACGATGGTGAGAGGCCCGCGCACCGCGATGAAGAGTGGTCCCCACTTGCCGCAACTAGAGAAAGCCCTCGCACAGAAATGAAGACTCAACACAGTCATAAATAAATAAAGAACGTGAATTTCTTTAAAAAAAAAAAAAAGAAAACCCAATTTAGACTGACATGTATACACTGATGTGTATAAAATTGATGACTAATAAGGACCTGCTGTATAAAAAAAATAAATAAAATTAAATTAAAAAATTAAAAAAAAAAGAAAACCCAGTTTAAAAACGGACCAAGGGGTTTAACAGACACCTCACCAAAGAAAATATGCAGACAGAAAGTAAGCATATGAAAAAATGCTCCATATCATATAACATCTGTGAAATGCAAATTAAAACAACAATGAGATACCACTACACATTCTAGCAGTAGAATGGCCAAAATCCAGAACACTGATAAAACCAAATGTTGGCAAGGATGTGAAGAGCAGGAACACTCACACATTGCTGGTGGGAATGCAAAATGGTACAGCCACTTTGGAACACAGTTTGGCAGTTTCTTATAAAACTAAAAATACTCTTGCCATACAATCCAGCAATTGTGTTCCTTGGTATTTATGCAAACGAGTTGAAAATTTACGTCCACACAAAAACCTAGACGCAGATGTTTGTAGCAGCTCTACTCATACTTGTCAGAACATGGACACAACCAAGATGTCCTTCAGCAGATGAATGGATAAATAAACAGTGTTATATCCAGACAATGGAATATTATTAGCACTAAAAAGAACTAAGCTATCAAGCCATGAAAAGACATGGAAGAAATTTAAATGCATATTATCAAGTTAAAGTAGTCGATCTGACAAGGCTACATAGGGTACGATTTCAACAATACGACATTCTGGAAAAGGCAAAATTATAAAAGCTATAAAAAGATCAGTAGTTGCCAGGGGAGGGGAGAAGGGGGAAAGATGAATAGACAGAGCACAGAAGCTTTTTATGGCTATGAAAACACTCTGTATGATATTATGATGGTTATATGTCATTATTCTTTTAACCAAACGCGCAGAATGTACAACACCAAGAGTGAATCCTGAGGTAAACTATGGACTTTGGGTGATTATAATGTGTCAATGTAGGTTCATCAACTATAACAATGTACCACTCTGGTCGAGCATGTTGATAATGAAGGAGGCTATGCCTGTGTGGGGGCAGTGGGTTTATGGGAAAATCTCTGTACCTTCCTCTCAATTTTGTTATAAATTTAAGAGAGCTCTAAAAAAAAGTCCTTAAATATACATATAAAATATATATGTATATATATATATATATGTGTACATATATATACATATACACACACATAATCTTGAAGGTAATGTTGATGTGCTATTGTCAAAATTTTGCTTAGTTGAAACACTGTAGGATATTAAATAATGCCTTCTCTCTAGTAGTTTGCAATCTGCTGGGAATACAAACCAACTCACTTCATTTAACTTAAGACTAGTCAAAAACAACCCACTGAATAAATAACAAAGATGAATGTACAGACACATATCCATCATCCTGAGAGCTATTTGAATGCCACGTGGTGATGTGAGACAGCTGGTTGATTCAGGTTTGTCATCCATGAATCAGCACCAACTATGCACCAGGCTCTGTTCTAGATTCTGAGAGAGCAGTAAACAGCAAGGTACCTGCCTTCACGGAGCTTACATTCTAGTCATGTCATGAGCAATGATATAAAGAATGCAGGACATGGAAATAGGGAATAGATAATCTTGGAAGCCTCGCTGAGAAATGGGTCATTTGAAGAATGAAATGTGGAACCAAGTCATATCTAGGAAGGCGCATTCCAGAGGAGAAAACAGCAAGTACAAAGTCCTGAGGTGGAAGATTTCTTCAGGTATTGGAGGAACAGTAAGGCCAACATAAGGTGGAGGGAGACTGGTAAATGACAGGTTTGGGGTGGATCTATGGAGTGCACTGGAGATCTTGTTAAGCTGCATGGAGGGGAAAGAAGTCTATCTGGAGTGGCTTCATGAGAGTCTGGGGAGGGAGGAGTTTGAGATGGCAATACGGCCAATTCTTTTGTTTTGTTTTTGCTTTTTCCCTTTTTTTTTGCAATTCTTTTGAAGAGTTTATTCAAAATATATATCCTAGAGGTGAAAGAAAACATGCTGCATGCCAGAAACCTAGACATATTTCTCAAGACTTTGAAAGAGGACAGACTGTTCTACATGCAACACACCTTACTGTAGAAGATGGGTTAACAGAGATGCCATCTAGAGCAGGAGTCCCTCAAGGATCTGTCTTTAGCCTCATAATCCTTTCTTCTACTTCTCCTCCCTTGGAAAACCTTCATGACCCAAGTGTCTCCGCTTTCTTCTCCTCTCCTCTCCCCACCTCTGCTCTCTTCTCCTGTCTCTCTGTTCAGCTAGGCCCACTGATGACATGATTAATCACATATCTCCTCACCACCCCACCTTCCTCTGCATACCACCAGCCAGAAGCTAACAAGCTATTCCAGGTCAGGAGCTGCTTGTCCTCTGCCCTTCTCAGCCTGTAACCAGTCCCAGAAATGCCTTCAGGCAAAATTGCTCTCTTTCCCCAAGCCAGCTAAGCCAGCCTGAATTAGAGCAAAATCGGTTGACAACATGTTCTCTTGTCCTGTCCTGTTCCTGGAGTCTCCAGGAACTGTGGGAAGGTGGCTGCTGTCTGAGAGGCTGTCACTGAAATCTGATCTCTGGTAACAGGGGGCAGGGACTCCAGGCGTGGAGGCCACCTTGGGGGTGGGAGGAGCTACCCCCGCCCTTTTTCCCCTGGGGGGAAGTGTGGGGATGCCAGTCGTTCCGTGTGTGTCACACCACCTCCCCTCCAAGCCTACTTAGGTCCCTGTAAGTGAAGCAAATGGGGAAACACCCAGGGCAGGCCTCTGCTAGCAGATTCCCATGGAACCTGAGAGGCAGACCTTGGTAGATATGTTTTGACCCTTTGCCTAAATTGTTTTAAAGTCACTGACGTCTCTCTGAGGCTCAGAACCCTAAGATACTGCTGTTTCTGATGACCACGTAGATCTTCTGGTATTGACCAGATTAGAAGGTCTCTTAGAAAACCTGTCCTCCAGGAAGCAGACAGGAAAAGGGAGGGTGAATGGGCGGAGGGGGGGGGTGGAGGGGAAGTCAAATTTATAGATACTGCAAACAACTGGGACTATTTCTAGCCAGAGGTGTCCTTTCTGATAGTGCGAAATGGGTTAAAAAGCCATCTCATCCCATCAGCTCAGTGGAACAAATGAGAAACAAAAACTGTGAGTGAACGGGTATTGATTTACCCCTGTGGTGTTTTAATGAAGTTTCAAAAGAAAAATAATCCCCAACAGAGGCACACAGCAATAGGAACCAACTTTCCTGGGAAGGTTAATCAAGAGTACCATAAACTGTAAATTTTGGAGACTAATCCCTTGTCGGTCACATCATTTGCAAATGTTTTCTCCCACTCTGGGGGTTGTCTTTTCGTTTTGTTTATCGTTTCCTTTGCTGTGCAAAAGCTTTTGAGCTTAATTAGGTCCATTTGTTTATTTTTCTTTTTATTTCCATTACTCTGGGAGACGGATTGAAAAAAATATTGCTGCCATACATGTCAGAGAATGTTCTGCCTATGTTTTCCTCTAAGAGTTTTATAATGTCGGGTCTCACATTTAGGTCTTTAATCCATTTTGAGTTTATTTTTCCATATGGTGTTAAAGAATGTTCTAATTTCATTTTTTTACATGTAGCTGTCCAGTTTTCCCAGCACCATTTATTGAAGAGACTGTCTTTCCTCCATTGTATAGTCTTGCTTCTTTTGTCATAGATTAATTGACCATACGTGCGTGGGTTTATTTCTGGCCTTTCTATCCTGTTCCATTAGAGCTACCATATGATCCTGCAATCCCACTCCTGGGCATATACCCAGAGAAAAACATGGTCCGAAAGGATACATGCACCCCAATGTTCATTGCAGAGCTATTTACAATAGCCAAGACATGGAAGCAACCTAAATGTGCATTGACAGAAGAGTGGATAAAGAAGATGTGGTACATATACACAATGGAATATTAGCCATTAAAAAGAATGAGATAATGCCATTTGCAGTAACAAGGATGGACCTAGAGATTGTCATACTGAGTGAAGTAAGTCAGAGAGAGAAAGAGAAATATCATATGATATCGCTTATATGCGGAATCTAAAAAAAAAATGATACAAATGAACTTATTTACAAAACAGAAACAGACTCACAGGCTTAGAGAATGAATTTCCTCCAGGGAGGAAGGGTGGAGGGGGAGGGATAGTTAGGGAGTTTGGGATTGACATGTACCCACTGCTATATTTAAAATGTATAACAAACAAGGACCTACTGTATAGCACAGGGAACTCTGCTCAATATCATGTAACAACCTAATGGGGAAAGAATTTGAAGAAGAATAGCTACATGTATATGTATAACTGAATCACTTTGTTGTACAACTGAAACTAACATAACATTGTTAATCAACTATACTCCAATATAAAATAAAAAGTTTAAAAAAAAAGAGTACCACAAATTAACTGCATAGAATAGGAATGAAGTTTCTGTTTAAGCTTCATTGAAATAGAAATCCAAAGTTTTTGCAAATATGACATGTGGGACCAGGAAATTTGTCTTTTCAATTCATTAAATGATTACTATTTTAGCTAATTCAATAATAAGGGCACCAACTGAAGCAGGACCTAGAGTTGTGAATTAGCTCCAAGTTCCGGAAATCTTTTACATTGAGAAGAAACAAGGAAGGACCTGTGTATTTTGCCCCCACATACTGAGACTATTTAAATACTTCAGGATCATTTGAAATTATTCTGTATCTAAGGAAAAAAAATATTTAATTGCATTAGGTTTTTTTATGCATCCACTATATTCACAAATTCTGTCTAAATTTAAGGATCTCAGTGCTTATATACTGATAAGAAAAAAATACTCAGGAACCCAGCAAATTTTATGAAAAGGCACTCTATCCCATTAAGAAACTGCAGGCAGAAACAGCTCCTGCTACGGACACCAAGCTTGTCAACAAAGAGACAGAAAGACCAGAAACTGGGAAGAAGAAGAGCAATGCCATCAGCCCGGTCAGGGGCAGAGATGGAGCTTGGAGGGAATCCCTTGCTTGTCACTTTCAGGGGAAAATCCCTTGCCCATTAGTTTCTCTTCTACAGTTTTCCTTCTCCAGCTGAAATGTATTGGCGTCACAGGGCCCCTAGCTCCTCTGGGCGCTTCCTTGAGGACATGTTGGGGCATGTTGATACCTCAAAGTATTCCCATAATTTTTGGAAAATGTGACCAAAGCTGTTGAGCCCAGCTTGCCAGGATGACGACTACAAAATGAAACAGGAAATGTGTTTTAAAAGCTCAGCAGGCTGGGCTTCTCTGGGCTCTGTTATGGTAAACACACACTCTAGAATGCTAACCCACACCTAAAACATACATTCCGCAAATCATAGGGAAGGCCAGTGAGTAACCCAGTGTCAGATCACTCAGTTAACACCTTCCAGTGCTAGGAAGATGAGGAAGAGGAATTATAGGAAGACAAAGGTGAAAATCAGCTATCATCTTTTGGTAGACATTGAGTTTATACAAGGATAATCTCTAGGAGGAAAATTAAGCATGTCTCTCTACTAAATGAGCAGTTCATGAGAAAGCTGCTTCTCATTTCCAGTGATGTTGAAACACTTCTTCCAAGAAGTCTTCTCTCTGACTAATGGGAAGAGAGTCGTAGCAAATCACTTCTAAGATTCCTCCCTCAGGCAAAGTTGCAAATTTAGCAAAAGACACTTTACAGATTTTCTGATCCCTCCTCAATGCTAAGCGCTGTGTAGTTCCTATGAGTACGGTGCTCATCTCCATTCCTCGGACCTTACTAGGATGTAAATACACTCCATACTCTGAGTATTTTCCTTCCTTTTCCCTTCCGTGTAAAATGTATCTGTCCTATGTTCTATTTCCTAAGTCCTGTCCTCAACCAAAGCCACAACAAATTAGTCATATAATCAAATCAGCCAGCAGATGTGCTACACTGATGTGCTACAGATTAATATCTGCAATCTTGTTTAAAAGCTTGTTTTTGTCAAAAGACATTTGATTGGGCTGGGTGACCTTCAAAATCTCTCCCAACTCTAATGTTATAAAATTTTATGAGTATCTCTGATCAGAAAAATTTTAAACCTTGGGCCAAGCTAGTTGACAAGTTGACCTTTCAGGTCCCTTAATTAGATCATTTGTTTTGTTGCTACCTGTGGAAACATGTCCCATCTCTAGCTGCCTGTCAACCCAAAAGTTTAATAGCAATTTTTAGAGGTTATTATTGCTTGTCTTGCTGTATATTATATACCCTGTGGTGAACTGAAGATGACCCAAATTCTTTGCTGTTCCTCTCATCAATAAATTAGTCTATTTTCTCACTGACGTGGAATCTGGGCTGACTTTGTGATTTCCTTAATCAAAAGGATATGGTAAAAGTGACACTCCCCCAGTTCTGGCCTAGGCTTTAAGAGATATGGGTGCTTTTGCTTTCATATCTTGGAGCCTTAAGCCGCTATGTGAAATATAATGAGAGAGAGATGATTGATTGATTGATTGATTGATTGATTCCCAGGCAGCCCCCATCTATTCCAGACATTTCAACTGAGGTGCCAGACATATGAGTAAATCCATTTTGGACTTCCAGCCCTAGAAATCCTTCAGATAATTGCAGCTGCATAAATAACCCCAGACAAGACCACCAGAAGAACTACCCACCTGAGCTCAGTCTCTAGATGGTTGTTAATATTTCAAGCTGCTAAGTTTCAGAGTGGTTTGTTACACTGCAATAGGTAACTGAAACGCATCCCTGAAGCTGGCCTAATCCCTTCTTTGAACAAAGAAGGGATGGATAACAAACAAAAGATGTTTTTAATGAAATTTCTAAACTATTATCATAGTCATTCCACCCTCCAGCATATACCTACTCCTTTCTGTCTACAATGGCACATCCATAAATTCATCCAACACTTTCTCAACTGTGCACATGTCTTTAATATCTGTTGCCATCCTTGCAGTCATAAATTGTAATCTCCTGATGGCCAGGAGCCAGAAACTCTTAATAAGTCTTTCATAAAGGCTTTATAGCAATAATGAATTTCAGCAGAGGCCTTCAGCAATGATCAATGTTGTTTCCTATAAGTCTTACTACTTTTCCACACTGAGAAGTCCAGAAATGGAACCTCAGAGAGAAACTCCACTTTGAAAATCCAATGTCATCCTTTTGACTCGAAAGGGCATTGAATTCATAAGCCCTTTTCAGTGTGGTCCTCCCAACAACAAAATTCATTACGCTGTGGCCATGGGCTTATTCTACAGAAGTATTTTTTATTCGTTAGTTTTGAGGTCGGTTATTCTTAAGGGAAATTTTAAATTCCTCTGCCATGCATTCATGTGTGACAAATCCCTGACACCTGTGTGGAGACTCCCAGGGCAGAGCTTGCATTCTCATCTTGTCGCCCTATGCCAAGGAGTCATCCTGAAAGAATTCATGGATAAAAGAGATTATTACAGTGTACTCATTCAAATGCTTAGAGTTGGGCTTCCCTGGTGGCGCAGTGGTTAAGAATCCGCCCGCCAATGCGAGGGACACAGGTTCAAGCCCTGGTCCGGGAAGATCCCACATGCTGTGGAGCAATTAAGCCCATGCGCCACAACTACTGAGCCTGTGCTCTAGAGCCCGTGAGCCACAACTACTGAAGCCTGCGCACCTAGAGCCCGTGCTCCACAACAAGAGAAGCCACCGCAACGAGAAGCCCGCGCACCGCATCGAAGAGCAGCCCCCGCTCGACGCAACTAGAGAAAGCCCGCACGCAACAATGAAGACCCAGCGCAGTCAAAAATAAGTAAATAAAAAAAAAAAGCCTAGAGTTTACAAACCTTCACCAGAATACCACTAGGCCCCTCATCATCTTTCAAATGTCAAGGAAAAGTGAAATGTTGATTTAATTTTTAATGTTTTTCATAAAATTTTCAAAGTTAAAATGGTATGAATTTCTTTGGAGTAAAGGATATTCAATTTTTATTCTGTACACTTCTGAATTGTTGTGATTTTTAAGAATAAATGTGTATTATTTCAGTAATTTAAAAAAAATAAGTATGATCAGCAGGGAAATTAAATGTTGTCTAAAATAGTCATATCAATATTTTTTTCATTCTTTCTGGAACAATCATAGCTCAAGTCCAGAAACTATGAAGTGTGATAATGGGGTTAGAAAAGCCCATTATATATGTCAACAAAGGACTAATATTGTCATGCTTTATCTTAATGTAACAACAACTGATTTATAAATACATTTAGACGCTTCGTGTCCTTGCCTTTGCACTGCATTAATCCTCACATCAAACACCAAACTCTTAAACTCTGAAGAGTGTAAAATGCCAGTGTCTGTTTGTAATGCAAACTGTCCCCCATACAATGTGATCTAAAAGTCAAAAGTCAGTCATGCTCCCTAAATCTCTTCTCAACCAGCCTGACTCTGCTTGAAATCCTTTCCAAAGCCATTTGTTGGATTAAATTGTTGTAATGCCTACAGGAGACCTCTTCAAAATACAAATAGTGTTTTTTTTAAAGGAATAACCCAATTAAACTATTAGAATCAACAGTGTTACCCTGATTAAACCGTTATGGTTGCAAGGCACCAACTCCAAATAATGGTCACTGCTGATACCAGTTTACCTTCCTTATCTTTTTCTCAGGTTACTATTAATTATAATGATCACGATTATCAGTACAATTTACTAAGCACCCATAATGAATTGGACCCAGGAGTTAGTACTCGCCACACATTATTACTAATACTGATACAATTTTATAAAGTACTATTTTCCCCATTTCATGGATTAGGAAGCTGAGATCAATGAGGCTAGGTGATTTGTCCAAGGTCTCATAGCTCCTAAGAAACAAAGTTAGGATTCCAACCAGAGCTGTTTGAAACCAAAGCCCACATTCCTTCTATACTGTACTTATAATACTTGAGGCCAAGAGAGGGCTGCACCTATGACAAAGTTATAGATTTAGCTGATTTGTGGGGAAAGTTCCCTTTTCTCCGTCATATTCTTGCCATCTAGAGCCAGTGGCAGAAAGAAGGTCATTGCAATCACTTACGCGCCCACCCCAGTCCTTTTCCTGCATGTACCTCCTTTCCAGCCCTGGTCCTTAGCCAAGCCTCTGGTCTATCCCATCCCCCTCTGGTTCCTCTGGTCTAATTATAACTTTAGGAGACTCACTAATTCAGATGATTATCACAATATCCTGTTGAGTTCAAACAAAATAATTTTCTAAAAAAACAAGGATAATTGCACTTCAAGGTGTTTTATAAACAATGAAAAGGTAGTAACTCAAACTCATACGATGGGTGCAAATTCCTTCTTAAAGACCTTTACAACCATTAACTAATTGGTACTTTAATATAATATTAAATGTCTTTTAACCCATGGAAATAAAAGTGTCTTAAAGTAGAGCAGTTCTGACTCTTGCCTGGCAGCAAAGGGGATTCTGACTCTCATTTTGTGGGGAGCTGCCTCCTGAACATGATGAGGACTGAGTAGAAAGTAAGAACAAAGACTGGAAGTTTATGGAAATCTCTCCTTTTATTAGCCACGCTGCTCACAAGGCACATATGTTCCTTTAGCCATACAATTTGCTGTTTTAAAAAGTGGCTTCCATCAATTATTATGATGTGGTAAATGATGTAAGGGAAAGGTGAAATCCCAGTGACCTATTATATAAGAGTTGAACTCAGACTGGATAAAAGACTAAGCCAAAAGTAAACACATGTGAGTTTGTTGACAACCAGCCCTCTAAAACCTAAGGAAATGCTTCAGACAACCAAATGACAATTCCCTGGTTCGGTGCTGGCTTCTATATGGAATTGTGGCTAGTTTAACCTATTGTTTCATTGTAATGTGTTCTAATAGTTAACAAAACATTTCTCTATTAATTTCCCTATTATTTGAAGGCTCTCTTTAAGGACTTCCAAGTGACCATTATTTGCATGAAAACATGGTCTTTCGGGGGCACAACTTCGAAACTAACTCTGGAGAAATACATGAGACCCTTCTTGGGTTCCTAGAGCCAAAGACACACAAGTGTAATCCAAACTAAATAGAATGTTGTACAGAAATGTGACCACATGTAACATTCAAGAAACACCAGCTCTTAGAGCCAGTAAGAAAGAGATAAAATGTAGCCCACAGATCTCTTGACAGATGAATGGGCCTTTGAAAAATTGTAACAACAACTTGAACCAGCCTCCTTAAATCTTATTTCAACGTCCTGAACAATATAAAAATCCAGATTGACCTTTAGTATGAAACTTTGGTTCTCTTTTGGTTTATGGAGGATTCTTTTGAGAGACATTCTGGTAACTTCTCCTGTGTTCTTATTCTTCCCTTAGCCAAGAGGAACTCATCTCTTACAAGAAATCCTTAGACATTATAATAGACTGAATATTTATGCCCCCCCCAAATGCATATGCTGAATGCTTAACTCTCCATGTGACTGTATTTGGAGATAGGGCCTTTATGGAAGTAATTAAGGATAAATGAGCTCATTAAGGTATGGCCTTGACCTGATAGAATTAGTAGCCTTATAAGAAAAAGCACCAGAGAGTTAGGCTTATTCTCTCTGCCATGTGCAAACACAGTGAGAAGGTGACTGTCTGTCTTCACAGGAACCAGATTAGCTGGCCCCTCAATTTTTGCCTTCCCAGCCTCCAAAACTGCGAGAAAATTAATTTCTGTTGTTTAAGCCCCCAGTCTATGGTATTTTGTTATGGTAGCCCTAGTAGACTAATACAGATACTGAGTTAAAAAGAAAATATTCTGCTGGTTGAATGAGAAACATATAACAAAAGAACATTTGCAACTTAAAATCTGCAATGTAACTCACTTGTATAGTTTTTTTCAGTTGGACTTCCATGGAAGAATCCAGTTAAAGATTCTGGAGAACCATGACAGGGCAAAAAAAAAAAAAAAAAAGATTTTTAAAAATTGCCTTACATGTTTAATTTTCTTGTCAACTGCATTATTATGAACTTTCATCAAATCTTTAACAGTGGTCATTTTTAAGTCTTTTGTCATTAACAGACAGTTCTGGGTGTACTCTGATGCTTTTGCAAATATGTTCCTATAAAAGGGTTTCATCTTCAAGAAATTCATGGAAAAGACTCGGACAAGTACAGGTTTCTGGTAACTGACTGTACTGCTGAACTGAATGAATAAGCATTTTCAGATCTCTAATGAAAAACTGATGAACTCATAAAAGTGCTAACAAAAGATCAAGATGAAAAAAAAAAATTAATTACATGGGACTGAGTGAACTGATGAGGATGAGTATAATTTTTGTGACTTTCTGTCTGAATTAAAAAAAAAAATCCCACAAGGACTCAGAGGCAAAGACTATACAAATCAATTTTCACTGCAAAGTAAAGGAGCTGTTACAGTGGAGGATTACTGGACTGAATGTCAATATTATGACATAGTATGAGTGTGTTTCATGTTTGGTAATTGCAATCATTGTTGCTTTTGTTGTGGTCATCCATGTACAATGCTTGGTGTCAGTCTATTTATCTCTTGTAAAAATAAAATACAGTGTGTGTGTGTGAAAAAAAAAATTGCCTTACATGTTTAATTTATTTTAATAAAAGAATTTCCTGCATCAAAAAAAAAAAAACAAACTAAGAATAAATTTAACCAAAAAGGTAAAAGACCTGTACACTGAAAATTATGACACTGATGGCAGAAATGGAAAAAGACAAAAATATTCTGTCCTCATGGATTGGAAAAATCAATATTGTTAAAATGTACACACTACTCAAAGCTATCTACAGATTCAATGAAATCTCTATCAAAATTCCAATGGCATTTTTCACAGAAATAGAACAAACAAACCTAAAATTTGTATGGAACCACAAAAGACTCCAAATAGCCAACACAATCTTGAGAAAGAAGAATAAAGCTAGAGACATCATGCTCTCTGATTTCAAACTATGTTACAAAGCAATATAAGAAAACAGTATCAAAACAGTGTGGTACTGGCATAAAAACAGACACATAGATCAAGAAGAGAACAAAGAGCATAGAAATAAACCCATGTGTATATGGTCAATTAATTTACAACAAAAAAGCCAAGTATGTACAGTAAGGAAAGGACAGTCTCTTCAATAAATGGTGCTGGGAAAACTGGACAGCCATATGCAAAAGAATGAAACTGGACTGCTATCTTACACCTTACACAAAAATTAACTCAAAATGGATTAAAGACTTGTACTTAAGAACTAAAACCATAAAACTCCCAGAAGAAAACATAGGAGGTAATCTCCTTGACATTGGTCTTGGCAATGATTTTTTAAATCTGACACCAAAAGCAAAGGCAACAAAAGCAAAAAATAAACAAGTAAGTAAGACTACCTCAAACCAAAAAGCTTCTGCACAGCCAAGGAAACCACCAACAAAATGAAAACGCAACCTACTGAATGGGAGAAAATATCTGTAAATCATACAGCTGATAAGGCACAAATATCCAAAATATATAAAGAACTCATACAATTCAGTAGCAAAAAAAATCTGATTTTAAAATGGGCAGAAGATCTGAATAGACATTTTTTCCAAAGAAGATATGCAGATGACCAACAGGTACATGAAAAGACACTTTATATCATTAATCATTAGGGAAATGCAAATCAAAACTACAATGAGATATCACCTCACACCTGTTAGAATAGCTATTATCAAAAAGACAAAAAAATAACAAGTGTTGACAAGGATGTGGAGAAAAAGGAAGCCTTGTGCACTATCGGTGGGAAAACAGTATGAAGGTTCCTCAAAAAATTAAAAATAGAACTATCATATGATCCAATTCCACTTCTGGGTATTTACCCAAAGAAAATGAAGACTAACTTGAAAAGACATGTGCACCCTCATGTTCACTGCAGCATTATTTACAATAGCCAAGATATGGAAACAACCTAAGTGTCCATCGATGGACAAATGGATAAAGAAGATGTGGTATATGTATACAATGGAATATTATTCAACCATAGAAAAGAAGGAAATCTTGCCATTTGTGACATGAATGGATCTTGAGGGTATTATGCTAAGTGATATAAGTCAGACAGAGAAAGTCAAATACCATATGATCTCACTTATATGTGAAATCTTAAAAAACAAAAACAAAACAAAACAAAAACTGAACTCACATACAGAGATAGGTGGTTGCCAGAGGCAGGGGTGGGGAGCAGATAAAATAGGTGAAGGGCATCAAAGGGTACAAATTTCCAGTTATAAAATAAATAAGGGATGTAATATACAGGGATGTAATATACAGCATGGTGACTATAGTTAATAATACTGTATTGCATATTTGATTGTCACTAAGAGAGTAGATTTTAAAAGTTCTCATTACAAGAAAAAAAATTTTTGTAACCATGTGTGGTGACAGATGTTAACCACGCTTATTGCAGTGATTATTTTGCAATATATACACATAGCGAATCAAGCTGTACACCTGAAACTAATATAATTTTATATGTCAATTATACCTCAATTTTAAAAGTTAATAAGTATTGAAAACTGGGAATCACTATGTTTTAACCTGTAATTTATATAATAATATTGTACATCAACTATACCTCAAGTTAAAAAAAAGAAAAAAATTAATAAATAAATTTTAATTTTAAATTAAGAAAAAAAAGAATTTCCCACAGAACTAACTGGCTGGCTCATCTGTATGTTTACATTATTTGCCATTTATAGCTCAGTACCTAAAGGTATAGTGGAATCCCCTACAGAAATCCTAATGCGTCAAAGACAGTGCTCATCAAATATTCCTTAACTCCCCTATATTTCATAGCCCTCATTATAGGTACCTTTGATGTCACATAACTAATTCCAGCCAAAAGGACTCTGGGTGGAAAATGCATGTGACTTCCAGGCCAAGGCAGCTGAGAAAGCCAGTGCACCTCTGCCATCTCTGTTTTACCACCACCACCAACAACAGAGGCTGCATGTTCCAGATTCCACAGCTGCAGGATGGAATGGGAAGTAAGCAAGAAACAAGCATTTATTTGGCAAGCTCCTGAGATTTCAAGGTTTTATTTGTTGTGGCAGCTAGGATTTATTATCCTAATGCATCTTGGAACTCTCATTCTGCAGAAGCCTTTGTGACTTCAATGCTACTTGAAGCTTGAATGTAGACTTCAACCTACCTGCCAAGTTACGAGAGACCATGAGCAACTAAACATGGAGATAACAAGGTAGATCAAGCATTAGTGTCTCCATAGGAACCATTTACACTCCTTCTATGTTCCTTGGCCTGAGCTACGTGACGTGGAAAGACAAGAAGGAAAAAGACACAGTCTAGCTTCTCATAATACTCGTAGTGTTGTTCCCAGTAAGGTTTTAGACTCCTGCCTCTCCTAACCAGGATGTTACTAATGAACTGGGGTTCTATTGCTTTAAAAATTACATAATTATGCCACACTGAGATTTTATACATACCTAGAATGATGGTCATATGAACCAAGAGGATAAGAAATGAGAATTTAATTGATCCTGTGGGCTTCTACCCCAATTAGAGCAATAAAATTCATAGTTTGATTTACAGCAACTTTCCCCACCATATCCCTGCCAAAGTGCTTAGGGTCTGAAAGAGTCATTAAAAATAATCAAAGAAAATAATGCTAACTAAATCCATAGGCTAGCACTAAGGTGATAGTTAGATTAATGGACATCTTAGCTAATGGTGCATTTTCTTATTCCAAAAGACCAAGGAACCTTCGGTGGTCACTCACCTTCTTTTTATTAATGGAAAAACTGAGGGACATGAAAGCTATCTGGATGGGAAACAGGCTAGACTGAAACCCACGTGGACCACTGAGTTTATTCGTAGACCTGTGCTCCCTCTCACTCCCCGTTCTCTTCCCCTTCGTCTTTTTCCATGCCATTCTCAGATGTCACTTTCCAGTTCTCAGAAGCTTAAAAGTTACTTTTGTTTTTCTGCTTTTGCCTCTTTTGCCTCCACCCGATGCCTGTGAGTTACTGGGAAAGCAGGCGCACCGCCTGGCTCTCTTGTGACCTTCCTCCACTGGCTTCTTCCTGTGTCTGCTTTTGAAAGGAAAAGAGAGAAAAAGAGTGATTTACTTAATGGATCTTCCCCCTCTCTAAGACCCAGTGGAATCTTAATTATTAAAGCCTGATGTAGCAACCTGTCAAGAGTATGAACTAATCAGTTTATCCTCTTGAGAGAGTCGAGAAACCAACTCTCTCTACTAGAACCTCCCTTTAAGCAGAATAACTTCTTTTAAATTGTCAGTTGGTTCTTCCAGCTACGGTAACAAGCACTTCAGTTGCTTCCTCTGAACGTCACAGGCCAGAAAAAAAAAAAACCTGGTTAAAGAACATTAAGGAAAAAAAAAAGTAATAAGAATATTGAGCACTTGCTACACTATGGGTCAAACACTGTTTTATTTGTATTATACAAGAAATTCATCTAACTCACAAAAATTGATGAATTATAAACATAGGCGTGACATCAGTCCAAATACGGCACTTAATAAAAGTTGTCGGTATGTGACATTAACACTAAAACATTACCTTTTTTTTTTCTTGATTTAACTATTTATTCTTTTTTTTAAAAACATCTTTATTGGAGTATAATTGCTGTACAATGGCGTGTTAGTTTCTGCTTTATAACAAAGTGAATCAGTTATACATATACATATGTTTCCATATCTCTTCCCTCTTGCAGTCTTCCTCTGAGAAGATTCAGTTCTTTGATCTTCTCTGTGAAGTCTCATGATACCAAGAATCTTACGTTGACTGTAAAGGTGTTTCTCCATTTGCTGTATTCTAAACATGCCAGAAGGAATCAACATACACCATAACATAAAGGAAGCTTATTTTGCTTGGTGTTTTCTCCACACAATCAGAAAATAACTTCTATTCCTCCATGGTTCTAAAGTGAATTACATTGAGGTGGATTGGAAAGAATGTGGAACTGAGAACTGGAAAACCTGCAGGCCGAATCTGGCTTTGTACCTTCGCCAGCTGTGTCACTTGAAGTCACTGAACCTCTCTATGACACACTTCCTCATCTACTATAAAATGAGGAGCACATTTCCACATTGTCTGTTTTGACCAAAAGAGCTAATACAGGATACATGCTATTTAGGATACATCCATTTAAGAAAATTTTCCATTTCTCTTACATCTCCACGTTTCCATAATCCAACAATCAATGATCAGTCACCTACTATATGTCAAACTCTGCCAGGCACTAGGGGTACAATCTGAAAAATATTACCTTTGTCTTCTACAAGACCGTAATTGGGTGGAGGAACAGTCATGCACACAAGTAACTCTAATGCAATGTTATCATTGCTGTAATAGGGGGACAGTCCAAGTGCTGCAGGAGAACAAACAGGGAAGTTAGAGTGGCCAGGAAAGACTTCAGAAAGGGTATGACATTTGATTAGTGGCTTGATAGATGAATATTTCATATTTTTGCCTAATAACTTCTTTTTCCTCCCACCTACCACTAATTTAATGGATATTTGGTCTTCTTTCAGGATACATTGAAAACCAGTGCTTCAGCTAACCTAACGATGGCACTAAATAAAATTTCCTTCTGACTATACAGCAGCAACCCAGTTGCCAAAGTAAAACACCACATTTTCATCCTCTCTGTTGCTATGCGAATGGATCCAAAAAATTAAACATAATGGAATATAGATGTGGCCTGAAAATATGCAGTCAGCTGAAGCCATCTGAAAAGCCCATGGTTCCCCCTCTTTCATAAGGAAACTATTTTTAGAAGTCTCTGAATGCCCTGTGACTTTATGGTTTCTTCTAGTTTAGACATCCAAACTCCTATATAAGGAATTCTAGCCAAAGAATTAAGCTTCAGTTTCTTTTTAGGGGTATTCTCAACCTATAAGGACATAGGCTGACACACATGTGGCATGGTGGCTCAGGCATTTCTATTGGGACATCCGTAGCAGCACACTCCAACCAGCCTCTGTCACACATCCATAGCAATGCATTCAAACCAGCCAAGTTGGGTGGCCAATATGCCAAAGTGAATACAGTAAAACCTTAAAGACGTGTGCACATGGGACCCTCCTAAGGGGAGCTTAGATATAAAACTTAAATTACCCTTTTTTGTATTAAAAATAAGTCCTCCATTGGGGCAACATACAGGATGTTACCTGGCGATTCTCTCATGTACAATTTACATTTTTAAAAATTACCAATTTTAAGTATACAATTCAATATGCTTTGACAAATGGATTCAGTTGTGTGACCACCACCACAATCATGACAAAGAATATTTCCATTTCCACAACAAATTCTCTCAAACATTTTTGTAGAGTCTCCTCGCCTCAGTCCCTGGTCCTTGGCAACTACTGATCTGCTTTCTATCACTATGGTTTTACCTTTTCTAGAACTTCATATAATTGAAATTATACAATATGAAGACTTCTGCACCTGGCTCTTTCACGTTTTAGATTTATCCATAATGTTGTATGTATCCATAGTTTATTCATTTCTATTGCTGAATACCAGTTCATTATATCTATACACCACAGTTTATCAATTCACAGTTTATTTATGAAACAACATTTGGGTTGTTTCCAGTTTGGGGCTACTATGAACATCTGCATGCAAGTCTTTGTGAGGACATGTTTTCATTTCTCTTTGTTTAGTACCCAGAAGTGGAACTGCCGAGACATACACTAAACGTGTGTTCAAATTTTTAAGAAAGTAGCAAACTGTTTTCCAAAGTAGCTGTATATTTTTGCATTCCCACCAGCAATGCTCCAGTTGTTCTGCACCCGTACCAACAACTGGCTTGTCAATCTTTTTAATTTTAGCTATTCTAGTAGGTATGTAGTGGTATTTAATTTGCATTTTCTTAAGACTGATGGTAAGTATAAGATGTGACCGGCATTTAATGTGCTAATAAGAAAGAATGCTGCAATTAAACAATGGCACAATGCTTTCTTATCACATAGAAATTGCATTTTATAGCCTCCCTAAAAAGCTCTCTTAGACTTATTTAAGCATAGTCTTTTTATTATAAATCCCTCACATATAAACAAAAAAGGAGTATATAAGCAAAATTAATTGGTGAAGAAAACCCTAATACTTCTTCAAATTTAGAGTCCAGCTCTTCTAAATCACCTTTTGACTCAGTTATTGATGTTAGTGTTTTCCATATTACATTGATTTTATTTATTTATTTAAATTTTATTTATTTATTTATTTATTTATTTATTTATGGCTGTGTTGGGTCTTCGTTTCTGTGCGAGGGCCTTCTCTAGTTGTGGCAAGCGGGGGGCCACTCTTCATCGTGGTGCGCGGGCCCCTCATTATCGCGGCCTTTCTTGTCGCAGAGCACAGGCTCCAGACGCACAGGCTCAGTAATTGTGGCTCACAGGCCCAGCTGCTCCGTGGCATGTGGGATCTTCCCAGACCAGGGCTCGAACCCGTGTCCCCTGCATTGGCAGGCAGACTCTCAACCACTGCGCCACCAGGGAAGCCCTGACTTTATTTTTAATATTTATTTATTTATTTGGTTGCGTCAGGTCTTAGTTGCAGCAGGCAGGCTCCTTAGTTGTGGCATTCGAACTCTTAGTTGTGGCATGCATGTGGGATCTAGTTCCCTGACCAGGGATCAAACTCGGGCCCCCTGCATTGGGAGCACGGAGTCTTAACCACTGTGCCACCAGGGAAGTCCCTACATTGACTTTTGTGTCAACCGTGGTACTGGAAAGGCAGTCTTTTATTTTGGAAGTCTGCACCATTGTTGCTTCTGAGCTTTTTCTCCAAGCCACCAACAACATTCTGTAAATTTTGATGCTGACACTTACTTGATCTTATTAGACTGGATTGAATTCCTTATCAGAAAAGATTAATATTCCTTCTTCAAATGGTTTATAGATTAAAATGGTGAAATGTTTCAGTTGTCCAATCATGCTACCAGCAATGACAACCAAGATTGCACATGCCCAGGCAATGACAAATGAATTAGTTGTAAAATATAATCAATGGTAAGATAACACCCCAGTTTCAGAGATGTAAGAATATGTAAAAAGGTGCATCTTGGAAACATGAAATAGTTTCAGATAAGCATACTTTTTAAAAGTTGTCTTCTTTATCTTAGATTTGTGTATTTCGATACAGAAAACACACCAATAAAAGCTGAACATCCATCATTCTTAAACTGCATCATGCAATTTAGCAACTAATTAATCATAGTCTTAAAATACACTCAAAGGTTTGTTAAGTTAGTTTTCTCTCCCCAAGTAGACCACAAGTCCCTCTCCTTCAGGAACTTTACCTTTGATTCCTCTCATATTGATTATAGCATTGTTTCTCAAATTTTATGTAATGATCCATTAGAGAGTCATGAAGTGATCTTAGTGGGTCATGACCAGCACTTTTTAAACAAAATAGCATAGAATAAAAAACATAAAAGTGAAATACATAGTAAAGGTAAGGGCCACTTCATAAACTTTTGAAACATTTCAAAAATGGTTTTTTGGTCAATTATATATTTGAGTGCTGGTTGTGATTTCTAATGTATTTCTTAAAGCATGCTGTAGTCAAAAATGTTTGAAAAATATTACTATAATAGCATGAGAAGCATTCAATAATATTGAATGATTGATTTTTGCAGTCAGAAGCCAATTTTAAACTTTTTTAAGTGGCCCAAACTTTTGATCCAATTCTTTAAAAGTTATTATCAGGTTGGTATATTTTTACCTTCTTTCAGTGAGGGCAATATTAGAAAAAACCTTGCACTCTCTCAGTTTATATGATTACAATATAAATATATCTGTTTCTAAGGGAAAGAGTTTCAATTTCTGACTCACAAATGAGATAATCAGAGTTCAGTGATCTGGAATGGACCCAGACTTTTAAGTCCTGGGTGGTTAATTATTTAGCACCCTTTCAAAACTAAGATCCTTTAAACAATTATTCAACATTTGTTTGAAAGAAAGCTCTCTCCTCAATTTCCCAGTTAGTAAGTCTGGCCCCAAATCTGCAAACTCAAACCAATGACACAAAAAACTTGATCCATCTCCCTTGAAAGCAGTTCCAGGACTATTTATTTGCCAGTTTTTCAAACATACTATTTGGTGGGCCCTCACCTCCCATGCACGTGACTTATCAAAATAGCTATCATCTCCCTACCTCCTTCTTCCAACTAAATTTGATAGTCTTCCAGGAAGAATTCTGGTACATATGTTCAGATCTATGTTCAGATCTTCCATCTATGTTACTTTTCCAATCATGTCCTGATCAATTGGATTGCTCCAGAGCTGTCTGGCTAACTTACCTCTCACTCCCCTTAATCTAGCTCTGGCTGTAATAGGAAAGCCTCTGTCCTGGAGCCAGGAGATGTGAGTGCCTATCCTGGCCATATTGCACAACAAGTGACCTTTGGCATATTATTTAGACACACTGGGCCCCAATTTCTTTATCTACAGACAAAATGAGCTCTCTGACTTTATGTGGTCTGATGCTCTTTCTGTAGCTATAATTCCATATCTTTGATGAATAGTTTTCATATCTGCTCCAATAGATAAGGGTTATAAGAAACGGAGGTATGAACTCAAGACCATGCCCTCCTTTTAGCCATAAAAAACTCTACTATAATAATTTTTGTTTGTTAATCCTGTGTCAGATTTCATTTGAATAAATGATTCCTTGAACACAATAAATAAATATAGGAAAACTATTCAAGTATTTTCTGAGTAGCCCCTATGTGCCTGGTGGATACTTGAGAGCGTGTTTATGTGATTTCATTTGCAAACTTGAAAGCACTACACAATGTAATATGATTACTTACATTTAATGGAGACAATTTTGTAAAAAATAATTTATTTTATCATTAAAATATGTCTATCAGACCTAGTATTGTTATGATCCATAAGAAGAATACAGTTGAAAACATTTGTATATTCAACTGGGAAATAAAAGCATTTTATAAAGAGAACTGAATTTCTGTAAACTATACCTCACTAAATCAAGTTAACAACATTATTACAGCATTTCCTTTCAAATAAGGAAGTGCTGAAAATCGTGAGAACAGAGCGAAATAAATAAGAATATACCAGATTATTTTGACTTTTAGTACCAGCTATCTCTTTCACAACTCCTTGAGGGCAGGAGAGGTATACCTATTTATACATCTGTTTCTCTCAACAGCACCTACAATGGGACTTTATTGCACATCAGCTTAATGAACGAAATGTGCCAGGCACTCAGCTCTGGGAGGTAACACCCCACGGCTCCCACCAGTATAAAGCAGAGTGACCACATGACTCTGGTTTACCCGGGACGGTCCCACTTTAAGCCTCTTGTAGGGTTATAGTACCCTTTTTCACTCTCAGAGGGTCGTGTTTTACAAGGTAAATCATATGCTTGCCCTAATTATAAGCCTCACTCACATTCATTCTGCCTTTCAGCTGCTGTTTTTTTTTTTTTTTGGCTGCGTTGGGTCTTCGTTGCTGCGCGCGGGCTTTCTCTAGTTGCGGCGAGCGGGGGCTACTCTTCATTGCGGTGCGTGGGCTTCTCACTGCGGTGGCTTCTCTTGTCGCGGAGCACGGGCTCTAGGAACGCGGGCTTCAGTAGTTGTGGCACGTGGTCTCAGTAGTTGTGGCTCACGGGCTCTAGAGCTCAGGCTCAGTAGTTGTGGCGCACGGGCTTGGTTGCTCCGCGGCATGTGGGATCTTCCTGGACCAGGGCTCGAACCCGTGTCCCCTGCATTGGCAGGCGGATTCTTAACCACTGTGCCAACAAGGAAGTCCCGAACATTATCTTCTTACTTACCTTACTGAACAGAGTAAATGGATTGAAATAATTTCTTGACCACTCAGAACCATCATTATAAGCCAGCAGGAGAGCTATGTAGCATTATATAGATCCCTGAAAGAGTTTTTAAGGTATCTAAACTTTTCCTCCCATATATATTCAATTATCTCAGACATAAACACTTGGCATGAATACTGAAAGGAAGTAAAATAGGTAATGACAATCTTCCTTGTGCCTCAAACTTTTTGTACTTGTGACCAAGTGCCTATACCTTACTGTGCATATTCTGTGTATTATGGATGAAGACCTGAAGGTAACTCCTCCTCCGACCTCCAATAGCAGGCTTACATTCAGTGACAGACATTTTTCTCATGGCTTAGAGCCTTTTTTTTTAAAAACATCTTTATTGGAGTATAATTGCTTTACATTGTTGTTAGTTTCTGCTGTATAACCAAGTGAATCAGCTATACATATACATATATCCCCATGCCCCTCCCTCTTGCATCTCCCTCCTATCCTCCCTATCCCACCCATCTAGGTAGTCATAAAGCACCGAGCTGATCTCCCTGTGCTATGCAGCTGCTTCCCACTAGCTAACTATTTTACATTTGGTAGTGTATATATGTCCATGCCACTCTCTCACTTCGTCCCAGGTTACCCTTCCCAATCCCCATGTCCACAAGTCCATTCCCTACGTCTGCGTCTTTATTCCTGTCCTGCCCCTAGGTTCTTCAGACCCCTTTTTTTTTTTTTTTAGATTCCATATACATGTGTTAGCATATGGTATTTGTTTTTCTCTTTCTGACTTACTTCACTCTGTATGACAGGCTCTAGGTCCATCCACCTCACTACAAATAACTCAACTTCGTTTCTTTTTATGGCTGAGTAATATTCCATTGTATATATGTGCCACATCTTTATCCATTCATCTGTCGATGAACACTTAGGTTGCTTTCATGTCCTGGCAATTGTAAATAGGGCTGCAATGAACATTGTGGCACATGACTCTTTTTGAATTATGGTTTTCTCAGGGTATATGCCCAGTAGTGGGATTGCTGGGTCGTATGGTAGTTCTATTTTTAGTTTTTTAAGGAACCTCCATACTGTTCTCCACAGTGGCTGTATCAATTTACATTCCCTCCAACAGTGCAAAAGGGTTTCCTTTTCTCCACACCCTCTCCAGCATTTATTGTTTGTAGATTTTTTGATGATGGCCATTCTGACTGGTGTGAGGTGATACCTCATTGTAGTTTTGATTTGCATTTCTCTAATGATTAGTGACGTTGATCATCCTTTCATGTGTTTGTTGGCAATCTGTGAAACACAAAAGACACTGCATAGCCAAAGCAATCTTGAGAAAGAAAAATGGAGCTGGAGGAATCAGACTCCCTGACTTCAGACTATACTACAAAGCTACAGTAATCAAGACAGTATGGTACTGGCACAAAAACAGAAATATAGATCAATGGAACAGGATAGAAAGCACAGAGATAAACCCACGCACATATGGTCACCTTATCTTTGATAAAGGAGGCAAGCATATACAATGGAGAAAAGACAGCCTCTTCAATAAGTGGTGCTGGGAAAACTGGACAGCTACATGTAAAAGAATGAATTTAGAACACTCCCTAGCACCATACACAAAAATAAACTCATAATGGATTAAAGACCTAAATGTAAGGCCAGACACTGTAAAACTCTTAGAGGAAAACCTAGGCAGAACACTCTATGACATAAATCACAGCAACATCCTATTTGACACACCTCCTAGAGAAATGGAAATAAAAACAAAAATAAACAAATGGGACCTAATGAAACTTAAAAGCTTTTGCACAGCAAAGGAGACCATAAACAAGATGAAAAAGCTACCCTCAGGATGGGAGAAAATATTTGCAAATGAAGCAACTGACAAAGGATTAATCTCCAAAATATACAAGCAGCTCATGCAGCTTAGAGCTTTTTTGTTTTATGAATCATTACCCCAAGATGGCCAGAAGCCTGAAATACAGTGAATGTGTAGGAGGGACCCACTTGGGTAACAATTACATTGCATTAATTACACAAGTAATTCTGGTCTTCTGGTGGGAAAATTGCAAGAGTCAATGATGTACAAGTGAGTATTAGAGCTAGTATCTCCACCCCTACCCTAATCATAAGACATAAAAATCTAAGTAGCTTTTGTATTACATTGCAAATTTGCTTGGATTTAGAGAGCCATGGGCTTAGAACATTTCCTAAAAATTTGCTTGGCCCCCAAAATGCCTAGCTAGATCCTCGAATGTACTCCATGACCCTCATATAATAAAGGCTCACAATTCCCTGGTTATAACCTTACACAAAAGCTCCTAGGGCCTTTCCAAAATACCCATCATATCCAGAATAAGACATGCTTCAGATTTAGGCCAAAGTAAGCACCCATATCTAATATGCTATCAGCTGCTACAGCCATAAGGTTTATTTGCCCTATTTGATAATTTTCTGATTGTTGAAATTTTGGTAAGTATTTTAATGCATGTATTATCTTCCTACTTGAAGCTCCTGTTCTTTCTCAAAGAAAAGTAAAAACCAAAATTATTTCTGCACCTACATTGCTGTTACGGCATCTTCAGATC
Source organism: Balaenoptera musculus (assembly GCF_009873245.2). Classification (NCBI taxonomy): domain Eukaryota; kingdom Metazoa; phylum Chordata; class Mammalia; order Artiodactyla; family Balaenopteridae; genus Balaenoptera; species Balaenoptera musculus. The sequence goes on from NC_045787.1 coordinate 32,562,932, forward strand.
TGCAAATAAATTCTCATTTGTACATTCTGTTGGTGGTTTCTCTCTTTCTTTCTCTCTTAATTATTGGAAACTTGAAGTGAAAATGAATCAGCAACCATGACTGTTGCACTTAAGGAAATGTATGATCTGGTTTATAATTTATGTATTAGCTCCCAAAGGAACGTAAGTACTTAGCTCCCAATTTATGATGAAAGGATGAGTAACAGCATCTCTTAATTTACATCTGATTCAACTTGCTCATTTTATCTAAATCTAATGTCTAGATTTAGTTCTCATTCTACACTCATTTCACCAGCAGTTTAATCTCTAAATGTGGAGCTGCAATAAAATATTTATTTTACCCAATACCTTCTTTCTAGTTTTGAGATAAACCATAGCATCGTGTCTTTGATATTCTCAGAACACACAACTGCTCTACCTGATGGTGAATAGCATTAGACAAAGGATTTATTTTTCAGGAAACTATGAGGGAAAGAAGGAAGGGGAGGAGAGGGAACTCACATAGAGAAGCATTTTTTTTAATCTGATGAATTAATAATCAACTAAATATTGTTAAACTTTTCTGAGGGTCATTATATTCATTTCTTTCTTATCCCCACATCAAATCTAAACTTCCCGGTCTGCCATATAGCCATTGAGCATGCCAGCTTCCTGCTTTCATAGAAGCTATTGATAGCACACCATCATCTGAGGTGTTCTTGAACACCGACTTTTCACTACTCAGCAGCATGATGGAGAAATCAAGGATGGTCCATGGAAATAGCTAAAGGTCTTGTTTTAGGGCAAACTTGCTTATTCTGCAATATGTGCTTCTAAGTTTATTGGGGATAGGATGTCCTTTCTTTTATGAAATGATGTTGATAATGTTTGAAAAAATAAAAGATGGGCAACAACCCCCCCCCCCAAAAAATTCCCTGTCTGGCTTTCCAGATTTGGCATTATCCTTCCCATCTAATCATATCTTCCACTTCCCCCCAACACAAAGTGTCTGCCCCCTCAAGTCCTACACAAGCTCTGCTCACTCCCACATCTTAAACTGTGTGACTTGACCATTTAGAATGTGTGTGCGTGATTGGAAAGAACATTATGTAGGAACTGGTGAGCCTGGATTTTATTCCTTTCTTGCTAATAAACTGGGTGACCTTAGCTATGTTACTTAACCCCTCCGAGCCTCAGTTTCTTCATTTATAAAGTGAGAGTGTTAGCTTGATATGGTCAGATTATATCACTACTTAGATCATTCTCTAGTCCTACCTTACTAACTGAAATATCCTTTTAATTCCATAGTTCTTATCATCACTTGATATAATATGTATTTTACTTATTTATTTTTTCTTACACACCTCTATTAGAATGAAAGCTCTGTGTGGGAAAAGTTTCTTCCCATTTTGCCCACTGCTGTATTCCCAACATTTAGAGGAGTTCAATGCATTGTAGCCACTAAATAAATCTTTGTTGATTGAGTTAAGGCATTAAAGATTCATACATATTATTCTTCCTTAAATATGCTCTGCAAGTCAGAGTTCCTCCCTCAAATTCTGCTGACTACTCCAAACCCAAATCTGCCTTCCATGCACTTCTAATGCAATTACAGTTAGGGCTATACAGTTTGGCATTTAAGAATTCTCTGAATATTCCAGATATATCAGCACCAACTTTTTAAATAGAGAATATACATTCTTAGGGCCAAGTGCTATGCCTCGTCTGTCATATATTTGCTAGGTATCTGATTGATTAAATTGATGGAAAGTGTCAGCCTTGCATCAGGAAACTAACTCAAGCTTTAGCCATCTGCACCTCATGGGGGCTCATGGGGGTGATAAAACCACCCAAGATACATCTCTGCAAGCAGAAAAGGAGAAGAGAAGTCAACATTTCCTTTGCCAGCCAGTGTCCATGAAAGCATGCAATAGTATCTGCTGGTAACAGAGAGACTATACAGGGCAGAGGGAGTTTTTTGGGGGAGAATCAGAATAAAAATAACTGGAAGGATCTTTCAAAATGAAGAAAGAAATGGTAGAGGACTTGAATTCAATTTTAGAGATAGAATAGAATTAGAATTTATAGAGATAGAATAGAAAGTAGAATTTAAGAGATAAAAAAGCATCTTAGACATTGTCTCTTACCCTATGTTTGTCTGAGAAAATGAGGATAACAGAAGTGAAGTGACTTGCATAAATGCGCACAGATTATTAGTGAAAGTACCACGAAACACTGCTCATCAAAATCTGATCTGGAAAATTGAATTTTCTCATTAAAGTTTTACAGGAAATGCATTTGATTTGTAGCTATGACCAAAATGCTTTCTAGAATATACCTGCAAGGATATACAATATATTGGGACAGTTTACTTCTAAGTATAGCTTAGTTTAAGTAATTGAGTCTGCCTTGGATATTTTAGGGACATGTTACTGAGCATCAACTATAACTGTAGCATATGAACAGTGTGAAAATTATAGGAGCAAGAACTTGCTAGGCTCTGACAATGGATTTTGGGATATTGGTTTTTATAATAAATTGTTTTCTCTGGATTTGCTTCTTTCTCCTAAAAATCAAATGCTAAAAAAACCAAAACCATTGAATTAGAAGTCTAAATTAGTTCATTCCCAGTTCTTTAGTTCACTGTATAATCACAGAACAGGATTTTTTAAAAATATGAATTAACTATATTATTGCCCAAACTCTGACTTTGCTTTTATGAAGAGGTGTTGGTGAGTTAGTGAAATAGATCCTTATTGACTATGCTGCTATTTCCATTGCAGAATCATAGAACATTGGATTAGGAAGAGAATTTAAAGAACACCTTGCCCTATCCCCTCACTTACCCATGAGGGAATGGAGGTCCAAAGAGCTTGAGTGACAAGCCCAAAGCTATACAGCCAGTTAGTGTTAGGACCTCTTATAAAATCCCAGTGGTTAACTTCAAGACTGTAACCAAAGAGAGGTATCCTAGCTGCCGGAGGAGGAAACCTCCCGCAGGCTTCCAGTATCTCTCAGTTACTGTAAGTCCAGACCCAGGCACACAACTTCCTTATGATTCCATAGACCTATTGGTGAGAATGTACTCCTTAATTGCTGGACATTGCCCTGTTGGCCCCAGAAAGGTTGCCAAGTGAGGGTTCCTGATGTCCTGCCGAGTCTTCCATCCTTTCTGTTAAGTGATCCACAGCATGGAAGCCACACCTGAAAAAAAGCTCATTCTGTGCCCTAATCAAATTTCTGACGTGATTCCTTACTAGGGAACTCTGATCAATCCTGTCTGGACTTCACTTTAATCTGTTCATTTTTTGAGCATTCATAGCACCTAGTACTCACTGTAGAAGACCGAGGGAGCCACAGTTTCTGAATGAACGGATGCCGTTGTTGCTACGCTGGTAAACTCTCTCAGATTTGGCCTGGGAAGCATACATTTTAATGTCTCAGGTTAAAATTTACTTTACTTGTGGAATGCATTCATCAATGACATAATTTTATTTTGCTTGTTTAATTGAGTAACATCACAAGTGCGGGAGACAAATACATTAGTTGGGTTGGGGTTCAGGAAAGTGTCTACATCTATTTCAGGGAACTAATAATGACATCTAAAAAAGCAAACACTTACAGCACTTAGGATGCACTAGGCACTCTTCTAAGAGCTTTACACTGTTAGTTCACTTAATTTTCAGAAAAACCCTAAGAGGTAGGTATTAATATTATCCCATTGTACAGATAAGAAACTCAGCACAGATACAGTAACTTGCCCATTGTCACATGGCTAGTAAGTGGCAAGGCTGGGATTGTGAACCCAGAAGTTCATATTGTCACCACTATGCTATACCTAACACAGGAAATTTGAGAAAAGAAATTAAAACAACCTTTTAACCTCCATTTTCTAGGCATTTCAGGTTAAAGTATTTGGGGATCTGAGATAATTATTTGGACAACTGACCTGAGAGCTAAAGATTCAACCATGCAATCACCTGATAATTTTTATCATAATTCAGTTTACATTTTCACAGTTTTTCAAAATAGAGTCAAATGTATGAGAACATTTCTATACTACTTGACCTTGATAAGTAAAATATGTCACTAGCTGCCTACTATATGCCAGGCTTTGGAGCAATAACCATGAATTAGTCACAGTTCTTCTCAAGATGCTTACTGTCTTATTGGTGGAGACAATATTTAAACATAGAAAAAAATGCAACAACGTGAGCAATGCATGGTACATATCAAATCGGGAGGCTGACAGCAAGTGCAAAAAAAAAGATCCTTCTAGAAATAATTTGACATTCAGCATTCCAAACACTAAAGAATCTAAAAACCTCCTGGAATAACTCAAAGTTAGAAAATTGTGAAAAGTTTCTTATTTTCTATTATAATTTGTGGTGCTATTACTTTTCAATTCTTCGTATAGTCAAATAAACATTTTCTTAAATATACACTCATTAAAATACTTTGATTAGGATTTAAAAGGATTTCGAATTAGATACCAGCTGAATATTTTCTTTATTACTGAATAACATCTTCTATTAAAGCTTCAGTGTGTTTAATGTTTATAGTTTCTTTTCATGTCTGCTTTTCTTTAAAAAATAATAAACATAAGTCCCTTGACTATAATGGTAGCAAGTTTTCAAAATAAACCATACAAATATCAGAAATACCAGCATTCTTAACAAGGTAATTTCCCTCCCCTGTAAATGAACCATTTCTTGATCGTTCTTCATACATTAAATATTATCCCATTGTATGTAGAATGTGTAGACTAACTTTGTTTACATCTCAATTTAATTTTCAGTTTTAATTTTCTTTATTTTGCACAATGGGTTAGGGATTATCCATTGTTCTTCAGTAAACTACAATTCGTTTGAACAGTTATAATCATTTTCATTCCCAACTCATTCTCACTGAAATCTGTAAGAATAACAACAAGCTCTAGGAGAATTTATCCATTGTTATGGAATGAATTGTGTCCTCCCCCCTAAATTCATACCTTGAAGCCTGAACCTCAGAATGTAACTTTAAAGAGGTAGATAAGACCTTTAAAGAGGTAATTAGGTTAAAGTGAGGCCATTAAGGCATGCCTTTATCCAACGTGATTGGTGAACTTATAAGAAGAGGAGATTAGAACACACCAGGGATGTGCACCCACAGAGGAAAGACCACGTATGGACAATGTGAGAAAGAAGACAGCCATCCACAAGCCAGGAAGAGGGCCCTCACCAGGAACTGAATCTGCTGGCACCTATACCTTAGACGTCCAGCCTCCAGAACTATGAGAAAACAAATTTCTGTTGTTTAAGCCACAGTCTGTGGTATTTTGTTATGGCAACCCTAGCAAATTAACATACTCATTTTGAGAGGCTTACCTTCCTCTCCAACAGAGCCAATTTCTTAGAGTCAGTGCTTCAAGAATTCTGGTTTGTACATATTATCTCATTTTCTACCTTCCTCTCTATGTCATATTTACTCTCCTTTTCTCTACTCAATCAAGCCTAATTCTAAACTACAAACTATAACCCTGGTGACAGGGTCATTTCTGAAATACATGCAAAAACTGACAACTTTTTTATTTTTAGCGATGACAGTATACAGAGTCAGAGCGCCTCTCCAAAATTAAAAACATTTTAAATTTTGAGAGCCACTAGTTTTTGTCATCATCATTTTCATTAAAAATGTAATTTTCATCAAAAAATTTTTAAAAAATCAAACAATGTGAGTATATATAAATTTAAAAGTGGAAGCTGACCATTCATCAAATCCTTCTTGCTGACCATGCACCAAATCCTTCTCCAAAGAAATATTCACAATTTGGTGTGTAAATGCCCTGCTTTATTTATTTATTTATTTATTTAATTTTTTGGCTGTGTTGGGTCTTCGTTGCTGTGCACGGGCTTTCTCTAGTTGCAACGAGCAGGGGCTACTCTTCGTTGAGGTGCACAGGCTTCTCAATGCAGTGGCTTCTCTTCATTGAGGTGCGCAGGCTTCTCACTGTGGTGGCTTCTCTTGTTGTGCACCACGGGCTCTAGGCGCACAGGTTTCAGTAGTTGCGGCTTGCAGGCTCTAGAGTGCAGGCTCAGTAGTTGTGGTGCACGGGCTTAGCTGCTCCACGGCATGTGGGATCTTCCCGGACCAGGACTTGAACCCGTGTCCCCTGCATTGGCAGGCAGATTCTTAACCACTGCGCCACCAGGGAAGCGCTGCCCTGCTTTAAATGAAGGACTCTCCTCTAAAACACATTTGCAATACTTGTACAGGCTACCTCCTTATTCTGTGAGCACCACTCTAGCAAATGTCTCACTCCTTGGAAGAAAAGATACCGTCTTCCTTTCTGGGGCTGGAGACCCAAGTCAAGGCCTCACAACCTGGATATCTGACAGCAAGAGCAGAATATCAGCCTTTGCAGACAGCCTTCCATAAAGTCCTAATAAAAGAAGCCCAGAATTGCTTAAACATTAGATTAGTAACTGTTCAGATTTATTTGTTCCTGACACAATATGCCAACCCTTGCAGTTGAAAATTAAACGATAATATACTTCCCCCTCTGTTCTACACAGCAATAACCTGTTTCCCTGGTGGATAATCAGAGGCCAAAGGGTGGGTAATTTATCACAAAAGAGAAATGGGAGGATTGCCAAAAGTAACAAAGGGGCAGTGATATCCTTGCTCCTACTATACGGCACTGGTTTAATTAAAGGCAAAGTTAATAAACTTTCCCAGCAATGTAAGGTCAAGTCCAGTCTTCTCCTTAAAGCCAAGGCAGCCAGCCAGATCACAAAAAATAGGAAGTAATAGATATCATGTTAATTACCTTTTTTTTTTATGGTCAAGAGCTATATTCCTGGGAATCAAAAGACTAGTGTATTATAATCTAGCTGTTCTCTCTAAAACTCTCTAATAATATTTCGTACAATTATGCAAATTAATGTGGGCCATACTCTCAGAAACTAAAAGAAAGACAGGTTTCAGGAAAAAGATGCAAAGTCAGTAAGAAAATTCACTTCTGTCTGTTTTTTTTATTAAAGTTAATTTACAGGCTATTTTCCGTGAGAATTGCGTATGTATGTGTGGGGGTGTGGGGGTGTGTGGTTAAGTGTTTGAAACCTCTGTGCTCTTTCTCATAATCATGTGATAGCTGAGCCTGTTTAACAAGTTGCTGGAGATGATCCTGAGGAAACAAATTAGTATTAATAAGTAGATGGGGAGGTAATGCAAACTTTGTAGCTGCTAAATTTTGGTTGCAGGTTCAAACTTACATACATGGACTGTGACTGTGGCTGTACACACAAAATGAAACAAGAGAATTCAAAGTCAATGTTTAGATAACTAATGTGAAAATATGTGTAATGATATACATAACGAAGAGATGAATTACACACTTCGTGTGGGGTAGGGAGGACACATCTTTAAGGACTATAGCAATAACAGCTAATATTTATTAAGTGCTTATTATATACCAGGCATTATTAACTATTTAACCCCCACTACAGCCCTGTTAGGTAGATTCTACTATTGTCCCCATTTTACTGATGAGGAAATCAAGTTCCAGAAAGGCTAAGTGACTTGCCCCAAGTCACACCGTTAACAAGTGTGGGTTCAGTTGGTGAGTTGGCCATCTGATCCCAAGTCTCGATGTATCTTCAGGTCTTGGAATCCCAAAACTGAAAAACACCTTAGAGGCATACTATTTCAGTCGTCCACCAAAAACTTGAACAGGAAGTCCCCCAGCCTCCCACGGGATAGCTCTTCAGAAAGAGGAAGCTCACTGAGGAAACCCTTGTAGGAGCAACTCTCTTAGAAATTTCTTCCTTCTAGTTTGAGTGGTACTTGTTTCCCCTGCAACTTTCACTTATGCATTCAGTGTCTGGTCTGCACCCTACCCCTAGTGGAGCTAACCCCCCCATTCACAAGACAGCTTTTTTTTTCATTTTATTTTATATTGGAGTATAGTTGATTAACAGTGATGTATAAGGTACAGGTGTACAGCAAAGTGATTCAGTTATACCCATACAAGTATTAATTCTTTTCCAAATTCTTTTCCCATTTAGGTTATTACAGAATATTGAGATGTATTCCCTATGCTATACAGTAGGACCTTGTTGGTTATTTATTTTAAACACGGGAATGTATACACGCACAAGACAACATCTGAACATTTGTGGAAGACTCTCACATTACCCCTTGAGACTTCTTTTTACTACATACTGAAAGTGATTTTCCCCTGAAAACAAACCAGATCACATCATTCCCTATTTGAAATGTCTGTTGACTCCTCTTTGCCTGTGAGATAACCAAATTCCAAATTTCTTTGCGTGGCATTCATATGCCATGGCTCAAACCAAACAGGAGTCTATCTCCTACTTATATTCAATCTAAGATGGATGTTCCTTATCCATGGGCACCTACGCTCCAAAAGGTAATTCAGGAACCCAGGTTTTGTCCATCTCCAACAAGTGGCTTCTAAGGTTGCCATGCATACCTACAGTGAGATGGAGATTAGCATGTAGGAGATGTAGACCTAGAATGGTGCGGATCACTTCCAACCACCTGGCAATTGTGAGGACTCTACCACATGGCTTCATTTAAGTGCAAAGGAAATGGCTGCACTCAGGAAGAGGAAGAAACAGCCTGTGAGCCGCCAGCCCGTCTCTGGTGACCTCCCTTCCCTTTTCTGCCTCACGCGCCACCACTTTTCCTTAAGCAACTATATTCAAATCTAACCCAACTTCCTATTATTCTAAAGCATGTCAGGTCCTCACTTTGCTTTATGCACGCTGCTTTGCTACATCTAAGCTCCCTTCTTTGTTTTGTAAAATCCTATTCATACTTCAAGTCCTAGTTCAAATATGACTCCCACTCTTCCCCATCTCTCATTCCCCCAACAGCTAGTGTTATTTTCTGACTCCACTGTGTTCTCACAAAACTTGAAACATTTATGCATTGTCAATTTTACACATCTATATGCATGTACATAAAAACCCCATTGTATTATATTCGTGTTCATGTTCTCTCCGTTATCTTTAAAACTCTCAATTTTCCTTTTTTCACCTCTGTAGGCCTTCAGTATCTCTTACCTGGACCATCGCAAAAGCCTCCATACTGATCTCCCTTTCTGACCATCTTACCACCCTCCACACAGCTCCTGGAGTAATTTATCAAAAATGCAAATCATGCCGTGGAATCCACCTCCTACTGAAAACCTTCTAAGACCCATGGCCTAGAGCAGCTACTCTTAAAACTCAGGGATCCTTGAGTCCCTCCTCCAGAGAGTTTCATGCTGCAAGTCTAGAGTAGCATCCAGAAAGCTGCAGTTTTAATAAATGCCCAAATGATTTCGATGTAGGAGGTTGGTAGACCATATTTTGAGAAATAATGAGTTACAGGAAAAACCCCAAAGTCTTGACGTGTCACATGTTCTACTAATACCAAGTTATGTGTATGTCCCTGTAGATATGTTACATTTTGAGTCCACTGTACTTCCGCACACACTCTACCTTATACTTAGATTACTCCTCTCTGTGTGGTCTTCCTAATGGATTTTTATTCATTCTTGAAAATGCCCCTTAGGCCTCATTCATCTTGGAGCCTTCCCAGTCCCTCCTTGCCCACGCAGAATTAATCTCTTCCTCCATATAATTTCTGTGCCTTGTAAATATTTATGTTTCTACATATATCACATTGGCAGAGACAGAACAAGCCTGGACTGAGAGGGACAGAGAGAGTGAAAAATGAAAAAAGGCCATTAGACCCTCAAACTTCTACGAGCAGGAAGCAAGCTGCAAGAAACTACTCAGGTGGACTTCCCTGGTGGCACAGTGGTTGGGAATCCGCCTACCGGTGCAGGGGACACGGGTTCAGGCCCTGGTCCGGGAGCATCCCGCATGCCACGGAGCAACTAGGCCCACACGCCACAACTACTGAGGCGGCACGCCACAACTACTGAAGTCCATATGCCTAGAGCCCGTGCTCCACAACAGGAGAAGCTGCAGCAATGAGGCCGTGCATCACAGCAGAGAGTGGCCCCCCGCTCGCCGCAACTAGAGAAGGCCTGTGTGCAGCAGCGGAGACCCAGTGCAGCCAAAAATAAATAATAACTAAATAAATTTATAAAAAAAAAAAACTACTCAGCTGCAGACACATACTACCTTTCACTAAACAAAACCAATGGCTCACAGGTTGGAAATAAGAGCAGAGGGTGGAAGCAAGAGCCATGAATAATTATTTCCAGGCCTTGCTTCTAATCAAGAACTTCAACCTGTGCCCAGCTGGATTTCAGAATTGCCATGGACCAAGGACTCCTGTGCACACTGCATGTTCCCCTTTCTTAACAGGAGGGTCTACAGTGGTTACGCCAGGCTCATGTCACCATTGCATGTTGGCTGCAGGAGGAGTAGATAACATGTCTCTTCAGTTTATACGTCTTCAGATCAAGGGGAATGGTATTAAAGGGGACTACACCCAAGGAGTCTCTCCACACTTGGACCTGATTTTGAAGCCAACGTCGTGGATTTTAAGCTGATAATTTAAGTGAATGAGACTCTTGGCGGGTAAGGGGAAGAGTTTAGTATATTTTGCATGTGGAGACATTAAAAGTAATTTGTGGCCAGAGGAAGAACTGTGATGGTTTTCAAATATGTCCACAAATTCTTTGATACTCCTCCCTTCCAAGATGGAGCTATTTTCTCTCCCTTTAAGAGTGACCTATACTTACTGACTTGCTTTTAATAAATAAGATGCAGTAAAAGTAACAATATGTGATAGCCAAAATTAGGTTATAGATGGCCTCCTCCTTAATCTCTTTCTCCCTTGGATCATCTCTCTAGGAGAAGCCAGCTATCACATTAGGAGAACACTCAAACAGCCCTACAGAGCAGCCCCTGTGGAAGGTAATTGAGGCCTCCTGCCAACAGCCCTAATAACTCACAGAAAAATTAGTTAGTGAGCCCTCTTGGAAAAGATCCTCCAGCCCCACCCAGGCCCTCAGATGCGTACACTCTTGGCTGACACCTTGACTACAACTCATGAGATTCTCTGAACCACAGTCATCCATTTTAAGTTAATATCTAAGTTTGTGCATTAATTTGTTACACAGCAGTAAATAACTAATACACTGGGTAATTACAAATCTTTACTTTTATTCATTCAGGGCCAGGTGCGCTCGTAGGCACTTGCATATAGTAATGAACGTGAGCATAATTTTTCTCTCAAGATAGACTAATGGGAAAGGCAGATATTAACAAACACATGCATTTATATGTACAGATCGTGGTAAGTACTGAGAGAAAAGAGTATGCAACGAGGAGAAAAATGGGAGAGATGTAATTTAGATTTGGAGGATCTCTATAAGGATGTGGCATTTAAGCACAGATCTAAAAGAGGGGCAGGCTTTAGCCAGCTGAAATTGTAGGAAGAGACTTTCAGGCAGAGCAAACAGCTTGCACCAACGCCTTGAGTTAGGCGAAGGCATGGATGGATCAAAGAACCAAGGGGATGAGGGAGGCAATGTGACTCGAGTGTCATGAGCAGGAGGGAGATGGGATTGAGTTGAGGTTGGAAACAGAGGCCAGAAGCAGATTGTGCAGAAACTTGTGGGCCATGATGAGGACTTTTTAGCTGAGGAAAGGCTCTGAAGGCTGAAGAATAACATGATCCAGTGTATTTTATTAAATGACCACTCTGAAGTTCACAAGGAGAATTGATTAGAAAGGGACACGAATAGAATGGGGAACCGTTAGGAGCCTCTGAATGTAGACCAGGAGGGGAAAGAAAGTGGATCAGCCTTGGTAGTAGATATGGAGAGAAGTAAATGGATTCAAGCAATACCAAGGGCTCAGAATCACTAAGACTTTAATCCATCAAGTCTAGCAGAAAAAGCAAAACTTCTAATTAAGAAAATTTAGGGGACTTCCCTGGCAGACCAGTGGTTAAGATGTCACGCTTCCAATGCAGGGGGCGTGGGTTCAATCCCTGGTCAAAAAGTCTAAGTCAAATCCCATATAAATTTTTCTGTGAGTTATTACCTAATATTTTACTGCTTAATAGTCATTCCGCTTTTTCTAAAATGACTCTCCAAAAGCATATGAACTCTAATGTTATTGTCTAGAGAAAGGAAACAGAGGAATAATTTTCTGAACTTTTCTTTTGACTAAAGATGTGAATTATCAAGACTTTTATAAAATGATCCAACTACATAGCTGCAGCACCAAAGAGGTGAACTTAGGTTAAATAGAATACTATTTGGGAGGGAGTCTGTTGTTTGTCTGTTTCCATTTTATTGCTACTTGTATAGTCACGTAAAATCTTAAGTTACAGTGTTTTACCTGGCTACCACAATTATACAGATAATATGCCCATAAGATTGCCAAGGTAAATAAGCTAAGGGTGATCCTTTGAAAAGCTAGACCTATTCTACCAGGTCAGTTCCAAAGATGTTGCAATCAAGGGGTGTGTTTTGAGTTGGATGTTTCCTGTTCTGGTTACCTAAACTGCACCACTCCTGTGTTAAATACCATGTGTCTAGGTCTACACTAGGAAAGGCTAGAAAGGAAGAAAGGGCGAAACATACTTGACTGCACATTTAAAAAACTGAGGTCATGCTATGTAGAAGGGTGTTCTTGGACGGTAACTGCTTCAGAACTCCTTTCTTCAATTAGAGACATTTATCCTCTAGAGCAACATTCCTCAAAGTGTGGTTCAGGAGCCATTTGCATGCATCGGCATCCCCCGAGATGCTCATGAAAATACAAGTGCTGATTCAGTAAGTCCTAGCTGGGCCCCTTGAACCTGTGTCTTTTTTTTTTTTTTTAAATTATTTATTTATTTATTTATTTATTTATTTATTTATGGCTGTGTTGGGTCTTCGTTTCTGTGCGAGGGCTTTCTCTAGTTGCGGCGAGCGGGGGCCACTCTTCATCGCGGTGCGCGGGCCTTTCACCGTCGCGGCCTCTCTTGTTGCGGAGCACAGGCTCCAGACGCGCAGGCTCAGTAGTTGTGGCTCACGGGCCTAGTTGCTCCGCGGCATGTGGGATCTTCCCAGACCAGGGCTCGAACCCGTGTCCCCTGCATTGGCAGGCAGATTCTCAACCACTGCGCCACCAGGGAAGCCCGAACCTGTGTCTTAAAGAGCATTGAGGGAAACCTAATTTATATACACTAGAGTTTAAGTATCTGTACTATAGGATACACTATCATGGCTTGATAAAAACTCTAAGTATATGCAAAGTTATCTGGTTTGATAGCCAAAGGACATCAAACCGTTTCCAAAGAAAGAGAGATTTTCAGGCAGAATTATAAATCTATTACTTTACTTTGAGGAGAGTGACAGTGTTAAATTCATATAAATCTTTCAAAATCTTCCATTCTTCATAATTTGAAAACTTGCTGTTGGCTGTCAAAACTAAATTGGTCAAAGCAACGTCAATTTTCTTTCTTCAGAGGTTTTCGCATACAAAATGGTCTTCAAACTGAAAGTGAGCACAAGTACAGTTAATGTTCTGTTTTTATCTCCAGATAATGTTCTGCTTTTTTTTGATCTAGGTGTTAGTTACAAAAGCCATGTTCTCTTTATAAAAATTCTTCAAGAGAATTCCCTGGCGGTTCAGTGGTTAAGACTCTGCGCTTCCACTGCAGGGGGCATGGGTTCAATCCCAGGTCAGGGGAACTAAGATCCCATATGCTGCATGTCAAGGCCAAAAAAAAAAAAAAAAAAAAAATCTTCAAGCCAAACACTTGTGATATGGAAACACTTCTCTATACAAAGTATCCTTCAAAAAAAATTTAATTGGTCTTTAAAAAAAATTCAACCTCATTAGGAACTATAAGAAACTACTTTAACAAGATATTCTTGTCTTTCAAACTAATAACCCTTAGTATTGATGGCTGTTGAACTGAAATGGTCATCCTCATATACATTGTTTTTTGGAAATATAAACGGATGTAACCTTTTGGAAAGCATTTTGACAATCAATATTTGTCCAAAGCTTTTTAAAACAGTCATACCCATTGACCTAGTAATTCTACTTCTTGAATCTATCCCAAGGAAGTAATCTTCAGTATGAGAAAAGCTCTATTCCCAACATCCAAAATATAAACCCAACTAAATAATCACAATAGGGGAACTCTTACTGAAATCTTAATATATCTATATGGTGATAAGTATACACTGGTGATAAACGTAAAAAGAAAAGCACGGAAATAATTGATACAAAATTCTTTTTTTAAATTTTATTGAAGTATAGTTGATTTACAATGCTGTGTTTAATTTCTGCTGTACAGCAAAGTGACTCAGTTATACATATATATTCTTCTCATATTCTTTTCCATTATGGTTTATCACAGGATATTGAATATAGTTCCCTGTGCTATACAGTAGGACCCTGTTGTTCATCCTATATATAATAGTTTGCATCTGATAGAAAACTCTTGCTGCAACTGGGAAAAGGCACAAGGGTCTCCTAAGTGCCTGCTAATATTCTATTTAAGTTTGTTGCATATACAGATAGTCTGATTATCATCATTATTTAAACTGTACATAAATTTTATATACTAATATATACAAATATATGTTATATTTTATAATATACAAATTTTTATAATATTCATAACAAATCATATTTACCAAAAGTTTATCAACATGGAACATGCTCATGTATAATGGTGAGTTTTTTTTTAAAAAAAGGACATAAAATTAATTATAAATTATGGTATATAGATTATGTAAAAGAAGGTTGGGATCAACACTACAAAGACACAGAAATCATCTCAAAACAAAAGAAAGGAAGAATGCACCTAACTGATATTCTTTTCATGTGATATAATTATACACCTAGAACTTTCAAGACAATCAACTGACAGTGTTACAGAACCAAACTGGGGTCTACTTGCCCAACACCCAGCAAAGCCAATCTACTGATACCAGGTTGTAGTGAAGGAAAGTAGAGCCTTTATTGCAGGGAGCTAAGCAAGGGAGTAGGAGACAAGCCTCAGATTCACTCCAACCTGGTCTTTGAGTTAGGGGGTTTTTAAAGGGGATGAACAAACAGGCTGGGATTAAACATCAGTTTGTGACATTTCTGACATTTCTTAACTGTAGTTTCAGGAGTCAGGATGTCTATGGTTTACAGTGGTCCACAACTTGGGGATGCGTTAGCTCATCTTGCCCTAGAGAAACAACCTGAGTTTGTACATTAATGATGATATCTATAACAGCAATTTTAGTCACCTGACTCTGGTTGATTAGTGTTCCATTAGCACAGGATTGATGTCAGAGGGGACAAGGCTGTCCTGGACACCAGCTATAATAGTAACAGCTAACAATTTTTGAGTGCTATGTACCAAGCACTGTACTAAATGCTTTTTAATGTACTAACTCATTTAATCCAGAGGGAGGTTAGTATTATTATCCTGATTTTAAGGATTAAAAACATCCTAAGGAATAGAGAGGTTAAGTAACTCTGTGAGGTCACACAGCTAGTAAGTGACAGAGCCTGGCAGAGTTTGTGCACATAGCCAATACATTATATTGCCCTAACAATAAGCAGTTAGGAAATGTTATAGGTCACAGGATCTCACAAAACAATACAGGATCATTAAAAACACAAACAAAAATCAAAACAAACAAAACCTAGCAATAAGTGTAACCAAAAAGTCACATTTTAAAAAATTTAAAACAAGACCAGATTGGAAGACTCAGTAAATTAAATGGATGTCAATTCTCCAAAATAACAAAAAAATCGGGGGGGGGGGGCATGAAAAAAAAGTGAGTAAGATCTGTCTTCCAGATAGTCCAGTCCTCCAGCCAGTCACATAGGGAAGTCCCTGGAGCTTGAACTGCAAGGTGCTCCATTCACACAAAGGTAGCTCAAATCCAGCAATCTGGTTTGGCTACTTTGAGAAAAAGACAAAAGTAGGTCTCAAACAGTGGCAGGCCATAGAATGAAGCGTTCTGCTCCACTGCTACCCCGGAACCAAGGCATCAGCATGACAGCCCGGTCAACATTCATTCACTAAGGTGTGGTCAGGGCAACATTTGGCCACTATTTTCCTGGTAAAGATAGCAATGCAAGTTGTAATTCTCCAGCTATGCAGAAATAAAAGAGTCCTCCCTGAGTCTCAGAGTGCATAAAAGGGGCTAGCAGATCAGACCACCACGATAACCTTCTGTCACACCAACAATGTTGAGCTGAAGTCAACCATAGATCTCCAATCCAGCTCTCCCTATTTACAAAGAAACTGAGGTCTAGAAAGGGCTTCTCCTCCCAGGTCACAAAATTATTTTAAGCCAGAACCAGAGCGTTAACTCCCTCCTCCCCCCAAGTTTTGAATAGGCACATCCAAAGTACTGCAACCTATTTATACAGGGGTCCCCAACCCCTGGGCCATGGACCGGTACTGGTCTGTGGCCTGTTAGGAACCAGACCGCACAGCAGGAGGTGAGAAGCGGGGTGAGCGAGTGAAGCTTCATCTGTATTTACAGCCGCTCCCCATCACTCGCATTACCGCCTGAGCCCCACCTCCTGTCAGCATTAGGTGAGTTGTATAATTATTTCATTATATATTACAGTGTAATAATAATAGAAATAAAGTGCACAATAAATGTAATGTGCTTGAATCATCCCAAAACAATCCCCCACCTCCCCAGTCCATGGAAAAATTGTCTTCCAAGAAACCGGTCCCTGGTGACAAAAAGGTTGGGGACCACTGTACTTATAGATAAAACCAGCATTTCCCAATCTTCAGACATTCACCTGAATGATTTTGCCACACTATATATTATCTCTACTATTATTCACTTTATATTTTCTTTGAATATACTCCTTTCTCTTACATTAACTTAGTTTCATTCTAAGCAACAATATCCATTCAGTCATGAATGAGATGTGCATTTTTCCCTAACACATCAAAATAAATATATATCTACTGAAATTACAATGTTTGTCTCTGAACTATTCCTCAGAAAAGTAAACCATCCTTTGCCATATTTGGAAAGATCTCCCACATGTGTTCCAAGGAATTCTAATCTTTATCATGTTAATAGGTGTTAGTGAGGAAAGAGTGCATGATCAATAAACCTAGGGGATGCTAACTGAAATGAAGTTAAAGAGCTTTGAATTTTTTTAATGGTTAGACACCTCAGGGCCTAAGGAGGGAACATAGTACAATATTTCCAAAATTTATCTGACCATGAAATCCTTCTTTCTAGGCAGAATCAGTATTGAAAACATGTTCTAAGCTGTATTAATTTTCAAAAGGCAACAGTTTTTCTTTTTGAGCCCATAAATTACAAAACTAGATACTGTATATAATAATTTACCCTGTATCCCTATTAGAACACTTAGCATATTTTTATGGTCGGAAAAAAGAATGGGTAGAAAATCGATATTTCCTCCTGTCATTTTCAAAAGGTCAGGCTCTTGGGTAAAGGCAACTCACCTTGTTTATAATGAAACCGTGCAATAATATTGGCAGTCTAAAAACGTATATATCGGGCTTCCTTGGTGGCGCAGTGGTTGAGAATCTGCCTGCCAATGCAGGGGACACGGGTTCGAGCCCTGGCCTGGGAAGATCCCACATGCCGCGGAGCAGCTGGGCCCGTGAGCCACAATTACTGAGCCTGCGCGTCTGGAGCCTGTGCTCCGCAACAGGATAGGCCGCGACAGTGAGAGGCCCGCGCACCGCGATGAAGAGTGGCCCCCGCTTGCCACAACTAGAGAAAGCTCTCGCACAGAAATGAAGACCCAACACAGCCATAAATAAATAAATAAATAAAAACGTATATATCACTTCTAATAAGTCATCTAAATCTCTTACATTATTGATTGTAGTTGATGACACACAGGCTTTTTATGAAGGCTTGTTTTTGTTGCCTTGGGGACTTCTAAGTGGAACTTCAAGAGTAACAGGTCCATAACATCACACTGGTCTGCGGGTTTGACCATGGGAAAATGTGTAACAGATTTACCACCTAGGCATTTTTTTTTCTCTCTCTCTCTCTCCTGGTCCTTCTCTCCCTTCCTTCTTCCTTTCTCTCTTTCCCACCCTCCCCTTTTTCAAATGCTTTGATATAAAAAACTAAAAAGTATTTTTCATCTTTAGGCATTTTTAAGTATTTTTGTTATCATGGGGAAAACATCCCATAGCTACTAAACTAGTGCTTTAAAGCCAAAGTGTACAAATATTTCTTTTGTTGCATTTTCAAATAAAATTAAGAACTAGGACTCAAGACAAAGAAAATGCTGCAATACCTTATCTTCAGTAGTCCTGTTAATGAAATTAAGCAGTCCATTAGTAAGGAAGAATGCTAATGTGTTAAGAACAAGATAGTCCTTCATCCAACCATGCACCAAGTCACAGACCATGTTGAGTACATTACTCTTAAATACTTACTTTTTTCCCAACAACCAAAATCTCAATATATTCTTCCTCTACACCTTACAGAGGTTATCAAGTTATCAAGTAAATTTTTATTCTGTAGAATGCTTTTTATGTTCTCATTTAAAAATATTTATTAACTAGAAAGTTGTGTTCTTCTGAGGTTCCTCACCAAACACTGGAGGCCAGGAAAACATTCAGAAAAATGAGTCAGTTCTTGTGAGTGTCCACATTAAACACTAATGCATTGCAACAGAATCATCCTGAATAAGCTGAATTCTCTCAAGTATTTAAGGCAGCTACAAACAGAGTAAAGATTGAGTTTTCTCCTCTCTCTGGTTCTGGAGTCAATTGTGCACTGCACTGCATTCATAATAAAGAAATAGTGTTTCACTCTTTCAGTAAGGGAGATAAACAAGAGTTCAACTTGTATAAATATAATTTAAAATGTATCTCCTACCTTATATGAGTGAGAATTATTAAAATACACAAGCATCAAGAACCAAAGATAAAATAGAGGTAATGAATAAATGTTTGATCCTTTAGGGAAATATCCCCCAAAGGGCTGTGTTATTATAGCAAACTTCTATGCCATAGGTTTCAAATGATTCAATTGTCCAAATATTCATTTTCGTGTATGTTTAAACATCACAAAATATCTACTAAATAAAGTTAGGTTTTAATTATTGCAATTCATCTATTTTTTAAAATCATTTACTCCCTACTTGGCTCCCAAAATTCTATTTAAAGTATTGGAAGATTTAGCTGGTTCATAGAGTTGAAAACTTAAATGTCACAGTTGGACCCAAATATAATCTGTTCCCGCCTCTTCAGTTTGTGTCCTGCTGCTCTCTGAATTGCAAATGTCGGTATTTTGCAGAAAGGCATGTATGATAATGTTAGATACATTCCAGACATTCTTGAGGTACTTTTTTTGTAGGTGAATATGCCTTGCAGGACCCTCTATCCTAGGTGAGATTTTTTTCTAGTTACATATTTAATGATCATGATCTCTCTCCTGCTACATCCCTTTCATATTCTGTTTGCAAAAAGTTCGCCCTACAAAGCAAAAAACCCTGATGAAAGATCTTCAGAGCCCTTCCATAATCACCTGGGCAAGGAGGACCTCATCAACATACCTTCAAAGTTTACAAAACCACCTTGTATTAGGGGCTCTTGGAATCAATTCTACACACAGTATATGCTAGGTCAAGCATGGCAAAATCTCTTGTGCCATCACTAGTAGATGGTGGTGAGCCCTTGAAGGAAGGAATGGTGCTGTGGATTAGCAACGTCTATAATGAGAATAGAAAGACAAAAAGGGGTAGGTGATGTATCTCCCATTACCTCCATTTGCATCTGAGTTTATGCTAATCTTTCTTGCCTATGCCCATTCCTACCCCATCTCCCGTAAATAAAAGAGATGTACCAAACGACTGCAGATTTTCTGACTGACTTTACATCCCAATAGAGCAGCAGGGGCAATAATGCCACCTCCCTTGTTGGTTTACCATAGGCTTATCTAAGATAAATACAAAGGGTTTAGCATAATCCCTGGCACATAGTTTATACTCCATCGATGTTTTTTTCATGTTATTCACTCTACTCTCCACTTTATCCATGCATACGTTCAGCTTAAGCAGGAAAACTGACTTTGGTTGGGTGCTTGTGAACAGAATAAGACAGAGTATAAGGAAGTATTTGATCATTTAAACTTCACAGAAGCTATTATAGATACCCTTGGTAGTTGCAGAAGTGGTAAACTACTCCACATAAAATAGAAAAT
The DNA here is from genome assembly GCF_009873245.2 of Balaenoptera musculus. Classification (NCBI taxonomy): domain Eukaryota; kingdom Metazoa; phylum Chordata; class Mammalia; order Artiodactyla; family Balaenopteridae; genus Balaenoptera; species Balaenoptera musculus. The sequence continues at coordinate 32,583,066 of NC_045787.1, forward strand.
TAAAATAAGTGCCTATAAGCTCCAATCAGAAATACTGTGAAGAATTTTCTACTTCCTGCTTTTTGTACCCGCTTCCTGGGCACCCAGGGATGGGTGGTGGGTAGCTAAACTAAGTACACCATTATTGCTCAGAGAAGTTTTACCTTTATCCTTTATTGAAACGTGGCGGCTTTGTCCTTTTGTGCTTTAAGGGATGGGGTGAAGTGTTAAGGAGTGAGCCCCTGATCAGCGCTGGGGAGGAGGAGACGCTGTAATTCAGTGGTCAGCAGCACACACTCTCTGCCACAGCACTTGTGAGCTCTGGGACCTTGGAAAAATTACATAACTTCTCTCAGTGTCCTTATTTGTAGCATAGGGAAAATAATTCACTAAAAGCACTTTGCACATTGCCTGGCACCATGGTTAGTGCTTACTAAACGTTAGTTATTGAGGTTGTTGATTTACTGAGAAGTGGAAAGAAAGGGGGAAAGAGAAGAAGGGAAGCTCTGCTTGGCATTGCTCTGTCAATCCTTTTAGAACAGTGGCCTTCTGGATTCCTGGGTTTGTTGATTCAGGGCTCAGGGACAGCTATCCTAAGAAGGGCGGGAGGCAGTTTTGCAGAGCAGAGAGAAGTCGTATAAGAAGGAAGCTCCCAAGAGAGGGCCTTAATTTGAATTATAGGAAAGCTTTTATCATTATTATGGATGGAAGTGGGGAAAAAGACATTAGCATTTGCCCAGGCTTAAAATGCCACTACAATTGACACATTAGTTCAGGGATCACAGGATTGATACTGGCTTTGCAAGACAAATGATTTCCTCAAACTCCTAAAAAAAAAAAATTGTCCCACTAATCACTACAGAGCAATGTAGGGATCACCTGGACAGAACTGAACACTTCCTAATAAATAGAGCTTTTATAAGGCAGCAGAGATCTCAGGCATCTTTCTGTAAAAGTGAATGCTTGGGCAGATCTGTAAAACAGCAGACCCAATCCTCCAACCTTCCTGCACAAATCTCATCTCAGAAAAATACAGGAAAAAATGTCAACTGCAAAAGTACATTTTGTCAATATCCAAAGAGATAAAACTAACCCTTTAAAAACAGCAATGGAAAAAAAAAAAAACAAAAAAAAAAACACAGCAATGGAGGCACACAGCCCAGCCCACGAGCTGAGGTGTCAGCACAGCTATTTCTCACTAGGCACTCTGATCCGAAGTGCCGGGTATGAGGCCTCTGCATGAAGCACCCTGTGAACAAGTGAAACTAGATGAAGCACAAGGAAAAAGAAAAAAAAAAGGCAAGCTGCAAACCCTTTGAAAAAAATGCCTCTGCATCTCTAGCTCTTGCAGAGGTTGGTGTCTTTAATGGAGTCTCCTATTGCCGGGGAACCTTCAAGATGCCGGAGGAGTAACACGTAGAGATCACCTTCTTCCCCACAAATACATCAAACATACATCTACATCTGGAAAAACTCCTACAGAACACCTACTGAACGCTGGCAGAAGACCTCAGACTTCCCAAAAGGCAAGAAAATCCCCACGTACCTGGCTGTGTGGCTGACAGGGTCTTGGTGCTCCAGCTTGGTGTCAGGCCTGAGCCTCTGAGGTGGGAGAGCCGAGTTCAGAACACTGGACCACCAGACACCTCCTGGCACCATGTAATATCAATCAGCGAGAGCTCTCCCAGATATCTCCGTCTCAATGATAAGACCCAGCTCCACCCGATGGCCAGCAAGCTCCAGTGCTGGACACCTCATGCCAAACAACTAACAAGACAGGAACACAACCCCACCCATTAGCAGAGAGCCTGCCTAAAATCATCCTAAAAGTTCACAGACACCCTAAAACACACCGCCGGATGCGGCCCTGCCCACTAGAAAGACAAGATCCAGCTCCAACCACCAGAACACAGGCACCAGTCCCCTCCACCAGAAAGCCTACACTACGCACTGAACCAACCTCACACACTGGGGGAAGACACGAAAAACAATGGGAACTACAAACCTGCAGCCTGCGAAAAGGAGACCCCAAAAACAGTAAGTTAAACAAAATGAGAAGACAGAGAAATATGCAGCAGATGAAGGAGCTAGGTAAAAACCCAACAGACCAAATAAATAAAGAGGAAATAGGCAGTCTACCTGAAAAAGAATTCAGAGTAATAATAGTAAAGATGATCCAAAATCTTGGAAATAGAATGGAAAAAATACAAGAAACGTTTAACAAGGATCTAGAAGAACTAAAGAGCAAACAATGATGAACACAATAAATGAAGTTAAAAATGCTCTAGAAGGAACCAATAGCAGAATAACTGAGGCAGAAGAACAGATAAATGACCTGGAAGATTAAATAGTGGAAATAACTACCACAGAGCAGAATAAAGAAAAAAGAACGAAAAGACTTGAGGACAGTCTCAGAGACCTCTGGGACAACATTAAACGCACCAACATTCAAATTATAGGTGTCCCAGAAGAAGAAGAGAAAAAAAAAAGGGTCTGAGAAAATATTTGAAGAGATTATAGTTGAAAACTTCCCTAACATGGGAAAGGAAATAGTCAATCAAGTCCAGGAAGTGAAGAGAGTCCCATACAGGACAAATCCAGGGAGAAACACACCAAGATACATATTAACAAACTATCAAAAATTAAATACAAAGAAAAAATATTAAAGGCACCAAGGGAAAAGCAACAAATAACATACAAGGGAATCCCCATAAGGTTAACAGCTGATCTTTCAGCAGAAACTCTGAAAGCCAGAAGGGAATGGCAGGACATATTTAGAGTGATGAAAGGGAAAAACCTACAACCAAGATTACTCTACCCAGCAAGGATCTCATTCGATGAGATTCGATGGAGAAATTAAAACCTTTACAGACAATCAGAAGTTAAGAGAATTCAGCAGCAAAAAACGAGCTTTAAAACAAATGCTAAAGGAACTTCTCTAGGCAGGAAACACAAGAGAAGTTAAAGACCAACAATAACAAACCCAAAACAATTAAGAAAATGGTAATAGGAACACACATATCAACAATTACTTTAAATGTAAATGGATTAAATGCTCCAACCAAAAGACACAGACTGGCTGAATGGATACAAAAACAAGACACATACAAATGCTGTCTACAAGAGACCCACTTCAGACCTAGGGACACATACAGACTGAAAGTGAGGGGATGGAAAAAGATATTCCATACAAATGGAAATCAAAAGAAAGCTGGAGTAGCAATTCTCATAGCAGACAAAATAGTCTTTAAAATAAAGACTATTACAAGAGACAAAGAAGGACACTACATAATGATCAAGGGATCAATCCAAGAGGAAAATATAACAATTTATATCAAGGGTAAATATTTATGCACCCAACATACGAGCACTTCAGTACATAAGGCAAATGCTAACAGCCATAAAAGGGGAAATCGACACTAACACAATCATAGTAGGGGACTTTAACACCCCACTTTCACCAATAGAAAGATCATCCAAAATAAAAATAAATAAGGAAACACAAGCTTTAAATGACACATTAGACAAGACGGATTTAGCTGATATTTACAGGACATTCCATCCAAAAACAACAGAATACACTTTCTTCTCAAGTGCTTATGAAACATTCTTCAGGGTAGATCATATCTTGGGTCACAAAACAAGCCTTGGTAAATTTAAGAAGACTGAAATCGTATGAAGTATCTTTTCCGACCACAATGCTATGAGACTAGATATCAATTACAGGAAAAAATCTGTAAAAAACACAAACACATGGAGGCTAAATAATACACTACTAAATAACCAAGAGATCACTGAAGAAATCAAAGAGGAAATCAAAAAATACCTAGAAACAAATGACAATGAAAACACAGCAACCCAAAACCTATGGGATGCAGCAAAAGCGGTTTTAAGAGGGAAATTTATAGCAATACTGTCCTACCTCAAGAAACAAGAAAAATCTCAAATAAACAACCTAACCTTACACCTAAAGCAATTAGAGAAAGAAGAACAAAAAACCCTCAAAGTTAACAGAAGGAAAGAAATCATAAAGATCAGATCAGAAATAAATGAAAAAGAAATGAAGGAAACAATAGCAAAGATCAATAAAACTAAAAGCTGGTTCTTTGAGAAGATAAACAAAAGTGATAAACCATTAGCCAGACTCATCAAGAAGAAAAGGGGGAAGACTCAGATCAACAGAATGGGAAATGAAAGAGGAGAAGTAACAACTGACACTGCAGAAATACAAAGGATCATGAGAGATTACTACAAGCAACTATATGCCAAAAAAATGGACAACCTGGAAGAAATGGACAAATTCTTAGAAAAGCACGACCTTCCAAGACTGAACCAGGAAGAAATAGAAAATATAAACAGACCAATCACAAGCACTTAAATTGAAACTGTGATTAAAAATCTTCCAGCAAACAAAAGCCCAGGATCAGATGGATTCACAGGTGATATCTATCAACCATTCAGAGAAGAGCTAACACCTATCCTTCTCAAACTCTTCCAAAAAACTGCAGAGGAAGGAACACTCCCAAACTCATTCTACGAGGCCACTATCACCCTGATACCAAAACCAAAGATGTCAAAAAAAAGAAAACTACAGGCCAATATCACTGATGAACATAGGTGCAAAAATCCTCAACAAAAACCTAGCAAACAGAATCCAACAGCACATTAAAAGGATCAAACACCATGATCAAGTGGGGTTTATCCTAGGAATGCAAGGATTCTTCAATATATGCAAATCAATCAATGTGATAAACCATATTAACAAACTGAAGAAGAAAAAACATATGATCATCTCAGTAGATGCAGAAAAAGCTTCTGACAAAATTCAACACCCATTTATGATAAAAACTCTGCAGAAAGTAGGCATAGAGGGAACCTACCTCAACATAATAAAGGTCATATATGATAAACCGACAACCAACATTGTTCTCAGTGGTGAAAAACTGAAACCATTTCCTCTAAGATCAGGAAAAAGACAAGTTTGCCCACTCTCACCACTATTATTCTAGATAGTTTTGGAAGATTTAGCCACAGCAATCAGAGAAGAAAAAGAAATAAAAGGAATCCAAATCAGAAAAGAAGAAGTAAAACTGTCACTGTTTGCAGATGACATGATACTATACATAGAGAATCCTAAAGATGCTACCAGAAAACTACTAGAGCTAATCAATGAATTTGGTAAAGTACCAGGATACAAAATTAATGCACAGAAATCTCTTGCATTCCTATACACTAATGACGAAAAATCTGAAAGAGAAATTAAGGAAACACTCCCATTTACCACTGCAACAAAAAGAATAAAATACCTAGGAATAAACCTACCTAAGGAGACAGGAGACCTGTATGCAGAAAACTATAAGACACTGATGAAAACAATTAAAGATGATACAAACAGATGGAGAGATATACCACGTTCTTGGATTGGAAGAATCAACATTGTGAAAATGACTATACTACCCAAAGCAATCTACAGATTCAATGCAATCCTTATCAAACTACCAACAGCATTTTTCACAGATCTAGAACAAAAAATTTCACAATTTGTATGGAAGCACAAAAGACCCCGAATAGCCCAAGCAATCTTGAGAAAGAAAAACGGAGCTGGAGGAATCAGGCTCCTGGACTTCAGACTATACTACAAAGCTACAGTAATCAAGACAGTATGGTACTGGCACAAAAACAGAAATATAGATCAATGGAACAGGATAGAAAGCCCTGAGATAAACCCATGTACATATGGTCACCTTACCTTTGAGAAAGTAGGCAAGAATATACAATGGAGAGAAGACAGCCTCTTCAATAAGTGGTGCTGGGAAAACTGGACAGCTACATGTAAAAGAATGAAATTAGAACACTCCCTAACACCATATACAAAAATAAACTCAAAATGGATTAAAGACCTAAATGTAAGACCAGACACTGTAAAACTCTTAGAGGAAAACAGGCAGAACACTCTATGACATAAATCACAGCAACATCCTATTTGACCCACCTGCTAGAGAAACGGAAATACAAACAAATATAAACAAATGGGACCTAATGAAACTTAAAAGCTTTTGCACAGCAAAGGAAACCATAAACAAGACAAAAAGACAAGCCTCAGAATGGGAGAAAATATTTGCAAATGAAGCAACTGACAAAGGATTAATCTCCAAAATATATAAGCAGCTCATGCAGCTCAATATCAAAAAAACAAACAACCCATTCCAAAAATGGGCAGAAGACCTAAATAGACATTTCTCCAAAGAAGATATACAGATTGCCAACAAACACATGAAAGGATGCTCAACGTCACTAATCATTAGAGAAATGCAAATCAAAACTACAGTGAGGTATCACCTCACACCAGTCAGAATGGCCATCATCAAAAAATCTACAAACTGTAAGTGCTGGAGAGGGTGTGGAGAAAAGGGAACCCTCTTGCACTGTTGGTGGGAATGTAAATTGATACAGCCACTATGGAGAACAGTATGGAGGTTCCTCAAAAAACTAAAAATAGAACTACCATATGACCCAGCAATCCTACTACTGGGCATATACCCTGAGAAAACCATAATTCAAAAAGAGACATGCACCCCAATGTTCATTGCAGCACTATTTACAATAGCCAGGACATGGAAGCAATCTAAGTGTCCACTGACAGATGAATGGATAAAGAAGATGTGGCACATATATACAAGGAATATTATTCAGCTATAAAAAGAAACGAATTTGAACTATTTGTAGGTGGGTGGACATAGAGTCTGTCATACAGAGTGAAGTAAGTCAGAAAGAGAAAAACAAATACCGTATGCTAACACATATTTATGGAATCTAAAAAAAAAAAAAAAGGTTCTGATGAACCTAGGGACAGGACAGGAATAAAGACACAGACATAGAGAATGGACTTGCAGACACGGGAAGGGGGAAGGGTAAGCTGGGACGAAGTGAGAGAGTAGCATTGACATATATACACTACCAAATGTAAAACAGATAGCTAATGGGAAGCAGCTGCATGGCACAGGGAGAGCAGCTCAGTGCTTTGTGACCACCTAGAGGGGTGGGATAGGGAGGGTGGGAGGGAGACGCAAGAGGGAGGGGATATGGGGATATATGTATACATATAGCTGATTCACTTTGTTATACAGCAGAAACTAACACAACGTTGTAAATCAATTATACTCCAATAAAGATGTTAAAAAAAAAAACTGCCAGGGAAAATCTTTAAAAAATAGAATGTACTGAATTTTTTTAAATGTGTTTTTTAATCTTTCTCAAGGCCAGTCCTTGGCAAGGGTTAAAAGATTTGATTTGGGGTTTAAAGCTGACTGGTATGTCATCTGGGCCAAAAAGAGAGACCTTTGTACTTTCTTTGACAATCAAGGACTTATGAACACTTCATAAAATGGGCATATCTAGCGCCACACCTTCAAGTCCAAGTGACTGTGCAACGTATAAGAACCTAAAGGAGTCTGTAAACAGGATCTCCAAAATTATGTGAGTCCAGGCAAAACCTCACCTAGAGGATGGCCTCTTCCTCAAGAGGAAGATATATTTTATTTCTATTCCTTTGTGGCATTTTTTTTTAATGTTCAATTTGGAAAACAAAATTTTAAATGAGATGCAAGCCAGGAAAAGGAAAACAAAACTAAATAATACTTTTTCTTCTTACAGTTTGTTTGGTTATAAAAAAAAGTTTAATCCATTGGTAGAACACTCAGTAAGAAGTGACTGCTATCAAAGCTTAAATTCAACATATATAGTTTAGAGTGAATTACACTTCAGACAATTTAGACTGTCAGCGGATCTTTTAAAATCCCTGCAGCATTAGTGTAATAGGATCAGAGATGAAGACAAATCATTAACACAACAGGACAGTTTTGAGAAGTGTATGCTGTTCTTTCAGCTACTAAAATTTCACAAAATTTTTACTTCTTAGCAACTGACACTTTTACACTAATTCGCGATTGAGAGAAAAAGAATTCATATTCAATTCTCAGTCCTCACATTCAATATCTTCAAAATGTACTTGCTTTTTCAACTTAAGTGTCCATCGATAGATGAACAGATAAAAGATGTACGATATATATATGTATATATATACACACACACACACAAAATGGAATATTACTCAGCAATAACAAAAATGAAATATTGCCATTTGTGACAATAAAAATAGATCTAGAGGGTATTACGCTAAATGAAATAAATCATAAAGAAAGAAACAGAAAGACAAAGTATGATCTCATTTATATGTGGAACCTAAAAAGCAAAACAAACAAACAAACAAAACAAACACAGACTCAGAGAGAGAGAACAAATGGATGGTTGCCAGAGGGGACGGGAATGGTGGGGAGAAATATGTGAAGAGGATTAAGAAATACAAACCTCCAGTTAGAAAATAAATAAGCCACAGGATGTAATATACAGCATAAGGAATATGGTCAATAATATTGTAATAACTCTGTATGGTGACAGATGGTTAATAGGTCTGTCATCATTTCATAATGTATGCAAACGTCAAATCACTGTTGTATACCTGAAACTAACATAAAATTGTATGTCAACTATACTTCAATATTCAAAAATGTACTTGCTTTTCTTCTGTTACATTAAATGAATGAATCTTACTGCAGAAATGTCTTAGGCAAATTTTATAGCTCTTTTAATATATAATCTATTATTTCATAGGAAAATACACGAAACAACTTGACATCAGAAAGTCATATTAAAAAACTGCTGCTGGGCTTGCCTGGTGGCGCAGGGGTTAAGAATCTGCCTGCCAATGCAGAGGACACGGGTTCGAGCCCTGGTCTGGGAAGATCCCACATGCTGCGGAGCAACTAAGCCTGTGTGCCACAACTACTGAGCCTGTGCTCTAGAGCCCGCGAGCCACAACTACTGAGCCTGAGTGCCACAACTACTGAAGCCCGTGCACCTAGAGCCCGTGCTCCACAAGACAAGTCACCACAATGAGAAGCCCACGCACCACAACGAAGAGTAGCCCCCGCTCACCGCAACTAGAGAAAGCCTGCGCACAGCAACGAAGACCCAACGCAGCCAAAAATAAGTAAATAAATAAATTTATTTTTAAAATTGCTGTTTATACAATCAAATCTCATTTCTTGTTCGATCAAGCACTGTAGCTTTTTGTTTTCCTATAAAACAAACAGCCTTATTCATTGACTTTGACTTTCATACTTTTAGGCCTTCTTAAACTACAGCAAAGTTTTAATTATACTTTTAGTCTCCTTTGTGACCGATACTTACTAACCTGAAATGCAAGGAGCAGGCCAGGCTTGAGACTAATTTTGGCTTGAATTTCAACAGACGGTGAAGTTGGTATTATCCTCAGAAAGAAATCCTGCTTCATTTCTCCTCCCACCTCGCCCTCCCCAGTTAAGAGCTTTGAACCTCTGTTTCAGGAGTTCACAGTCAAGTGGCAGATTCTCTCTGGTCATAGCTTCCTCTTTTCAAACTTTGATGATTTCCTTTACTTCAATGCACCTCACTCGGGTTATTCAGCTCCTAATTTCTTCAAGACCTGTTCTCTGAATTCTCAGAAACCTTCTCTGTTCTAGATATTGGCCTGTAGGATGTGCACCTGTCTTCTCTGAGGCATCAGACAGAGTGGATGTGAAGCTCTGAGCCAGAATATGCTTAAAGCTTCCTGTACTTGGAATGAAAGATAACCTGTTGTTAACTAGAGAGCCAATTTGGAGGGAAACAAACAATACCCTGGTTAGAAAATACAACCTCTTCAGAATGGCCATTCCTGCTTTAAATCTAAATGAAGGCTGTCCTTTCTTGTCTTTCATAGCATTGATCCCAAGTTGTAAATATCTAAGTGTGTGTGCTTATTTGAATGTCTGTTTTCCTTTCTGGACAGTAAGCTTTCCCCCATTACACAGTTAAGCTGCGTGAGGGCAGGAACTGTTTACTTTGTTCAAAGGATGCACTCAGAGGTTATCCCAGCCTTTTACACAAGTACCTGTTGAATGGATGAATGAATGGCAGATTGAAAGGAAGAAATGTCTGTGGCTGGTCAATTCAAGCACAATGAGTACACCAGGTAAAGTACCTTGCTCACGGAAGAATGAAAACATCATGTTTTTCCATGTTCTGGGTCAACTGGAGAGATCTGTGTCTGAGGATGCATGCAGGGATGTGTTCATTGGTGGGATGAGGGCAGCAACTTGTGTATATGTCTCTTTAGGTTGGATGCGTATCTATATGCATATAGGTGTTGAAAGTGAAGAGACTGCTGTGAGACCAGATGCAAAGTGGAATGTGTATGGATGACAAAGGTCAAGAGGCTAAGTTCTGAACACTCACTCTACTCTGGATGTGCCACGCATTGTGCTAGGGCACTAGCAGTTTTTGCAGGACAGGGTCCCAGTGGTACCCTGGATAAGCTGATGCCAGGTCAAGGGACCCCATAGCTATAGATAGTATCTGGTAGGACAAGCTGAGTCCTTATGCCTGTCGAAGAACAGCTTCTTTCCTCAACACATCTTTCCTCACAAAGATGCTTGTTCTTTTTCTTTCCATTTTTGACTGGAAATGTTCCCCTCCTGGTCCTCCTTCCCTCTGCAAGGTCCCCACGTTGGCTCCCTGCTTCCAGGCGGGTTTGCATTCATTTCTCCCAAATAAATGTGCTTCAATTCTTCTTATAAACATCTCAAAATTTAAAAATTGGAAACTTATTTTGGAAGAAAACCAGATGAATTCTGTGTCTGGGTAAAATTCACTAATATCACCTCAATAGCTAGACTGTGATTACAGTCAATATTAGGTATACCTTTGAGAAATTATCTAATAAAGTTAATCAATATAAGTAGGCAACAGAAATCATCTCTTTGAAAGTAATTCTTTCCTTTTCATCAAGGGAAGGGAGGGAGATTGCCTAAATTATCTGAAAAAGTACCTTAATTCTCTTTTTGTGATTATATACACAACCAGTCTTTGGATATTTGGGGCTAGGCCCAGGCAAAAATAAGTTCTATCAAAGTAATATATACTCAACTTATTATTATGCCCTCTAAACATTTTATGCACAACAACTAATCATATAATCATTAGAAATAAACCTGGGAAACATAACTGTATGTAATAATAATAACTGCTGTTTTTAACATGTGCCAGATATTTTGTTTATATGGATTACTATATTACTTAAACTGCAAAGGAACCAACTTAGTAAAAATTCCTTTTTGCTAAGGCATAGGCAACGTAACTTACCTACTATGACCTTGAATCCAGATTTTCTTTATCCCAAGGCCAATGATATTGAGGGGGAAAAAAAGAAGACATAGAGTCATATGGTTGGAGTTCCAGTTTGCGCTAAGAAATATAGAGGTTAGGGATAGAGGTTTGGGGATCAGACAGACCTAGATTAAAATCTTTGCTCTGCCATTTATCAGTACTGTGATCTGTAATTTACTCAATCTCTCTGTGCTATGTGGGGTTATTATTCGCAAGCAACAGAAACTGAGTATGGTCAATTTAAGCAGGAAAATAATTTATTGGAAAACAATCAATCACACAAGGAGTCAACAGGAAGGCTGGCAGCAGCAAACTCAGCCAAGGTCACACCTGACCAAGATGGTAAGGATGCCTCAACCAGCAGCCACTTACACTGTGGGACCCTTCACACCACCATCCCCAGATGCTGTGTAGTCTTTTAAGAAATGAGGGCTTCCCTGGTGGCGCAGTGGTTGAGAATCTGCCTGCCAATGCAGGGGACACGGGTTCGAGCCCTGGTCTGGGAAGATCCCACATGCCGCGGAGCAGCTAGGCCCGTGAGCCACAACTACTGAGCCTGCGCGTCTGGAGCCTGTGCTCCGCAACAAGAGAGACCGCGAAAGTGAGAGGCCCGCGCACCGCAATGAAGAGTGGCCCCCTCTTGCCGCAACTAGAGAAAGCCCTCGCACAGAAACGAAGACCCAACACAGCCAAAATAAAAAATAAATCAATAAATCAAAAAAAAAAACCACTTTAAAAAAGAAATGACTATGTCCTCTTCCACATTCCTTAACCAAATATCAGTTTGCTCATCTGTAAACTGGGCCTACTAAATGTAGTACCCTCCTCATAGGTTTCTTGTGAGCATTATATGACATATGCATAAATCATTCAGCACAGTGCCTCACTGACTAAGCACTGGATAAATTTCAGCTGGCCTCACTAATTTTTGTGCCTTTGAGCAAGTCACATAGCTTTTCTGTGCCCACAAGCTCATTACTGAAGACAGATGATTCCAATTATACTGTATTAGTCAGTATAAGCTAACTGCCCAAACAATCAGCTTCTCAAATCTCAGTGGATTATTCCTCTTGCACTTCATTGTCCAGTGAAGGTCGCTGGGATTGGAATGAGGTCCCTACTCCATGCAGGCATTCAGGGACCCGGTCAACTTCTATCTCGTGGTTCTGCCATACACCAGGGCCTTGCATCTTGTTGGCAGAAAAGGGAAGACAGAGAGCACAGAGGATCAGGGTCTTTTAGGCACCAGGCTTGGAAGTGGCACATATCACATCCTCCCGTTTTCCACTGGCCAGAATACAGTCACACGGGCTTTACCTGACCACAAGAAGTCTGGGAAACACCATCCAGCTATGTGTTAAAGCAGAAATGGAAACAGCATTTGGTGAAACATGAGTCTCCATCACACCTACCTAACATCCTCAGGGGTTGCTAATAAGAACACATGCGAGTGCAATTGTGAAAGCTCTGTGGAAAGCAGCCAACCAGCTACAGATGATGCTGGTGTTGATGATTAAACCAGGGAGTCTCTGTGTTATTTTCTGAAGTGCTAAAAAATACAGCGATTCCGGGGGTGTGAGAAGAAACTAAAATATAATCAGAATGTCCATCTTCCTGTAGAAGAGACGCCTGGACTCGTAAGGCTTTATCTCTCCACCTGTATCTTCAAAAATGAGCAACACTAAGTAAGTAATCTCCTTTCTTTGTCCATTAGTCCAGTTCACAATGGGAGTGCAGTGGAAATATTTGTTTGGAGAAAAAAGAGGGGAAGAATACAAGGGTAGAAAGCCATGCCGTTGACGAGTGTAACTGTCGGAGAAGAAGGCAGCCTGAAACCGTCACTTGGTGGCCACCAGCCTCCACAGCAGTAATTTATCCCCACATGAAGACGCTGGGGAGTTAATAACAGTACTGACACGTGTAACAGCTCCAAGCACTAGACTCAGCACAAAATTTATGCTTACAAAATGAAAATAATTAGGTGCATATTTGAAATGCACCACTAAAAAGGGAGGGCAGTCCTTAGGACCACAACCACAACCGTGGACCTCTTTTCATGCCCAAGGTCAGGTTAACATCATGCTTCTAATTTACTGAACCAACTGGGTGAGGGTGTAGAAGGCAGAGGTATCCAAAGGCACTGTGTTATTTGTACCAGACAGATGCCTTTTTCACTGTTTTGAATATCCGTATGGCCTGTCCAGAATGACAGAGAGCAAACACAGTTTGCACAGGCTTTGCTACATGAATGTTAGCGCTTTAGGAACGCTCTAAGATGTGGCCAACTTCGGCTTAGTAGGGGGTCCAGGCTAGATCTGATTCATCCTGCTGCCTTCCCTCCAGGAATTAGCCCCTTTGTTACCCATTCCTTTGACCCAAGGAAGATTCAACCTAGTCAAAGGCAACGTGGTTGGTACCCTGCAAGCAGACTGTGGTTTTAAATGAGTTCCCCGCTTATGGTATTTACTTAAAAGAGTAGTCCAGTAATTAGCTAGCAGAGAGCAATCAAACTGATCAGTCAGGCCATTCTTAGACTAGTGCAAACCTTCAGAGAGGATTTAATGACAGTTCTAAAGAACTGAACTAGGGGCTTCCAGTGCAGAGAAATAGGGACTGAGGCAGCAACTGCAAGGGAGGATAGCAAACAATGCATAGAAAAAAAATCTTTTCATTAAAATATACAAACAACGACAAGAATTGTCCACATAATCATGGCGATTCTTCATTTCCTTGTGCAATGTAGATTCCTGGTAGAGTGTGAGGGAAACTGAACTACACTGTCTCAGCTTTTCAAGTTAAGAAAATAAAATAATTATTTGTTTCCCAAATCTTCAACTTCTACTTCTGAAGGCTAAACTTAAGTTTTAAGAATCATGCACCAAAAGAAGTTACAGGTAAACCTGCATTTTTTCAGTCTTGTATTCTGGATTCTTATTTTCATTTTCCTAAAGCTACTGTGGAAAGAAAATGTAAAGGACTAGTAAGAAAAACAGCTCTATTGATAACAAGCCCAGTTTATCAACGACACGCTAAAACCTGTAATATTAATTCTCTCAACAGTGTGCCTCAATTTTTATATTTAATATACTCTTCATCGTGAAAAGTTGACAAGTACTAATCCTAATTGTTCTCCATTTTAGGAACTTCAAGTGGAAAGAGAACTGGAAAAAAATTTTTATTAGCAGAAAGTGATTGATTATAAGTGGAACTTCCCACTTCGTCTTCATATTGTGACTGACAACCACGTGACAGGGTAATAGTGATACAATGTAGTCAGGGAAGACTGGGGGGTAGAAGGTGCAGTTTCCTTTTTCTAGTGTTGATTTGTTTTCAGTGCTGACACAATCCTAGAGCTTACTACTCATGGGAAGCACAGACAACAGGAGTGGTTATAGTGATGATTAAGACTCCGAGAAACTGACAAATCGCCATCAATTATTTTATATTGGCTAACAAATGCGTGTTTTTCTTTCTGAATCCCTGATATTCATGAGGAAACAATACAAACAACAGAATGATGTTGTATCAATATATCCACATGGTGCCTTACGCAAAATGTGTAAATACAATTCTAATATGTCCTGTAATTAGTTGAAATCTGGAATGCCCTCTTTTGTTTCTCCTATTACTTATTTGTTACTGTGTCATTTGAGAATAACTGGAGAACCAGATAAATTCTTAGGTTTGTTCATTCATGAAATAATATTTAAGGCATGAGTGCCTGCTTTATCATAAGAAGAATCAAGTTATTTACCTACCCTGTGAGGAGATGCAATATGTTAAAATGCACGTATACAATCCCTGGAAAGAGGTTTTCTTAGGAACCGAAATTGTGAAGGCTCACACAATCTCACTTCATGGTTAAAAAAAAAAAATGGTGAAGCAGTTATAATTATGCCATAAAGTTTTACAATCACTTTTTTTAGTTTTCAGTTCTTCAGGAAGTAGAATATAAAGAAGTGAATAACGAGTAGTCGAAAAAAACTGTTCCCATCACAGAAGAAATTATAGTGTAATTCAAAGTAAAAAGGTAGAGCAATTAGGCTTTTCCAAGAGTTGACCAGGGTTAGGGTTAATTCCTTTACTCGAAAGACTTTTAAATCCCAGTCTCACTCTGCATCAGCCTTTCCAAGGATTCGTGGTGAAGGTATCTAAACACGAACGTAACAGGGCCAAGACACGAAGCTCAGTCTAACCATTCTCACCAGGCGGAGAAGTTCCCCAGAGGAGGAGAAAGGCCTCCGCGGTTAGACAGGCAGCCCTCCCCCCTCACTACCCCTGCCCTGGGGGACAGCGCGCCACCTCTCCGCAGCCGCAGGGCCCTGCCACCTGCGCCGGGAGAGGTTGCTGTCCCGGCTCCTTTTTTCTGCCTGGGGCTGCCCTACCGAGCGCAGCCCACAGCCTGGGCGCTGCCAACTAACTCCTTTCATGGTGAGAAGATGGATTCTTCGTTGTTTCCCCGCCCATGCCGGGTGCCCACCCGCCCATCCACCCACCGCAACCGTCGCGCGCACCCTACTTCTGACCCGGGGCCACGCGCGCACACACCCTATTTCTCCTCCCCGGACCACGCGCGCGCGCGCGCACACACACACCTCGGCCGTTCCAAAGTTGAGTCATAAGCCGCTGACCTCCCTTCCCAGCACCCAGATGTCGCGACCCGCGTGAAGTAGGTGCGAGAAACAGCCCACTTGGAGCGGGAGGCAGTGAGGAAGAAGAGATGCCGGTTTCAGAGCTGGCCCCCCTGGATGCCGACTTCAGAGTACCTAAGAGGGTGCACAGAAGAGCACTGGGGCTTCCCCAGGGTTCCCGCGGACCACTGCTTCTCCGCACCACCTGCCTGAGGCGAGGGGACCAAGTCTCCAACACTGCCCCCCCACCACCTCGTTGGAGGGCGGGAAAGCCGCAGGGAGCCGCCCCCCGAGGCGCGGTGAGATCCGCGCAGCCCGGAGCCCCTCCCTCCAGCCCGCGGAGCTTCCTCGCCGCGCAGAGGAGCGAGCAGGCGCCCCGCCCCCTCCCGGTCTGGCCAATGGGCGCCCGGGCCGCGCACTGTGTGGCCCCGCCTCCGCCAGGGAAACTTGAAGCAGGAGAAAAGTTTGTACAGAGGCTGGAAGGGCAAGAGCGGAGCTCCGAACAGGCAGCGCGAGAGGAAGATGAACGGCCCCAGGTCAGAGCCTCAGGCCGAGTGGACCTCAAGCCGCCCCCAGGGCGCCAAAAGCGGCCTCAGCTGCTGCCGCCAGCCCCGGTAGCCGCCCGCGCTGCCTTGGGCTGGGAAGGAAGGCGGCCCGAGCCGGGGATCGAGGCTCGGTGCCACCTGCGCGCGCGGCAGTACACCTGAGCGCCGTCCGCCCGCGGACGAGACCCGCGGGCTTCGCAAAGCTTGGATCGTCTTTGAAGAAACGAAGGAAAAGAGAAAGAAAAAAAATCCAAGATCAGGCTTCACTGACCCATTTCGCTGTCCTTCTGGTTCTCCAAGTTTTTGAAAGCTGACCACTCTGACCCCTGTTCCGGAAAATTGGCAGCCACCGAGAGAGCAGGCTCTGAGAAGGCAAAGGCTTGGTAAGCTCCACATTGAGCGGGGCAAGGCTGAGGGCAGGTTGAAGGCGTGTCCAGGATATCCGAGGCTTGACCCTGGGGGCTTACGTGGCTGCCATCTCCGCGGCTACCACAGGTGAGATAGGGTTGGAGGCACTGGGCAGAGAGCGGTGGGCGAGCGCCCCTTGAGCCGAGCCAGGGAGGGAGGAGCGCGCTCTCCAAATTATCTTCCGTAACCTGGTTTCAGTGAGACTTTTATTGACTCAGAATCTGTCGGGAAAACGAGCAAAACACTTTTCCCTTGAGATAAGTCTTGTTCATCTTGGCAGTGGATGAGTTGGCTTGGGGGGAGGAGGAGAGAATGGCAGTACCAACGTATAAATATTAATGCCAGTAGAGTGGTGCTGCTGGCAGGACGTATCCGGAGCCTGGAGATTTCGGTAGCCGCAGTTGGTAAGTGGCTACAATCCGCAAGGTAGGATCGAGTTGCTCCCCTGGTCTCCTCAGCATATTGTCTCTTGGGCGCGGGTCTGACACCTTTTTGCAAGTGGTAATTTCCGCTCACCGCGTCTTTGTCTCTCCCCTACCAACCGCAGACCCAGCCTCGCACTCCAAGGCAGTGTACCGCCGGCCACCACCATGGCCACCCCTGGAAGCAACGCATCCGCCCTGGCCTCCGACCGACTGAACAGCCCAGTGACCATCCCGGCGGTGATGTTCATCTTCGGGGTGGTGGGCAACCTGGTGGCCATCGTGGTGCTGTGCAAGTCGCGCAAAGAGCAGAAGGAGACGACTTTCTACACACTGGTATGCGGGCTGGCGGTCACCGACCTGCTGGGCACGTTGCTGGTGAGCCCGGTGACCATCGCCACGTACATGAAGGGCCAGTGGCCCGGGGGCCCCGCGCTGTGCGAGTACAGCACCTTCATCCTGCTCTTCTTCGGCCTGTCGGGGCTCAGCATCATCTGTGCCATGAGTATCGAGCGCTACCTGGCCATCAACCACGCCTACTTCTACAGCCACTACGTGGACAAGCGGCTGGCGGGCCTCACGCTCTTCGCGGTCTACGCGTCCAACGTGCTCTTCTGCGCGCTGCCCAACATGGGCCTCGGCAGCTCGCGGCTGCAGTACCCGGACACCTGGTGCTTCATCGACTGGACCACCAATGTGACGGCGCACGCCGCCTTCTCCTACATGTACGCGGGCTTCAGTTCCTTCCTCATTCTCGCCACCGTGCTCTGCAACGTGCTCGTGTGCGCGGCGCTGCTCCGCATGCACCGTCAGTTCATGCGCCGCACCTCGCTGGGCACCGAGCAGCACCACGGGGCCGCAACCGCCGTCGCCGTGGCCCAGGCCGCCTGCCGGGGCTCCTCGGCCGCCGCCTCCCCCGCCCTGCCGCGCCTCAGCGACTTTCGCCGCCGCCGGAGCTTCCGCCGCATCGCGGGCGCCGAGATCCAGATGGTCATCTTACTCATCGCCACCTCTCTGGTGGTGCTGATCTGCTCCATCCCGCTTGTGGTGAGTGGCTGGGGCCAGGGCCCCACTCGGCCCTTTTCCTGCATCCACCTCCCTCCTCCATCTCCCGCTCCCTCCTCTCCCTCTCATTCCTCGGCCACCAACGCGTCTCCTCCAGGTCGGGGCTGGATCTCCACGCTCTGCTTCTCAGAGCAGGCCCAACCTCTTTTTACGCCCTGTCGCTAAAGAGATGCAGCAGGTGCTTTTCCCCTACATCGCCGTTTCCTTCCCTGAAAGCCGGGTTCTCTCTGTCTCTGTCTCTGTCTCTGTCTCTCTCTCTCGGGACAGCCCCTACCCCTTGCTGCCTGACACTGGTCTTGAGCCTTCCGGGAACACCCGCCGCACTGTCAGATGTGGAGGGGAAACCGTTGTAGTGTGACTTAGCCCCGTCCTCTGCACTGTCTAGGGCAGAATCCGAAACGTCAGGGGTGGTGATCTCTTTGGTGTACACTCCTTACAATAGTGGGGTTTTTAGTGTTTTGATTTATGTCGGGGTTTTTGGTAGCTTATGTAGAATTTTAGAGCTAGAATGGATATTGGATGCATTTTGGTCTAGTCTAACTCCTTCACTTTACACAGGGAGTGACTTGCTTAAAATAATCCAGCAGAGCTAATCTATCAAGCTGAACTCCCTGCTCTTTACCATGCTGGGAAGCACATCGCAGTGCACATGTGGCCCTACACAGGCATGGTCCAGACTCCGGTTCCTTCATTCTCTCTAGGGGCCAGGAAAGCAAGGTTTCTCAGGGGGCATATTAAGGGCAGGCTGATGGACATGCGGTATTGAATTCGAATCCTCAGCTGTGAGAGGTACAGTGCCTTTCTAGAGAAATGGGGTTTTAGAGATGGTCATCTTATTTATTGCCAAGACAAAGCCTTGCAGCTTGAAATGAACCTCAGACCCTTCTGACTCCAAACCCTGCTTCTGTTATATTATGTCATGTCTCCCTCCTAGAACGCTTCTAATTTTGGCCTTCGCAGCAGTGTGTGTATTTGAGTTTTGGTACACTTTATTTTCAGGACACCACCTTCTTTAAAATTGCCTTTGGATTAACTTTCAAAATGTTTTAAAATGTCATAAGCAGAAAGGTTGAAAGCCTACCTAGTTCTCCTCTATTTGCACTAGAAACCCGTGAGCAGATGCACATACTACTGTATCTAGAGTTTCTCATGAAAGCAACTAGTTCTGAGTTTTTCCATCTCTCAGAACACCGCATTCCTGGAAATTCTAAATTATCAACTCAAAAAAGTTTGGGTTTTTTTTTATGCTGACTGGGAGCAAGAGAAAGTGTAACAGGTTATTATTCCTTCTTTTCCCTTATTAATGCTGTTCAGGGATCTTTAATATAAAAATATTATATCCCTGGTAAAATTGACTGTACATGGAAGGAACTTCAAGGTGGCTGAGAGCCAGCATACAGTAGCTTCTTGCCAATTTGTATAAACAGAAGTAAATGTAATTGGCCAGAAGGGCCTTTAAACCATTGCAGGACCCAGTATAATTTACAGAGTTGATTGAGCCACATAAATATATTTTACTGTTTGTAATGGCAACTCAGAATAAAGTGAGATTTTGGAAGAAACAACTCTGCTCCTGCTGGGGCTTCCTTCTGTGGCCTCTGCCTTATGTTTTACAGAACAGTAAATGCCAAAGTGAGTTGCTGTTGTTTGCAGAACATGCACTTTAAGGAACAGAGGAATTAGAGCTAGAAGCTTAGCAACATGCACATACTTTTAAAATGTGTTTTGGTTGGAGATAAGCATGTGAAGCTGTTGATTACCGCACACAGTCACAGATGAATTGTTTTCTTCAAGCCTCTTATGGGCTGAGATAGCAGATCTGACCCGATGGTGCAGGGCCATTTATCACAAAGCGTTTGACATTATTTGAGAAGCAAGAGGCAAGAAATTATAGGAGCTATATTTGTGGTTTGCAAATTAACCACATTTTAACTAACAGGGACTATACGCTATAGAAAGTCAGTATCTTGTAGTAGATATTAAGTCATTTTACCCTGAAAATTGACAATGGCTCAGCTGAGAAGTAATCACATGGACATACCTTTGTAAGTAATAAGGAATCATACAAGTAATGGCAGCTTCAGTTTTTAGCCTTTAGTTTTGGCCACTAAAATCTAATTTCAGAATCAATTTAATTGTAAATTAATGATAAGAATAGTGTCATTGTACTACTCACCCAGCCACAGTTTAGCAATTACTGAAAGAATTAAAAGGGAAACATCCACAACTGTAGCCTTCCTTGGGTTACTTTTACAACTTCCTTGTTTTTTCATGTTTCTCTTATTCATATTGTAATTTAAGTTGAAAGTTTCTGAACTTTGACATTTAAAACAGATCTATCTTCAGTTCCAAGGAAACGAATGAAGCATCTCTTTTAACTTTATCAAATAAAGATGGTCATTAATCCTATTTGAGGCAAATCAAACCCTTCGAAACATTTAAAATGCTTTGGAAATAATAGAGCAAATACAGTTTATGTGCAGTTTAGCAAAGCTTGACTCACAACATATAAGGAAAACAAGCAGTCACTGCAAAGGACCCACATTTTTTATATTTTGGACACCAGGGAAGGAGAAACTACAGTGGCTCTTAGAGGGCAGTTGATATTGAATTTAGGATCAAAAGTAAATTTTAATTTGTTATCCAAAATATATATGTCGCATAAATAGACCTTGGAATGGAAATTTGAGAAAGGCTGGAAAATTAGTTGTGGATATATAAGGAACTGTGCTGAAGTTGCAAAATTTTCTAAAGCGAGTCATAAACAATGAACAGAAAAGATGTAAATACAATGGACAGGGAACATTACATGACAAGGTTTAGTGGGAAGGTGGTGGTTGTCATTTTGTCTATTCTATTTATAACCAGGCTCTGGTTTTTAAAATACAAGAGAAGCTAAAGAAATGAAAGACTCTATGCTTAAGATAAATAAAAGGGATTGAATTCTTTAGAAATATGTGAGACAGCCTCCTAAGGTCCTGGTGTTAAATGCTGCAGCTGGATCAACGTCTGGAGCCTAATTTTGCAGTTACTAATGTTACGATAATGATTATAATCCAATCTTTTGCCTCAGGGCTAAACAGTTACACTGTAGGATTTGAAAAGGCATTTTCCCCCCATGCACAGGCAAGCCATGGCAGTATTTACTGCTTACTTGTTTCTTTATTTTCTTTCTTCTTACTCTGAAGTAGCAAGCATTCATCTCTGTTAAGGGCAGAATGGCCAATTTGGTTCATCTTCTGCCTGGGACGGGTGAAACTTAGGTCTTCAGGAAAATAGCTTCCTGTAAGTGTTTATTTGTTTCCTTACTATAAACTAGTTGTCTGCATAAAGACTTCATCAGCATCTGATCAGCAAAGGTTTATTAGAGCAGAAGAAAGCTGTGTAGACTTTTGTTTACTGTAGGCAGACTGGAAGTGGAATCTTAAAACAACTGATGGGGTTTCAGATGAGTAAAAATCACATCTAGAGGTACATGAGGAATACCATAAATCCAGGCACTATTACAGCAGAACCTGAAGGATCTGATTATTTTTTTCAAATATATTTGGCTAAATTAAAAAATAGCAATGCCCCAAAGCAGATTTTTAGCCATAACATAAAATTGCAGACCCAGCAGTAAGTCCCTTGAAGACTGCAAAGCAGCACATAAAAGTAAGGTGTTTTCCCTGCATCTCATCTGAGTCTTAAAAAAAGCTCTAGGCAGAAAGGAGGGCTGGCTAATATCTTCGCTCCTTCTGCACCTCGGATTCCTCAACTGCAGATGAAGACTATATCATGCTACTTCCTGGGTGGCTGTGGGTGAGTTCTAGTCTAATGTTCCTTTCGCCATGCTGTGCTGACCTGTCAAGGCTTGGTTATGGAACATTTGCTAATAAGATATTTTTCCCCCAGAGCTGAAGTGATTCTTGCAGGCTCCTATTAGAATGTTGAAAGTTAGAGTTTAAAAAAACAAACACTTGGGCCGGGAAGATCCCACATGCCACGGAGCAACTAAGCCCGTGCGCCACAACTACTGAGCCTGCGCTCTGGAGCCCACGAGCCACAACTGCTGAGCCCACGTGCCACAACTACTGAAGCCCGCGCACCTACTCTCGCCGTAACTATAGAAAGCCCGTGCACAGCAACGAAGACCCAACGCAGCCAAAAATAAATAAATTAAATAAAATAAATTTATTAAAAAAAAAAAAAAACAAACACTTCATAAATAAATTTTCAATGTACAGACCTGACCTACAGAGACGAGGCACTTCGCCTGCAGTTAAATGGCCAGTTAGTGAGGCAGAGGGAAGGAGAACAGAGCTGTCACTCCACCACACAGCCAAGCACTCTCTCCACTCTCCTTTACTTAGAGATTTTTTTGTCACTAAATTAAAAAAAAAAAAGGTAAGCATTTCTAGTACCAGCTGTGTCAATTTTGGACTCTTCACAGGGCAGTTAGATAACCGAGCACACACAGATCACTCCTTTTATGTGCTCAGAACAGAACAAGGAGCACACACACACAAATCCAGTTACAGGTTCTTGTCATTTGTTGGAAAACATTTCTACCTCGACAGTCAACTACCAAATCAGTCTAATCAAAATTTCAACATTCTTTTTCAATTAGACATTCCCCGCCAACAAGTTAATTCTTAAACAGGAAGTATGTGTTTTTGATACCGTGTCATTAACTATATACCCCAAAGCTACCTCTAAGCTGTGGTTTAAAAATTATTGGTATATTCCGCAGTGGCCAAGCCTCCACATATTTGTACTAAGCCCTTTCATAATTTGCTCATAAATTCTTTACGGAGCAGAGCCAGGATCTGAACAGAACGTGGGCATTCATCTTTACAACATGTAGCCTCCCTTATAGCTTTCCTGTCATCACATCTAATTTTGAATTTATCATCTTTTCTCCAAGTTATGTTCCAATGCTCCTGAATCCTAATGTCTAGTCATCTTTGAGAAGTTTAGAATATTGTCGTGTATGCCAATTTTAACAATAAGCCACAGGCGCAAATCTGCAGCTACTGAAAAATAGACTAACTTTTAAAATTGCAAGAGACTGTATGTGTTGTTTGTATTCAGTGATTCTTTTAAGGTGTTCCCCCGCCCGCCTCTGACTCAGAGGTTCAGTTTTCTCAGCAGCACACTCTTCCAAAACTGAAAACTGCCTGAACGTGTTTATTTGTGTAACAAGAGCCCATTGGACAGGAATTGCAGAAAAGTGCTTTCCCCTCCCTACATGACACTGAAGTCCTGCTGTGTGGATGGTCCCATCTTAATCTGGGGTTTCCCCCCTTTCGGCAGAGCAAATCAAGTAGCCTTTAAAGTGAGGCAGAGATGGCTATATTTTTTTCAAACCTTATGAAGTGCGTGGGCATTTTGTTCTTTTTTGCCTTCTTTTTCTCTACTTCAAGTCAGTCTCCAATGAGAACATGCTGCAAAGGAAAACTCTTTCATCTTGATTTTTTTCAAATGATTTGACCAACTTTTGAGAATGTTTTTACCTGAATTTGGAATGTTGCTTTTCAAACTCATGTTTATTGCTACCCCGTGAGCTCTCCTTTCCTGAGAAGACATTAAATGACCAGGTTCAGTAGCTTGTATTAATGGTAAGCACCCCCCCGACCATGGAACTCTGAAATAAGGCTCTCTTTCATTCCCTTAACAGTAGTCAGAATTAATTACTGCTGAACATGAAGTGAGCCACAAAGATGATTCTTTCCTTGCCTCTCGTCACCTTTGATTATGAAAGTCCATTATTAATTTTTTTACAACACTCTGACTTTTCTGAAAGGTCATGGGAATTTAAAAATTGAATGGTAACTCCTAATATTACATTCCCTTAAATAGCTACAAATTTCATTCCTTCTATATCCATTTCAGCTGTTCAAAATTCTTCCTCCTTTCAGTAGTAACCATGTTTCCCTAGAGGAAGCGGTGGGAGAAACAACTAGCAATAAAACATTTCTGTTAAAAATTTGAGAAATGCAAAGTTTAGAATTAACCAAGATTCTGTTCTGAAAGAGGGTCTTGGAGGTGGCTGGGCAAAACTCTTCCTTTTTATTTTTTTAATTAATTAATTAATTTATTTATTTTTGGCTGTGTTGGGTCTTCGTTTCTGTGCGAGGGCTTTCTCTAGTTGTGGCGAGCGGGGGCCACTCTTCATCGCGGTGCGCGGGCCTTTCACTGTCGCGGCCTCTCTTGCTGCGGAGCACAGGCTCCAGACGCGCAGGCTCAGTAGTTGTGGCTCACGGGCCTAGTTGCTCCGCGGCATGTGGGATCTTCCCAGAAGAGCCCGTGTCCCCTGCGTTGGCAGACAGATTCTAAACCACTGCGCCCCCAGGGAAGCCCGCAAAACGCTTCTTAAGCGGCCTGTGGGACCAAAAACTCCCAAGTGGAGCAACACTGCCACCTAGAGGCTGGAAGTCTCAAATTCGCACAAATCCTGCCTTAGGTTTTTCACTAGAGGCTGCTACACACCAGGGAGGGCCTGATACTAACAGATTTAAATCTATCCTTTCTTTCACCCTTAGGAACCTACTGTGTGATGCGAGTAAAATACAGATCTCACGCTTTTTACCAATAATTCCCTTGTCAGGAAATAATTCTTAAACAGAAAGCCATCCGGCCTTAAAACAGAAAAAGCAACATGGAAGTCATCTGGAGACCTGGGGCCCAGACCAAAATCGCCCACCAACAGGGTGGGGGATCTAAATAAGGTTCTCAAAACGTCCAGGTTTCTGTAACACTTCATCTGAGAAAAGGTCCGTAGACCTGAGGGAATCTCAGTGCCCAGGCGCAGCTGAGAACCTCAATAAAGAGTATGGTGGAAGGAAACCAAGATGCTTTGTTTCACTGGTTTTTGAAAGGATAGACAATCAGTCATCCTTTGTCTTGATAGTATCATTTATCCAAACATGGTTTCTAATAGTATTTTAAGAGTAGTCATCATAAACTGCTGTTCATTCTAGTTCAGTTTTTATTTAGCTGTCTTCCAGAGATCAAGGTAATTTCATCTTAGAGCCATTTGACCGCGTTATTCTATGAGATTTGCAGGACTGTAATTGCTTATTCAAAACACTTAGCACCAGATGTGTTTTCAATTCAGAACTTCTTGGCTTTTAGAAGAGTTATTTAGTAATACACTAAATGTATAAATGTATAAAATGTAATATCCCCATCAGAACTGGAACAGGACCTCTGGAGCAAAACATAGGAATATTCACATTAAGTGGAATAAATAAAATTATAAATCACCTCATGGTCTAGTCAGTTCAGGTTTTACAACCAAAAACAAAACAAAGCAAATGAATAACAAAACAATAACAACTTCTTGATAAAGGATTATAAGCCTGTGGTTGACTGAGGTCTGAACTCCAGTGTAGGAAGAAACAGAAATGCAGTTACACCTCACTGATCTATAGCATCATCTAGAAATAAGTTTCATAGAAGTTGAGTTTTGCAGATTAATGAAATTTATTTACACATTTTAGACTTTTTTATCCAATTTGTTATAAATCTTTCTAAAATATCCCTATTCTTTCTTAGTGACTCATACACCATGAATATTAATTATTATACTGTATGGCAAAGTGGCAATGTCATCAACTCTTATTAAAGTTAGAGATATTTGTCCCTAATTAAATGGCTCCAGCTATGCTTTTATGAGTTCTTTCTTCTTTTTATGGTTTTTAATGCATCCTCCTTGGCTGTGAGACTCACTTCTTACTTCTCCCTAATCTTAAATAATTACTGAAGGCAATAATAATTATCAAATAATTACTAAAGACAGATGGCAGTTATCTTAAAACCACTATTTTTATATGAATTACAGTGAGATTTTTTTAAATTAATTAATTAATTAATTTTTAAATTTTTGGCTGTGTTGGGTCTTCGCTTCTGTGAGGGCTTTGTCTAGTTGCGGCAAGCGGGGGCCACTCTTCATCGCGGTGCGCGGGCCTCTCACTATCGCGGCCTCTCTTGTTGCAGAGCACAGGCTCCAGACGCGCAGGCTCAGTAGTTGTGGCTCACGGGCCTAGTTGCTCCACGGCATGTGGGATCCTCCCAGACCAGGGCCCGAACCCGTGTCCCCCGCATTGGCAGGCAGACTCTCAACCACTGCACCACCAGGGAAGCCCCCTGCAGTGAGATTTTTATATAAAAGATCCTGGTGGAATTAGAAGTAAGACCCAGACATCATCATCATCATCCTCCTCCTTTAAGAGAAAAATTCTGGGGGTTTTTTTGCATTTATATATATATATACACACATATTTATTTATTGAGATATAATTGTTATATATTTGTTTCAGGTGCACAGCATAAGGATTCAATATTTTTATATATTGCAAAATAATCACCACAATAAGTCTAATTAACATCTATCCCCACACATAATTACAAGATATTTTTCTTATGATGAGAGCTTCTAAGATCTGCTCTTCAGGAGTAAATGTGAAAGTGTACATTTAACAAGTACTTTTATGAAGCAGACTCACAGGTATAGAGAACAAACTAGTGGTTACTAGTGGGGAGAGGGAAGGGGGAGGGGCAACAAAGGAGTGGGGATTAAGAGGTACAAGCTATTAGGTATTAAATAAGGTACAAGAATATATTCTACAACACAGGGAATACAGCCAATATTATATAATAACTATAAATGGAGTATAACCTTTCAAAATTGTGAATCACTCTATTGTACACCTGTAATTTACATAACATTGTACATCAACTATACTTCAATTTTTTAAAAAGAGAAAAAAATAATAAGTGCTTCTACCTCTAAGGAATAAAATGATAGTCTTCCTTAAGTTTACACAAATTCATACTCTTTTCATTGAGTCATTTGAAGTTCCCAGAAGTTGGCATATCATTTCATTCTTCCATGACTTTGCACATAGAATTACTCTACTTAAAATGCTATGTCTGGGCTTCCCTGGTGGCGCAGTGGTTGAGAATCCGCCTGCCAATGCAGGGGACACGGGTTCGAGCCCTGGTCCAGGAAGATCCCACATGCCACAGAGCAACTAAAACCGTGCGCCACAACTACTGAGCCTGTGCTCTAGAGCCCGCGAGCCACAACTACTGAGCCCACTTGCCACAACTACCGAAGCGTGTGCGCCTAGAGCCCGTGCTCCACAACAAGAGAAGCCACCACAATGAGAAGCCTGTGCACCGCGACGGAAGAGTAGCCCCTGCTCGCTGCAACTAGAGAAAGCCCGTGCGCAGCAACAAAGACCCAACGCAGCCAAAAATAAATAAAATAAAATGCTATGTCCTTCCTTCTAAATTCAGCAAACTCCCAGTCATCCATCAAAACTCAGTCCAAGCTCCTCTCCCACAGGAAGCATCTTCTGATGCCCTCCCCTCCAGGTCTGGGTTAGCTGTGCCCCCTGTAAATGCCTCTCATCATTTACCCCCAGCAATAGTTGATCTACCTTCCTGTTTTGCATGCTGTAGGTTACTCTCTGCCTTCAAGTGTTGTTTGGTCTTTAATGCAACTTTTTGTGCCCAGAACCTATCACAATGCCTAACACACAATAAAGGCTTACTATTAAATGATTAAATGCATGAAAGAATATGAGTAAATAAGTGATTACAGTAAGAGCAAAAACGTTTAACTGTCAAAAATAAGACTCCACAACAGCAAAAAGGCCATTAGGGTCTCCTTGTGTTTACTTCATTCATGCCATCCCGGCCTGTGCTGGGCTGGCAGACGTGCCCCTTCCCTTGAATAGCTCAAACTGCACTCGAATGAGTTGTCATCCCTGTTGGGCTGTCCAGAGTGCTCTTGGCTGTTTACTGGCTCAAATGCTCCACAGACACAAAGGAGGGATGGATTCCCTGAGTGGCAGTTGTTGAGCAAAACTACAGTTCCCAGGCAGCAGGGAGCCAGTGAAGGTTTAGCAGCCAAGTAGCATAATCAGATCTGCATTTTAGAAATAATCTCCTGGTGGTAGTTTGGAGGATGGATTGGAAAGAATAGAAATCGGAGGTGGGAAAGCTAGTTTGGTGGTTGATGCAGTTATCCAGGTGAGGAATGCAGTTAGAGGGGAAAAAGGGGGAAAGGTTTTCTTTTTTTCTTCTTTTCATTTATTGTATTTATTTATTTATTGACATATAGTTAGCTTATAGAAAAGATTTTTGAAGGAAGACTTGATAACACTAGATGATTATTATAACTGGGGAACAGATTCATATAGAGAAAATAAAAACTGTTCTCTGGTCATGCTAGATGATAATAGATTCAGATATTGGTTTAAAAGTTTCCAGGCTATTCTTTCTAGATCCTAAAATAAATTTCTGGGCTTTTCTGTGATTAGATGATTAGTTGACTTCCAAAATAAGTTTCATTTAAATATATACAAAGCCAACTGGCATAAAGGAAATCAGTGCCTATTGGGGAAAAAAGGATACTTCATTAGAATTACAAAAACTTGAAAGCACTCACAGAAATGAAGTTAATAAAATTCTTCTCCAGGGAACTTCATGCATATGTTACCTGTACATACATTGCATTCTTTTATACCATCTTTGATCTTGGGAAGATATTCATAAGGTAGTTACAAATATATTAAAGTTACACTGACTTGAAACATAAATGTTAATCGGTGGTTTTTCTGAAGCTAATTGTGTATGCTGCTCTTTTCCTGGCACTTATTAACAGAAAAGAGGGCAGCTACCTAATGTTACTAAGTTAGACATTGCATAAAAATGTTTCTCCCAGTTGCTTAATGATAAACACTAAATGTGGGCATCTCATTTACACAGGTGCGGGTGTTCATCAACCAGTTATATCAGCCAAATTTGGAGCGAGTAATCAGCAAAAACCCAGATTTGCAGGCCATCCGAATTGCTGCTGTGAACCCCATCCTGGATCCCTGGATATACATCCTCCTGCGGAAGACAGTGCTCAGTAAAGCAATAGAGAAGATCAAATGCCTCTTCTGCCGCATCGGGGGTTCGCGCAGAGAGCGTTCGGGGCAGCACTGCTCAGACAGTAGAAGGACATCCTCCGCCGTGTCCGGCCACTCTCGCTCCTTCCTCTCCCGGGAGCTGAAGGAGGTCAGCAGCACGTCTCAGACCCTCCTTTACATGCCAGACCTCAGTGAAAATGGCCTTGGAGGCAGGAATTTGCTTCCGGGCGTGCCTGGCATGGGCCTGACCCAAACAGACAGCACATCACTTAGGACTCTGCGAATATCAGAAACCTCAGACTCCTCACAGGGGCAGGACTCGGAGAGTGTCTTACTGGTGGACGAGGTTGGTGGGAGTGGCAGAGCTGGACCTGCCCCAAAGGGGAGCTCCCTGCAAGTCACATTTCCCAATGAAACACTGAACTTATCAGAAAAATGTATATAGTAGTGAAGGAAAGAAATACAGCACTATTTCTGGAAGTTCTAAGATCCTGTGCAATAGACACATAAATGAACTGTTTAGCCGTGCTCAGAAGGGCCCTCTTCATTCTACAATGCACATTAGAGAATATCCTGGCTTTTGAGCACTTTTCAAACAATCAAGTTGATTCCTATGGGTCCCGAGGTCTGAAGCACATTGGTTGCCACCTCGCTATGATACAGGATTTCGGTTACAACTTGATGGCTGGGAAGATGTACCCTCAGTTTTTCTACTTGATAGGAGGATGGCATAAGTTTGTTATTTTCATAACATCAAGAGCTTTATATCTGGCACACAGCAGAAGGCCAGGTACAGAAGGGCTCTATTCCAATAAACTAGGAGGACTATCTTATGGATGATTTAAGTGTCTCACTAAAGCATGAAATGTGAATTTTATTGTTGTAAATATGATTTAAGGTATTTAAAGTATTGTCTTCTCTGTGAGAAGGTTTATTGTTAATACAAGGTATAATAAAATTATGGTAACCCCTCTCCCCCTAGTATAACCAGCTGAAGTTGCAGATGTTAGATATTTTTCATAACCAAGGTTCAGGCTATGGTGTTGAAAATTCACAGTGAGAGTCATATCTATAAAAAAGATATAAATTTTTAAAAGAAAGAGTTTAGCACTATTAAAGGAATAAAGCAAAATACTATTTAAGACATGAAAATTACAGGCCAAAATATTAAAGTTCTTTCTAAGCTATGTGTAATACATAGTGAAAAACGTTTAGTGATGCCGCATGCATTTATCCAGAAAACTGATTTCAGGAGAACCTAACATGCTGATAAATATTTTGTACTTCTGTCCTCTCTAGCTGGTACTTTTTAAAATGTAACATAAATTTTAAAAAGTGTTTAATAAGTAACCCATAATTGAAGTGTATAATATAAAAATAAAAAGTCTAAGCAGCTTGTTTTCCCCCCAGAAGTGTGCATAGTTTTACTTTCCTAAGGAATGATCTAGAATATTCTTTAAAATTTAAGAGAAAGGCAGATTGCACCATGAAGGGCTTTACTTGGAGGCGTGGAAGGATTGGTTAAATTAGCCTTTCACAGATGTCACAACAGAAGGGGTACAGAAATTGGGCATGTAAGGGTCATCTTCTAAAAGTTTTGTGTTAACGCCCAGTAATGCTGTACACATATTTGAAGGACCTTCTCAAAGAAATATTAAGCATGTTTTGTTGCTTAAAGTGTTTGTTTTCGTGAATTGCTTGGTTGTAATTAAATTGAGCCTGATAGTGATGTGGTTTTAAGCAGTTGTACCAACTGAAATTATTTTGGAGATTAAAATAAATAAATACAGTCAGTCTGAGTTCCATATCATCAGTTTCGGAAAACTCGTGTGATTTTTGTGTGTTTGTTTCAGGTCATCTTTCATCTTTTTAAATTGAAATATTTAAAATTTTTTATTTTAAAATAATGTCGAAGGTAAAGTTACAAGAATAGCACAGAGCCTTGGATCCACTTAATGAAGACGGGCATTTAGAAACCAAGATCTGGGTGCGAAGTGTACTCAAAATTACCAGTCTGTATGGATAGTAGGGGAGACAGTATTATGCTTTACTTGCTACATGTAAAGGATCCAAATATTTAATATTAAAAAATTAGCATAAACTTGTGACCCTTCCTACTTGTTAATTCTCTAGATCAGTGCTTTTCAAACTTTAGCATGCATCACAGTCATCTGCAAGTCTTGTGAAAACACGAAGTTTCTGATTCAGTAGGTCTGGGGTATATCCTAGGTGATGCTGATTCTGGCAGTATTAAAACACACTGAGTAGCAACAATCCCCAGGAGTGAGGGTATGATTTTTTTTTTTTGCGATTTTTTTTTTTTTAGAGAGATTTTTGGATGATATCAGAAAAACAAGACTGTCATCTTCACAGTCCTGATGGCTTAGTGATTTTCGGCTGAGGGAGGGCTACCTCAGAAAAGGAGATCTGGCTCAAACTTCTGAAATGTTGTATTTTACCGTGCTAACCAATGAATAAGAAACAATGTTTTCAGAGAATATTTTACTTGTGAGAGAAGCTTTTGTTTTTCTTCCATGTATATGGACAATGAGACAACATCTAAATTTATGTATAAATGAATATATATATTCATCACCCATGTTCATGGAGGAAAAACAAAGCCTCATTCAGAAGTTAGCATTACTAATAGTCAAGGCATAATCTCACTCATCCTTTACTTCGGGTTCACCACCCAGAATGCTGATTCTGGCTTATTCTTTTTTTTTTTTTAATTGGAATAAAACTCACATATAATAAAATTTGCCTTGTAAAGTACTGTAGCGTATTCACAGAGTGCAACCATGACTCCTAATTCCGGAACATGTTAATCACCCCCAAAAGAAACCACATACCCATTTGCAGTCACTCCCAATTCACCTTTCCCCCTAGACCCTGGCAACCACTGTATCTCTATGGATTTGCCTATTCTGGACAGAAATGTAATCATACAATATGTGGCCTTTACTGTCTGCATAATATTTTCAAAGTTCATCCATGTTGCAGCATGAATCAGTACTTCATTCCTGATTTATGGCTGGATAATATTTCATTGTGTGAATATACCACATTTCGTTCATCCATGCATCAGTTGATGAGCATTTGGGTTGATTCCATTATTTGGCTGTTATTAATATTGCTGATAGCCACAGTTGTGTACAAGTATTTGTGGGAACATATTGTTTTCAATTCCCTATATACCTGGGAGTGAAACTGCTGGGTCATTTATTAAGTATATATTTAACTTTTTGAGGAACTGCCAAATGTTTTCCCAAGTGACTGCACCATTTTACATTCCCACCAGCAATATACAAGCGTTTCAAGTTCTCCACATCCTCATCAATACGTGTTATTGTCTTTTTAAATTATTACGGTCATCCTAATGGGTATGAAGTGGTGTCTCACTGTGGTTTCGATTTGCATTTCCCTAGTGACAAATGATGTTGAGAATCTTTTTTTTATAATTTTTTTAAATGGTAATTTTATATATATTTTTAATTTATTTATTTTTGGCTGCGTTGGGTCTCCGTTGCTGCACTCGGGCTTCTCATTGTGGTGGCTTCTCTTGTTGCGGAGCAAGGGCTCTAGGCGCACGGGCTTCAGAAGTTGTGGCACGTGGGCTCAGTAGTTGTGGCTCACGGGCTCTGGAGCACAGGCTCACTAGTTGTGGTGCATGGGTTTAGTTGCTCTGTGGCATGTGGGATCTTCCCAGACCAGGGCTCAAACCCGTGTCCCCTGCATTGGCAGGCAGATTCTTAACCACTGCACCACCAGGGAAGTCCCAATGTTGAGAATCTTTTTGTATGCATACTGGCCATTTGTATATCTTCTCTGGA
Organism: Balaenoptera musculus; assembly: GCF_009873245.2. NCBI lineage: Eukaryota > Metazoa > Chordata > Mammalia > Artiodactyla > Balaenopteridae > Balaenoptera > Balaenoptera musculus. Next base: position 32,616,100 of record NC_045787.1, read on the forward strand.
GAAATGCCCATTCAAATCATTTGTGCATTTTTAAATTGGATATTATGTCTGTATTAGTTTGCTAGGGCTGCCATAACAAAGTACCATAGACTGGTTGTCTTCAACAACAGAAATTTATTTTCTCACAGTTCTGGAGGTTGAAGGTCCAAGATAAAGGCACTGGCAGATTTGGTTTCTCCCAAGGCCTCTCTCCTTGGCTTGTGATGGTTGCCTTCTTGCTGTCTTGCCACGTGTACACATGCATCCCTGGTGTCTCTTTAAGAGGACACCAGTCAGGAGCTTCCCTGGTGGCGCAGTGGTTGAGAATCCACCTGCCAATGCAGGGGACACGGGTTTGAGCCCTGGGCCGGGAAGATCCCACATGCCGCGGAGCAACTAAGCCCATGTGCCACAACTACTGAGCCTGCGCTCTAGAACCCGCGAGCCACAACTACTGAAGCCCACACGTATAGAGCCTGTGCTCCTCAACAAGAGAAGCCACCGCAATGAGAAGCCCGCACATCTCAACGAAGAGCAGCCCCCGCTCGCCGCAACTAGAGAAAGTCCGTGCACAGCAATGAAGACCCAATGCAGCCATAAATAAATAAATAAATAAATATATTAAAAAAAAAAAAAGAGGACACCGGTCACATTGGATTAAGGCCCACCCTTATGACTTCATTTAACCTTAATTACCTCCTTAAAGGCCCTATCTCCAAATACAGTCACACTGGGGGTTTTAGGGCTTCACCATGTGAATTTCAGGGGGATACAATTCAGCCCATAACACTGTCTTTTTATTGTTGAGTCTGGCTTATTCTAAAAAGAACAACCAAAGGAAGAAAAACTTCAGCATTGTTCACCATCTATTCCACATTTACTTATAAAACTTACCAACTATGTTATGCAAAGACAGTTTTTTTGTTGTGGGAAACTTGTTTCTGATCATTTAGAGTGTCCAACTTTCCATGCAGGACAGTTCTGATTATCTAACTGGCTAGTATTAAATCCTACCTGGTCCCAGTAGGATATAGCAGACAGGAAGATAATTTTAACACCATCTCATAATCTTTAAGACAATCTTATAATCTAACCAACCAGGTCAAGTGTATTAGAAAAGATTGTGATATTGGTACAGCTATTAAAGTGGTACTTTGACTAGAAGACCATGGAATGCAAGAGTCTTTTCCCAAAGTACAGCCACCCCTCTGCACAAGTTTCTTATTGGAGCCACAAACACAAAGGGCCATGGAAAAATCAAGGCATAGTAGTATTCACTGTTAGCTATACCTTTGGCCTTAGACTTTAATGCAGAAATATCCGCACTACATGAAACAGTCATTTTTCCTAAACTACTTGTCATAGTTTCAGAACAAAACAAGCCATGAAGTTTGCTCTCTTTTCACTGCTTCCCCACCTCAGGCCCTTCCTACCACCACCGAACCTGAGTCTAAGATGCTGCAAGTGTGATCTTACGATTGCTCTCAAGGTACACCAGAAGTGGAACCAGAGAAAAATAGACTCAGCTCGAGAGAACATTCGACCCTATTGTTTAGCCTGAGCTGCCCTAGGCCACACATGGGGCTGTAGCCCTAGGTTGGAAGTGCTTTGGAAGAAAAGAAGAGAGAAAGATAGTTGGGCTTCTTGTCTTTGTATCAATATCAGCATCTCTACCATTCATTCACAACCTTATATTTACCCTCCCAGGTCATCCACCCCATTCCACACCACAGAAGAGGAGGACAGAGGAGCACACCAGACATAGCTGTGTCCTAACAACTTTCTACCACAGCAAGTCCATACACTAAAATCTGAACAACTGGGTAAATATTTCTCTTTCTTGAGTTCAATACAAGGAAGAAACAAAGAGAATTCCAAGAACAGTGATGAAAGAGAACTCAAGGCAACAGCTCTGCAGTAGAACACAGTGAAACTAGCCTAAGGCAGGAGAGGGGGTTCTGGATGTCTCTAGGTTTAAAAAAAAAAAGAAAGAAAAAGAAAATCAATGGATTATTTTATATTTGGAATATTGAGGGGAGTATTATATTTCTATTAGAGGGGATATTTGTAATATATACATGGAAAACTAAAGAACAAAAAAAAAAGGCAATTATTGACTCCATGAAAAACAAAGAGAAGTATAAGAAAGGTAAAATAAAAATAATAGACTAGGTGAGACTAACTATGTGTAATAATTACATAGTCATATTAAACAATGAATATAGATTGAGGCCAAAATTATAATCAACTGTATTGGAAATAGATGCAGAAGTAGTAAGTAAATATATTGAGGAAATGTAAGAGAGCCAAATCATATTCCAAATAGTTCATGTCGTAAATTTCTAAAAAAAAAAAAAAAAAAAAATGAATAAGCAGTGAAATCGTAATTATATATACACACACATACGTATCTATGCAGTGAAATCACATGTGTGTATGTGTGTGTATATATATATATATATATATATATTCACACCCTTATACACCAATCATATTTGTAAAAATTTTATAGTATGAAAATACCAAGTATGCTTTAGAAACTCTAATACATTGTTGGTGGGGTATAAAATTAGAACCATTTTGAAAAAATGAACTTGGCGTGATCTACTGAAATTGAGGATGTACACAACATCAATACGAATAATAACTGCAAGGACTGAAACATATATGTCTCAATGCATGACTTCATAATGATACAAAAACGAAACAGAACACCTCACTCATCACCTTTGGAGGGTGCTAGAGAACCAACGTATTATTTTGAAAAGTGCTAAATAAAGGGGAAGAACAAAGCCTCCACTACATAAACTGCCTGTACTACATAAATTGTTTCCAAGGTAACAAAATAGTTGATGAGGGGAAGTTTTTCTTCAAAGATGTTTTCTAGCACCAGAATTCTAACAATTATCACCATTTGTAGCCTCTAATGAAACAATGAATCTAGGCAATGATAGTCAACAGCTGCTGACATTACAAAGAGAAAGAAATAGCCAGAAATATTTAACTTCTGGTCTAAATATCCAAAACCACCCATGATGTATTCTTACCAGAAAATTGAAGAATTCTAAACATTTTATAGGAAATGTAGGTACAGAGTAACATTAATGATATTAGGTGGGCTGCAAGAGACGAAATACAAAAAGCAGAAAATTCTAACGGACAAACAACTCAGTTTTAAAAAAAATAAACTGCAAGGAAAAAATGAAAGGGAACCTATAGATTATAAAAGACTAAGAGACATATCAACAATGCAACAAATGGACTTTTTTGGGATCCTAATTTAATCAAATCATACTATCACTCAATGTGACACAACTGACAAGGTCTATGTTGTAGCTATTTTTGACACTTAATTTGTAATTTTAAACTTTCCCAAAAAGGAAATGTTAGGTCTAGGTGACAATGCTTGTTAGTTCTATTAAACACTATTGAACAAAATACCAGATCTGTAGAAATTCTTTGAGAAAAGAGTAGGTGGAAATGCTTTTCAACCTCTATTTTTAACGAGGTCAGCATTACTCTGATTCAAGAGCTAAAAGAGTATTACAAGAAAGCTACAGACCAATATTTTTCATGAACATAGACATAAAAATCCTTAATAAAGTATTACCACATTGAATCAAAAGGATCTAAAAAGGATAATCCATCATAACTAAATAGGGTTTATTTTATCCCAGAAATGCAGTTGATTTGACGTTTGAAAAATACATGTAATTCATCATATTAACAGAATAAAAGAGAAAAATCATATGATCTTCTGATGGATGCAGGAAATACATTTATCAAAATTCAATCCCCACTTGTTATAAAAGGTGTTTAGCAGACTAGAGAAGGAATTTCCTCAATTTAATAAAGGACATATATAAAAACTACAGCTACCATCATACTTAATGGTGAAAGACCGAAAGATTATAAACAAGGTAAGAATGTCCATTCTCAGAGCTTCTGTTTAACATTGTGCTGGAGGTTCTAGCTGGTGTAATAAGGCAAGAGATGGAAATAAAAGGCATTCAGTTTGGAAAAGAGGATGGAAAACTGTCTTCATTCACAACATGATAATGTTGAACAGCCTGAACAATCTACAAAAAACTCAATGCAACTAAGAAATGAATTATCAAGGTTGTAGGCTACCAGGTCATTATTCAAAAATCGATTATATTTCTATGTAATAGTATCAAATTGGAAAATGAAAATTTAAAAACACCTCTTAAAAGCATCAAAAAAATATGAAGTACTTAGGGATAAACTTAACAAAAATATAGGCAAGACTTATTCACAGAAAACTAAAAAACATTACTGAGAAGTTAAAGATCTAAAACAATGACAATTATGCTGTGATCATGGATTCAAAGATGTGACATTGTTAAGATGGGAATTCTTCCCAAACTGATTTACAGATTCAATACAATTCCAAGCAAAATTCCAGCAGACCTGCAGGTAGATAGAGACAAATGATTCTAAAATGTATATAAAAGAAACTAGAATAGTTAAACGATTCTTTCTTTGAGAAAAAAAGAACAAAGTTAGAAAAATCACAGTGATTTTTAAGACTGTAGGACAGTGTGATATAGGTATAAGAATAGACATATGGATCAGTGTAACAGAATACAGAACTCAGACAGACCCTCAGATATATGGTGAAGGTATTTCAATGGGAAAGAGCATTTTTTTTTAATACATAGTACTTGAATAACTGAAAATCAAAAAACGAACCTAGCCCTTCACCTCATACATTACCGTGAAATGAATCAGACCTTGATATAAAAGCTAAAACCGTAAAACTTCTAGTAGAAAACATAAAATCTTTCTGATCTTGGAGTGAGCACAGATTTCTCAGCACACAAAAAAATACAACCATAAAAGAAATATACTGGACTTCATCAAAATTAGAAACTTCTGCTCTTCAAAAGGTATCATTAAGAAAACAAAAAAGCAAGCCACAGATGGGGACAAAATATTCACAATACATATATCTCAGGATTTTTATCCAGAATATAGAAGAAGTTTTTACAACTCAATAATAAGATAACCCAAACTAAAAAATGGGCAAAATGTTTAAAAAGGTACTTCCCAAACGAAGATATACAAATGTCAAATAAGCATATAAAAGATGCTCAGCATCATCAGGGAAATGCATATTAAAACCACAATGAGATACCATTACATATCCACGGAAGTCACTAAAGTGAAAACGAACAGCAGTACCAAGCACTGACAAGGATACGGCACAACTGAAACCTTTTTAATCCATTGCTGGTCAGAACGCATAATGAATGGTACGGATACTTCGGAAGATTCAGTTTCCTCTAAAGCTCCACATATACTTATCATAAAAATCAGTAACTCCGGGGGCTTCCCTGGTGGCGCAGTGGTTGAGAGTCTGCCTGCCGGTGCGGGGGACACGGGTTCGAGCCCTGGTCTGGGAGGGTCCCGCATGCCGCGGAGCAACTAGGCCCGTGAGCTGGGCCCGTGAGCCACAATTACTGAGCCTGCGCGTCTGGAGCCTGTGCTCCGCAACAGGGGAGGCCGCGATGATGAGAGGCCCGCGCACCGCGATGAGGAGTGGCCCCCGCTTGCCTCAACTGGAGAAAGCCCTCGCACAGAAACGAAGACCCAACACAGCCATAAATGAATAAATAACTAAATAAAAAAAAATTAAAAAAAAAAAAAACAACACCATGTGACAATACTATAAAAAAAAAAAAAATCAGTAACTCCACCCCCAGGTACTTAAACATATATCCACACACAAACTTGTGACATATGTATATAGCAGCTCTATTCATAACAGATCAAAACTTAGATGCTCATCAACAACTTAGATGTCCATCAACAGATATGAATAATTGCAAATCGTGATATCCATACAACAGAGTAAGAGCAATAAAAAGGAACACATTACTGATATACACAATAGCGTGGATGGATCTCAACATGGATGGATTTCAAAAGTATTATGCTAAGCGAAAAAGGTCAGAAAGAGTATATATTGTATGATCTATTTGAAATTCTAGAAAAGTCAAATCAATTTATAGTCACAGAAAGCAAATTAGTAGCTGACTAGTGCTGGTTGCTGGGGTGGAGGAGAACTGGCTATAAATGAGCATTAGAGAACTTTCTGGGTGATGGAAATACTCTACACCTTGATGGTAATGGTGTCAAAGCTCTTACAATGAATGCATTTTATTACACGTAAATTACACTCTTAAAGTTGACAGGGCAGGCAGAGATATCCTTTCATATTCTTCCCTTCAAATTAAATCTAGAGTTGATATTGTGGTCTAGCACAATGCTAAGTCAGCAGACCTTTTAAATACCCTGAACAAATGTTTACATGTTGCCTTGTAATTAACATTACAATAGAACTTCCATGATTAAAAAAAAGTTAATGTAATTAACATTTTCAATAGAACTTCCATGATTAAAAAAAAATCTAACATTAGAAAAAATTTGGTTTTTGTCTCATGCTTACACTGAAATGTAATCTGCATTAATCTTTGTTAGGGTTTGAGGGAGTCATAAAATAACACCCTTTTCTCCTCCTGACTTTTTGAGCCGCTTGAGAGACAAAAAGTCATGTAGAGATTTAATATGTCAGATTTAATGCTGAAAAAGTCTAGGTCAGAGGATGTGATTTAGGTTTGTGACAACAATGGCCACCTAATATCAAACCCAGAATTAGACAGACCTGCTCACCAAGGCATGGGCAGTCCTACACAACTACAGGTCTCCCCTCGCAGGGACAGAGTCTTCACTGCAAAACCTACAACATTTCTGGCAAGAGACCACAACATAGGCTCTCTGCAGGCATGACACGTCCAAAAAAAAAAAAAAAAAAAGGCAGAATGGGGCTTGTAGGTCCAGTTCTTTATCTTAAACTCCCTTTACTGGTGAGGTGGAGAGGGGAGGGAAGGGAGAGACTGGAATTCCTTGGTTAATGAATGTCCAAAGCAGCACCATCCCCACCCTCTGCCTTCCCAACAAAGTGTAGACCAGCATTTCTCACCCTTTCTTCCACCCTGCACACACAGCAAGTGAGGTTCACACACAACACATATTAAGGCACAATTCATGGTACACTGGCTATAAGGGCCATCCCTTCTCTTCCATTCAAGTGGACATATTTAATTGCATGTGGCAGAAGTGACACATTTCACTTTACTTTGGTAATGAGTAAATCATTTACAAATTTGTGTATTTTATTATTGGTTAAAAAAAGAAAAACCTTACTTTCTCAATCCTAAAATGTCATCAATTACAAAATACACCATCAGTTTCATAATAACCTCTGAGGAAAAACACACTTAATATACCTATTGATTTGAAGATAATTATAGAACTATGGTTTTTGTGTCAACTCACAGCTCATTTAGATACATGTATGTCAAAGTCCAGAGTCAATTTAGAAGGGCTTCTGACTCAAGAAACCTGAAATTAAAGAAATGACTGACAATTTCCTACTGCTGGGGAAAGGAAGGGAAACAAGCTTCTGACATCATTACATAAAGTATAATTTTCAAACTGGTCAGTTATAATCCTGGAAACTCTAGTTTTCTGAGACAAAGCTTTTTTTAATTTAAAGTCTTCATTATAGTTTTGACATACAACATCAATTTAAAAGCTGATTTCGTACTTGAGTACCATAAAATTTTGTACATAGGCTCCAATTAAAGTAGATCCAACTAATTATTAGAGAAATGCAAATCAAAACTACAATGAGGTATCACCTCACACCACTTAGAATGGGCATCATCAGAAAATCTACAAACAACAAATGCTGGAGAGGGGGTGGAGAAAAGGGAACCCTCTTGCACTGTTGGTGGGAATGTAAATTGATACAGCCACTATGGAGAACAGTATAGAGGTTCCTCAAAAAGCTAAAAATTGAATTACCATATGATCCAGCAATCCCACTACTGGGCATATACCCAGAGAAAACCAAAATTCAAAAAGACACATGCACCCCAATGTTCACCGCAGCACTATTTACAATAGGCAGGTCATGGAAGCAACCTAAATGCCCATCGACAGACGAATGGATAAAGAAGATGTGGTACATATATACAATGGAATATTATTCAGCCATAAAAAGGAACGAAATTGGGTCATTTGTAGAGACGTGGATGGATCTAGAGACTGTCATACAGAGTGAAGTAAGTCAGAAAGAGAAAAACAAAAATCGTATATTAACGCATATATGTGGAACCTAGAAAAATGGTACAGATGAACTGGTTTGCAGGGCAGAAATTGAGACACAGATGTAGAGAACAAAAGTATGGACACCAAGGGGGGAAAATGGCGGGGGGTGGGGGTGGTGGTGTGATGAATTGGGAGATTGGGATTGACATGTATACACTGATGTGTATAAAATTGATGACTAATAAGAACCTGCTGTATAAAAAAATAAATAAAATAAAATTCAAAAAAAAAAAAGTAGATCCAGGTTCTGTGATCTATACCTTGCATGACTTTTCAACGTTTATGTAGTGTTAGCACATTTAAGATAAATACTCTATAATCTAAGAACCTGTTGTCGGGACTTCCCTGGCGGTCCAGTGGTTAAGACTCTGTGCTCCCACTGCAGGGGGTGCAGGTTCGATCCCTCGTCGGGGAACTAAGATCCCGCGTGCCACTGGTGCAGCCAAAAAACAACAACAACAACAACAAAAAGAACCTGTTGTCTAGAGAATAATATATGATTCTCAAATCATCAGGCATGGTCTGGATGTGTACTGTTCCGACTAATGAGTGTCTATGCCAATACAATTTTCAAACAAGAATACTACAAATTATGTTCAATATAATATTAGTGTTTAGTGCTGTTTCAGAAAGTATATTAAATATCTTTAATTATATCTTTATCATGAACATCAATTGTTTTTCTCTCAGATTCAAAAGCATTTGCTATTATAGTTACCAAGCTTGGTAAAGATCTATCGGTATTCACATCCTTATAAAATAATGTATGCATTCTTCTCTTCACACACAGAAGAGTGTTAGCTAAGCATCTTTTGGGGCCTGAAGAAATGAGCTGCCTTCCTTCTGCATAATTCACTATTTCTTTCTCTCCTCCATCCTGCATCTAAACCATCTTATGTCTTATCTCTGTGTAAGGAAGAGACAAACTTGGCCTACTGATGTCAATAAAGAGGAAACGCTAGGTTCATAAACAGAATTTAGTGGCTACATGCACTCCATCCTGGGTCTTGCTTCTTTTGGGTTGAGGTATAGACCTTACACCAAGAAGAGTCCTCGACTGAAAGCCATCTGTCCTACAGTATCAGAAGTAGTGACTTCTCACTTTCACAAAAGGAAAAGATTACAAAGTAGTTCTCCTCCTTTCTTAAAATCAGAAGAAAGTGAGGTTAAATAAAACCAATTCAAGTTCTTCATAGAAATAGCTAGCATTTACTGAGTACTTCATACACAAGACACCATACAAGGTGCCTTACATATTTTATTTTCATATAAGAAATGAATTAAATAAATCAATCTAATTTTTCAAAAGCTAACAACACAAAATAATAGGCAAACCTTTAAATGCAGAAAAAACCTATTTATTCACAAATTATACAATAAACATCCATTACTCGAAACAACGTACGAAATAGTAAGTGCTCACTTCTCTCGATACCCAACTATCTGCCTTTTGAGAATATGCCTTATTAAACAAAATAAAATATAATTAATATTTGTTTTTTGGATCTTTCTAAAACTAACTTCTTTAACCGAGCTAACTTTCTGATACAACTTTTGGGAAAAAATATAATACTTTTCAAGGCAAGTGCTGGCTTCTCCAACTCTGAAAAAAAGAGGTAAGCATTCCACTAAAAGAAATGTTTTTAAATCATCTCAGAAAAATGTGTACACTATTACATGTACATGCCCTCAGAGGGTAAGGTAAGATTCTTTAAAATAACTTACTTCCTCTCTAACAAGGATAAAATTAATTTTAAACCAATAATAGCTTCCTGAGTTTCAGAAGTTAACAGTACACAGCAGTTCTACTGTACTAACATATATGTGGCATAAAAATAACAATTAACATTAGCAATGACAGTATTGACTTGTGGATGTGACTGTGGCCTTTCAATGAAATATATTCTGCAATATATCCTTTCTACTCATGGGACTGAACCATAAATCACATTTCAGTTTCTATGTATGTTGTGCCTAAGGTATTCACTCATTGGCACTTTAATAAATCTCTACTTTTTTTTTTTCCAATTTTTAGAAAGGTATAATTTAGCTATTTAAAACTGTGATTGTTTCTCATTTCACTGAGTAGTTCCAGAAAAGTTAACTAGAAAAGGAATTCCAAACCATCAGCTGGAAAGTTATATCAAGAGATAAGTTATTTTCAAGGTTTTTAATCTTGTAAAAGTAAGGAAAAGAAAATAACTGCTTTTGACTGGGACAAAAGCAGTGCAATTTGTTATGATGTATCTATAAGAGCCATTCGTTTTAAAAAATGCACATCTTAAAAATGACTCACTTGGTGCTAAGGACTACTCTATCTACTTTAATAATTTAAAAAATAAAACCATGATTCTGACATTTATCAGTATTTCACACATCTAACAAATACTGAAACTAGCAACTACCATTGTTATAAATAAAGTCAAAACAAAAGCACAAATCAGAATTAAGAGAAACTTCAGAAAGTATTCAGAATGTACACATTTGCATGCATTTTCAGTCAAACTTTCAAGGATCCCAAATATAACCAAATGACAACTTTGAATCAGAATGAATGTCAAAAAGATTCAAGCTTTGTGACAGACTTACTCTAATGAAAGAAGAGAAAAAGAAGAGTGAATAGTAACAGCAGTGTATTTCTAGCAGGGAAAGAAGCCTACTTCCTTTATCATAAAAGCCAACAAGTCAATATTTTAATAACACTGGCCATCAAGTTATTCACTCTTTGAGAATTTATTTTTCAAGTTGTATCTTTAAAATGCATTCACTTATGTATTTGGATTAAATTAAGCTTATTAATCAAAAAACCACTGTACCCAGAATTTTAATCTTAAGAAGCTGAAATCATACATAGCTTATCAAAGCAGAGTCCAAACGCTACACAATAATTCTTCCATTTAGTTTTTATACGCCTCATCTGAAAAACTTATTTTACAAACAGGAGTTTTGCCCTGCTTCTCTAAACGCCCCCACGGCTAAAATTTAGGTGGCAAAGATAGATTCAAATGATTCCTGCTAAGCTTCATCGGGCTTTGATAAAAACAGAGCCATCTGGTGGAGCAGCACCATCTTCCTTCTCAGTCACAGTCTCTACAGTCCCAGAAGCCGACACAATAACCATTGTTTTATCTGCTGCAACTGTCTTCTGTTTTTCAGCAATAGCTGCACAAACAGCTACAATCTCCTCACTTTCAAAGTCATACTCAGGAATTGACTTTGGTGAGAAATGTGTTACCTCTGCTGGTGCTTCACTTTTTTTAATCCTCTGTGCTACCTTCTGCTGCTCCTGGAGCGTTCTTGCCCAAGAAAGGTCTTCTTTCCATATTTCAGGGTTCATTGGATAGATGTGAAGGGCTACTTGAAAACTTCGAATTGCCTAGGGAGGAGAAAAGGTCAGACTTTTTTGTTTGCTTAGTTTTAATAAAGGAGTGTATTTAATATAATCCACAATATCCATCTCTCTCTCTCTTTTTTTTTCCTCAGTGTATTAGAATGTAAAGATGAAAGAGCTGTTCTCTACCCACTAGATGATGGTTACGGTAAAAAAAAAAAAAAAAAAAAAAGAGTCAGAGTGTAAAAGAAAGTGGCTGACAAATTGTTGATGAGGACTAAAAGTCGATTAAAACAGAGGTACTGATATTATGGCTCAAAACAAGGCAAATGCATTGGTCAGCTTCTGCAGATCAGCAAATATATAAATCTGGTGATTTCCTGGGCTAACCCATGATCAGAAAGGTATCAGGAATGCATATCTTTGAAGCCAAGAGTTTAGATCATAATAATGATAACATGTCTTGAGTGTCACAGGAGACAAAGAAGGACATTATATAATGATAAAAGTGTCAATTCACCAGAAAAATATAATGATTATAAATATATATGCACCCAACAGCAGAACATTTAAGTATATAAAGTAAACACTGACAGAACTGAAGGGAGAAATAGACAGCAATAAAGTATTAGTAGGAGACTTCAACACCCCACTTTCAATAATGGATAGAACATTCAGACAGAAGATCAATAAGGAAACAGAAGATTTGAACAACACTATAGACCAAAGGGACCTAACAGACATATATAGAATGATTCATACAACAGCAGCAGAATACACATTATTCTCAAGAACACACAGAACACTTCCAGGATAGATCACATCTTAGGTCACAAAACAAGTCTTAAATTTAAGAAGACATACCAAGTATCTTTTCTGACTACAATGGAATAAAACTAGAAATCAACAGCAGAAGGAAACTGGAAAAACTTACAAATACATGGAAATAAAACAGCACACTCTTGAACAACCAGTGAGTCAAAGAAGAAATCAAAAGAGAAATTAAAACATATCTTGAGACAAAAATTAAAATGTAACATCCTGATACTATAGGATACAGCAAAAGCAAAACTAAGTGGAAGTTTATAATGATAAATGCCTATGTTAAAAAAAAAAAAGATCTCAAGGAAAAAAACCTAACTTTATACCTCAAAGAATTAGAAAATGAAAAACAAACTAAGCCTATGAACATTTTCCAACATACACATCCAGCTCCGCATAAAAATCTAAATACTCATAGATGTATATACAACTATTGACTTTTAATTTACTGCCTGTTCTATTTACCTATGTATTTTCTTATGTTTTTGTCCATATGTATATGTAGAAAGAATTGTGAGATGTTAGAAATTTTAGCTTGTTTTCAATATATTTTTTACAGTATTCCCTTCATTATGACAATGAGTAAAGTTATTTTTTTAACCATTCTAGTATTTCAAAAGAACAGCTTAAGTTTACATAAAAATTACAAATTTAGATTTTTTTCAAGTAGAGCCCTAAAACTGTATTAAATGGGGGAAAAAACACTTTTAATTCCATGAATTTCACAATATAAATAGAAAGAAGTGTATCAAGGGGAAAAAATAACAGTTGAACAACTGGTACTCCTATTCTGAAAACTTAAAATATTGAATAATTTTACTTTTATTGGTTTACTCAAAGTATCTCTGTTGTCTCACCTGCAGTTTATTTTCTTTCTTTATAGGACAATCTTTGCTAAACATTATGTCCTAGAGATTTTTCCCATTACCATAGGTACTTATAAGCAAAACAGATAATGATTTGTAAGTTTTTAATAAAGGAGAAATGGGTAAAAAGTATCATAGAATAGACTTTTGTTTTGCTGTTAACCTGTTAGAAAACTAAATTCCTTGAATTTCTTTTTCCAACTCTGATATGATTTAAGTCTTCAGATAAAAAAGAGGAAAGATGACTATGTTAAATGGCAAGGAAAGAAAACAACCTTTGATTTAACTTGTTTCCATCACTGTGAATTTTATTTCAGATTATCATTTTTAAGTTACCTTACTTTAAGCAATCCTTTTCTCATCAAAATTCCTTATGATTTTTGAGAATCTGATAAATACCTTTTTTGGTAATTAGAAATAATGATATATTTACAAGAGTACCAGAAAATCTAAGTTATCTACAACTGACTAAAGCCATTATTAGTAATGTTAAATTCAGGATTTACCAATAATTTTAGCCTTTAAAGAAACTTCTTTGGGATTTTTTGCTTGTTTTGTTTTTTAACTGTAAAAAGCTAATAAAAGCATGAAAAATCTTAATTTTTGATGACAAAGAGCAAATCTGGCACCACTATATTAGATTTACAGAAGTCTTTTAGGAAATTAGCTGTCAGGTATATCTAGTTCAGTCAAAAGAAAAACAAAAACAGGACAATGCTCACAGCCAACTCTGACCTACCAAGCCTTTGCTACCTACAAGGTATAGTCCAGACAAGGTGAGAAATGCATCAAGTACCAGTTTAGAGTAAACTTTACACAATGAGTATTTCATTTTCATAAGCTTCTACCCTTCCCTATTTCTCCCCTCACTAAGCCTAGCAATTTTTCAGTCTGAATATTTATCACCATTACTCTCCCGTATTTCACTTTCTTCCTTCCTCAACATAATCTTTTAGTGGTTTTTGTCTCCATGGTGATACTAATACCACTTTATAATGTGGTAAATTTAATGATGCAAGGAACTAACCTAAAAGTTGTTTTATATTTAAATAAGGTTTACCAAATGCCTACATTTCACGTTAATATTTTTTTAATTCCCATGAGGCCAAACACCTGAAAAATATTCTGATCCTGATATAATTGATATCTGTAACGGAAAAAGATGTTCAGTAATAACTGATCTGTGTTTATGGGTTAATACCTTTAAAAGGTTATTTGCTATTTACTATTTACTTTTTGGTTCAGCTGATGAAAAGCATGTCAAAATAAAATGTCATCACTGTAATAATCTGACGTACTTACCAAGACTATCTCTCCTAATCCAAGCTGAGCACGTCCCAAAGTTTGCCAAGATTCCCATGAATGTGGATTTCTCTGGACAGCCATTTCCGCAGCATGAACTGCTGGGAATGTTTCATGAAGAGACATTAGGACCTATAGCCAAAAAAGAAGAAACAAAACCCATCAGTAATATTCATAAATTAGCAAACTAAACACTAGCCAAAAAGAAAAAAATGGATAATTGCATGTAAACAACTCTTTTCATTTTTAAAAATATATTTTTAGTCTGGAAAATATAACATTTTAGTGGGTTTGACCGCCTTCTCTGCTATTCAGGGTGAGAAATTATATTCTTCCTACTCCTGAAATAACTATGAAAAATACAAAGCATTCCCTTTCCAACTGCTCAACCCTACTGCCCATCTGGTCAACACCAGGTGGGCATATTCTGGCCATGGTGGCTCACAGCTATTTGAACCCCAATTCCCCTTCTATTTATTCTACTTACAATGTGTTTTTTTACGGAACTCCAGGTCCTGCTGTCAAACTAGGTAAATTTAAATTTGTTCAACTACCCATCCTGTTCCTAGTGAACATCTTTCTGCTCTAAAAATCATTTAAACACTCCACCAGCCTCCCCACAACTGGGTTCTTCAAATCATACACATCAGAAAAATCAGGGAGTTCCAGAACCCTCTACCTCAATTTATGGGAAAGGGCTGGCTTTGATCTATAATATTTTGACCATCTGCATTTCACAAGATTTGTGACACCATCATTATCAGGTCCCAAATAAAACAACTCATTTCATATAGCTTGCCACAAATCCTATCTTTAATATATACATATTTAAGATTAAAAATTAAAGACTTATCCAAATGAAGGTCCTCATGGCACTCCATTCAGTGGAAATAATTTATTTGGGTTTTTCCTGGATAAACTACAATCAAAGCTGAAAAAGGATGTGCCCTATGTTTGGGATCATCATCTGAAAGATATGCTAGGTGTGTGGATCAAGGCTGAACTGCAACCATTCCCTGCCAGAAGTATGTTTAATTCTCTCTTTGAGATTTTAAACATCTTTTGGATAATCTAATACAAGTGCTCAGAGGTTTTCTTTATGAACTTTCCCACAAAATATTAAAACTGTATTTTTAAGTAGAAATGTTATTTTTATATTAATAAATTGAGTCTATTCTGACCTTTTGCTATGGACTAGGCCATTTTTAGAGAAATATCATCATCTAGAATCCAATCCATCCTCATTCTGAAGAGACTGAGTTATTGCTAAGCCCACTACAATTAACTTCCAAGGAAAGCTAACACATTTCATTCATTTAAGGGATCACCAGTGACTTTTTAAAAGACATCCATCTGCTCATATCTTAAGCAGTTAGGTTGAAATGAAAGTTAGCTTCATTGTGAAGTGTTTTAAACAAACTTCTAATCTGATGCATGAGGAAGAGCCATAAATAATATGGTGACATATGTTTTTCCCAAATAAACTATATTTTAAAAAAAAGAAAATGGGGCTTCCCTGGTGGCGCAGCAGTTAAGAATCCACCTGCCAAGGCAAGGGACATGGGTTCGAATCCTGGTCCGGGAAGATCCCACATGCCGCGGAGCAACTAAGCCCGTGTGCCACAACTACTGAGCCTGTGCTCTAGAACCTGAAAGCCACAACTACTGAAGCCCGCGCGCCTAGAGCCTGTGCTCCGCTACAAGAAAAGCCACCGCAATGAGAAGCCCGCGCACTGCAACAAAGAGTAGCCCCCGCTTGCTGCAACTAGAGAAAGCCTGTGAGAAGCAATGAAGACCCAATGCAGCCAAAAATAAATAAATTTATTTAAAAAAGAAAGAAAATGGGAGGAAATGCTCTTTTGGCTCATCACCGCTCACCAGACATAGTGACTGCAATTTCATAATGAAAGGGAAATTCTTCATAATTATTACCTGTGATTTCATCTCATACAGGGTAGCATCATTTGGGGTTAACTGCAGTGCTTCATCCCACTTCTGAATCGCCTCTTGGTATCTATGGTTGTTAAAGTTACATTAATATTTTCAGTATGTCTTTGAGAGTACATGACCAAATTTAAAAATCAGAAAATAAGGAATAATTGTTTACCAAGAAATATCTCTATTCAAGAACTGATAATGGTGATGTTACAAAAGCAGGAAAATTTAAGACACGAAGGGAAAGGACAGCAAAAGAGAAAAAAGCAAAACCTAAATAAAAAAGACTTTTGAAATTTTTCAAGATTTTATTTTCTGGCCTAAGAAATCACCACCAGAATTTCTTTTTTTCACCAACCTCAATGTCTGCATGTGTTGTCACTCATTTCAGATGTATTACAAAGGATTTCTCTCAAGAACTTACAATCTAATTACAACCCTTGGCTCTACTGCAGCAATCTAGCTGACAGAGATGACAATTTAAGATGTTGCCAGGTCATTCTGTAAAGATTCTTCAGTTTTAAGATTTTTTGTCTATAAGCTCCAAGAGCACAGGGACCATGTCTTATTTATCACTATCAATAAATGGTAAGTTTATAAGATATGGGTCACATGAATGAAAAACAGTATGAAGACAGTGATTTCCACTATGACCTTTTCACTGATGTTCTCCCAGTCACAACTCTCTTCTGAGCTAACATCTCTACCTAGGTTCCCTATAGACACCTCAAACTGAATATGCCCCAAACTGATCTTAGCATACTCCATGCCAAATCTGCAGAAGCACAGTAGCACTTTCTTTTTTTTTTTTTTAAATAAAATTAAGGAATGATTAAGTCCTGCACATTATCCAAAGCAGTCACCTTCACAGCATCCTTCCCAAGCAGTTAACTCATGTATACCTGATTATTTCTAGGAGGACAAAGTTCAAATTACTAGAATATTCTTCACTATAATGAGCTGAAGCTTTCTATCCTGTACCTTCCCCTCAATGCTACTCATTCTCCTTTCTAGAGCTAAACAGAAAATATATAATCCACCAGTTTTCATTCCTGGCTACATACAGATGATCTAGGGAGGTTTTGGAGGGGAAAAAAATACACGTGCGTGCACCCACACACATATGCTGGTCCCTGTCTCAGATCAATGAAAACAAATTCTTGGAGTAGGGCCCAGGCATCTGTATTTTTTTAAAGTTCCCCAAGTTATGCTAATAAAAACCAGAGTTCAGAACCACTGATAGGATCTCTCTTGGGATATTAAGCCCTATCATGTACTGTCTTCTCTTAAATCTCTTCTTGCTACCCTTCCTTTCCTCTATGTATTCTAGTGTATAATTTCCTACCTTCTATGTGAAGATCCAAACCAAACATAACAACCAAAATGTGGGCTAACCTGCACTGATTATTACTTAAGCAGGGAGCAGAAAACTAAAGAAATAAAGGCAGAATTTGGTAGAAAATACAAAGCTGAAAAACATAAAAAAGTACATTCTCTGTCTCTGCTTCCACCTTGCTACAGCACTCCTTTACTAGTAAATAATACAAATGGCAGTACCATTTCCAGGGTCCTGTGCCACCGTGGCCACAGCAAAAGGGTGGCAGCTATCTTAGAAGAATTTTGCCACACTGCCAACTCCACGGCTAGCAGCAGGGGTGAGGGTGGGCAGGGCGCAAGTGCACTACAGAAAGCCTGCCTTAACTGCCACAGGGGTTGTAGCAATGGCTACTGTTATTCTGTAGCAGCAGGCTAATGTATCAATGTAACAATAAGCTGAAGATTCACCCCACAATGGCTGGCAGTCTTTGTTTCTAGACAAACCACATCTGAATATGCAGAAATGATTATCAGAACCACTGTTAAGATCTTCTTCCCTAACAGCGGTCCCAGCTGAGCCCCGAGGAGATATTTGTTTGAAGACTGTTAAACTCTGGGTGAAAGACTACTCAAATTTTAGGAACTACCAATGACCTGAAGACAGAGCGACCATTATTCACCTCATTTTTATGATGTGTCACCACGATGCTGTATGTTTTCCCCTGTCTCTGCCTGCAACAGACCTATTCTTAGGACACAAATCAAATCTTTAAGAGCTTCACTAAGTGAAAATTACTTCTCTATCAAGGATTTTGCCAAACTCAAGCACCTGTCTAGAGCCAGGGTCCCCCAAGTGGGAAGTAATAGTGGAGACATGCCGTCTCACTGGCCGCTGTCCTTCAATGCTCCTCCTTCCGTCTCACTCAGAGATCCCTTTGGAGTGCTCCATGCATTGCTCTGCTTTCCACGGGCCCTGGCACGTCTGTGCAGAGTCAGGCTATGCCCACTAGTCTGGCCTGCACAGGCCTGAGTGGCTGGCACACAATTCTCCACACAAACTGTGCTTAGCACGTGGTATACACACGTTGGCTAAACCACTGTGTCCCACCGTTACTTTCTAGTTACCCTGAATGGGAACCTGAGGCTCACAATTATTTTAAAATAATTGTCATGTCAGTGTTAGCTTAGACCCACCAAATGCACTTCAAAGTAAGACATTTAAGTATCTTTTCAGGTACCATTAAAATTCTTTATTTATGAATTCCAATTATTCTATTAAAATACTATCAACTCTACAGAATTAATTAACTAGCTCCTTCTGTAGCATCACCACCTATCAGGTCGCACTGCTTGGATTCATATACTAATGCCTAAAGGGGCCCATTCTTAGTCTTTCCTTTCCCAGCCCCTTCAGATAAAGCAGCTTCCTTTAAGCCAAAAGTCCCTCTAAAAAAGGATGGACTTTAAAGGATATACAAGGATTTCACCTGGTATTGCACTTAGCAAAAAAAAAGAAACACACAGAAAAGGAAAGAGAAAGTCTGAACTTTACTGGCAGACTCTTAAACAGGGATAAAAACCACAGCTTGCAGAGAGGAGGAAAAGGGAAGGAGAAGGAAGACAGGGCCTGCAGATTCCAATGGACCTCTTCCTTTCTTGATCTGCACACGTACATCTTTTAAGGCAGCTAAGACAGCAAATCTGTGCTGGCAACTATAAATTGCACTGGTGGCTTATATTGGGTATTCAGTATTTTTTTAAACAAAAAATATTCTTAAATCAGGTCTTCCTTATATTCTTTACCTGAGTAAATGATACCTATTTTGATATAAAAAATTTTTCCCTGGGTATACAAATAGAGAAGAACCAGATAACAGAGGAAAGTGGGCATGGGTACGTGCGCACGCGCACACACACACACAGAGAAATTAAAGACACAATTTCACCACCCAAAGATCATAACCATAGTTAATATAGTTAACATTTTATTGTATACCCTTCCAGTATATTTTAGTATAATATATATAACACACACACAAAACATCTTCTCAGGTCCTGAAATCATCAAATGCTTCCCTCTACAGCATAATACTTAAAGACTGATTACTACTGTTCCAAATGGATCCTCCCTTGTTAGATATTAAAAGTAACCCTTTGGTACAAACTTCCAGTTATAAGATGAATAAGTTCTAGAGACATAATGCACAGCATGGTGTGGTGACTAGTTCACAGTACTGTATCACATACTTGAAAGTTGCTAAGAGAGTAGATCTTAAATGTTCTCACCACACACAAACAAAGTAATTTTATGAGGTGATGGATGTGTTAACTAACCTTATTGTGGGAATCATTTTGAAATATATACATGTTCAAATCATCACACTGTATACCTTAAACTTACACAGTGTTATATATCAATTATATCTCAATAAAGCTGGAAAAAAGTTACCCTTCGGCCATTACAATTCTCTTTTGGAAGAAAGTGTGCCACGAATAATAATTATTAAAGAAGAAAAAATGTATTTTGGAGGTCAAACAGAATACACAGACTATATTTGATGTAAAACTGACTGGAAATGAGATCACCTTAGAAGGAAGGTTGTATAACTCAAGATATCACTCACATTGATTTCTTTTAATTAAGAAAAAAAGCCACTGAGGGAAAAATAAGTATTATATTTACTTGTCTATACAACTCCCCTTCAGATTTTCTATTAATATGCCAGACGTACAAGGGACAGTTCCAGGTTGGTTTAGTTATCAGAATTAGCAATCTCTAAACTAATCAAAAATTCAAATGACACTAGTACTTTTTAAGTATAATAAGATTATATCTAAAATACAAATCATATTCAGGTTGTTTAATCCTCTGAAACTAGCCTAGGTGTTTAACAATTAGAATTATAATTTTAAAATTTTGGTCTTAGAGAAAAAAGAGGAAATCCTTACAGTGAAAAACAAATACAGCAGCAGCCTCTCATATCTTCTCTCCTCAATCTAGTATCCAAAATACACGCAGGTGCATGCACGCACACACAAACATACACTTAAAAGCTCTGTTTCAAATGAACAACTACTTTTAAACTACTGTAAACAACAGGAGGACATGTACAGGAACACTATTTTCAAAACCTTTGTAAGGGACAAAAAACTTTTTTCCTTCAACAACTTAAACATAAAAATAAACCTCTAAACAAATGCTGATGAAGGCAAGTTCTTAACGGGGGAAAAAAACAGCTAATAAATGCAGGAGAAATATTAGAATTTTAAAAATCATCACTTATGAAATAATGGATCTAGATGGATCTAAACGAAGACCATCAGTGGATGCTAAAACCATTAGGGAAAAGATGGATGCGGAACTGTACGATGGAAGATAAGGCTGATATTCCCCTGAATGCTGTAACTGATCTTAGCATCACTAAAGGGACACTCAGATATTATATATGTCATGATGTGATGCAACAGAAAGTAAACAACACCATGAATATTCTAGCAAAAAAAACCTGAACTTCAATTGAAGCTGCTTGACTTAACTTCCAGTTTACAGAAAATACAAGAGATGGAGGGAAAAAAATTAAATGATCCAGAGGGAAAAAATCAGGCAAATCCAGAGTGTGAGACAGTCTACTAAGCAATTTGCCTAGTTAATTCAAAAAGTCAATGCCATGGGAAAAACTTTTAAAGGTCAGAGAATTGTTCTAATGTTCTAAATAAGGGTCCACAGACTTTTTTCTGTAAAGGGCCAAACTGTAAATACTTTAGGCTTTGGAGACAAGACAGTCTCTGTTCCAACTACCTGACTCTGCTGCTCTAATGTGAAAGCAACCACAGACAACACAAATGAGTGGTGCTGTGTATCAACAAAACTTTATTTAGAAAAACAGATGGCATACAAAGTTTGATCCACTAACTGTATGTAGTCTTAGACCCGGCTCTAAATTGAAAGAGACTAAAAACACCTAACAACCGGTAACGATGTATGAGTCTTGATTGGATCTTCAGCCAAAAAATCAGCTATAAAAAACATTTTATGGACAACTGCAAAACTAAATACGTATGAGATACTAACATATATTAGGAAATTACTGTTGTCTTACATGCTAGTTATATTATGGTTATTTTGGAAATGTCCTTATTGATAGAAAATTCATATAGAAGTTTTCAGGGATAAGCTTTCATGATGTCTGCAACTTATTATCAAATGGTTCATAAAACATATACAGAGAAAGCAAATATGGCAAGATAACAACTGCTGAATCTAGGTGGTGGGTAAACAGATGTTCACTGTAATTTTCAACTTTTTTGTATGTTTCAAAATTTTTACAATAAAAAGTTAGAAAACAGTTTTTAATGGAAAGTTATAAGCATGTCCCCTATCTTTCTACATACACACATGCACACAATCATTAAAAGCCAAGTTTGCTGCTTGATAACAATATACTCAAAAACAAAAAGGGAAAAAAAGTAAACTATGTTTTTTTAAATGCACATCCAGTTTGATCTAGCAATTCCATTTCTATAAACCTTTCTTGGACTGACCTGTATGTGTGCACACTTATATCTTTGAAAGGATACCCACTATATCATTTGTAAAAATTAAAGATGAAAATGTTCTTTTTCAAAAGAGGTAAGGTTAAATACATTTTAGAACATCATACAATGAAATACAAGTATACCTTCATATCCAAATCTTTCCGGTTCCTGATTTCAGATAGTAAGAGTCTGGATAGTAAGAGACCTACGACACAGCCATTAAAAAAAAAAAGGACTTTCCCTATGGCACAGTGGTTGAGAATCCGCCTGCCAATGCAGGGGACATGGGTTCGAGCCCTGGTCCAGGAAGATCCCACATGCCGCGGAGCAACTAAGCCCGTGCGCCACAACTACTGAGCCTGCACTCTACAGCCCATGCACCACAACTACTGAAGCCCACACGCCCTAGAGCCCGCGTGCCCCAACAACTGAGCCCACGCACTGCAACCACTGAAGCCCATGCACTCTAGGGCCCATGTGTCACAACTACTGAACCCGCGTGCTGCAACTACTGAAGCCTGCGTGCCTAGAGCCCGTACTCTGCAACAAGAGAAGCCACCGCAATGAGGAGCTTGCGCACGGCAACGAAGAGTAGCCCTGCTCGCCACAACTAGAGAAAGCCCGTGTGCAGCAACGAAGACCCAACACAGCCCCCCCCAAAAAAAGATCTCTAAGATGTATTAAGTTAAAAAGACAAGGGAGAGAATGGTATATAGATTGTATTTAGAATGCTACCATTAATGATGTTTTAAAAGCTCTATAGACCCACAAGCTTATAAATATAAAGATGATCTTGGCAGGATATCAAGAAACTGGTGACTGTGGCTGCCTCTGGGAAAGTGAAATAAGAGGCTAGGGGACAGGAGTAAGGGCAAGCCTCTTCACTGTGCATCCTCTGTTATTACTGCATTTGCTTTTTAAGAATCATGAGTATGTTTCATTGCCTTTTTCTTTTCACTAAAAATTTTAAGAATAAATTAAATAAACCATGGATCTGGGAAAGATCACATACAGAAGAGAGTAGATAAGAAAGAGAAAAGATACCAGGGCTGGAGTTTTCACAATCTGGAGGTCAAGCAAAGAAGGAAGGACCAGCAAAGATGACTGAGAAGCAGAGAAAGAAAGGAAGGAGAAAATTCAGGAGTGTGTGTGATTTTATAGAAACCAAGAGAGAAGTCTGTCATGGAGAGAGTGACGAGTTGTACTGAATACTTCAGAAAGCTCTAATATCATGCAGGTCATTGGGGACACTGACCAAAACAGTATTGTTGGAATGGTGGGAATGGAAGCCAGACTGAATAGTGAAGTGGAAGTAAAAAGGTAGGGACAGTGAATGACTCACTTGGGAAGTTTTCCTGTGAATATCAAAGAGAGAAATGAGAAGATTACGCATATAAGAATATAAGATCAAGAGGTGATTTATAGGGACTTCCCTGGTGAAACAGTGGTTAAGAATCCACCTGCCAATGCAGGGGACCTGGATTCGAGCCCTGGTCCGGGAAGATCCCACATGCCACGGAGCAACTAAGCCCGTGCGCCACAACTACTGAGCCTGTGCTCTAAAGCCCACAAGCCACAACTACTGAGCCCACGTGCCACAACTACTGAAGCCTGTGCACCTAGAGCCGGTGCTCTGCAACAAGAGAAGCCACCGCAGTGAGAAGCCTGAGCCACAGTGAAGAGTAGCCCCCGCTCGCCACAACTAGAGAAAGCCCGCACGCAGCGCCGAAGACCCAACACAGCCAAAAATAAATAAATAAATTTATTTATTTATTTTTAAAAAAAAGAGGTGATTGACATATCTCAAACACAACGTGTTCAAACTGAACTCACCATCATCTCCTACTCCAAATTTACTCTACCCGTATATCCCTGACTTAAAGAACAGCACCACCGAGTCATTAAGAAAATCCTGAAGCCATTCTTGACTATACTTTTCCCTGCTCTAGGTCACATTAGTCTTCAATTCTCTAATTCAATTCCTTTAATCCACTGTCACTGCTACTAGTGTAGGTCCTCAGCCTTCCAGGATGGTCAAAAATTCAATAAACCAGTCTTCCTGAGACCAGTCTTGCCTGACTCCAATCCATTTTCTACTCTATCTCAGAAAAAAATTTCCAAAACATAGTTTTAATGAGTTCACCTACTGATAAAAACATTTCAATAGCTCCTGGTTACCTTCAAGACACTCAAGTTCAGGCCTCTTACATTTAACTAGATATCCAATAGACATGTCTCGGCTCCAAATCCCCATTCTCCTCTAGACACTCCTTTCACTGACGTCGTACATTATGCTCCTTCCAGTTCTACTGAACTATTGTTGATACTCCAAAGGGAGAGATTTTCTCTGGCCTCTTCTTGGCTTTGCACATGCAGATTCCTACGACTGGAACATTGTTCTGCCCCTTCCTCAGCTAATTTCCATTTATCTTTTATGACTGTTCTGATGCTATCTCCTCCCAAAAATCTTGTAAAACAGGCTTTAATTCTTCCATTCCCCCATTTAGTTAAACACCCCCCTTTTATATCATCCAAGGAACTCTCTAAAACAGTACTCTTTACTCCATATCAAAACAGCTTCCCTCTTTGTGTTGTCCCCCAAAAGATGCTTATCTAATATTTTCTTTGTGGCATCAATGCCTAACAAAAGCACTAAATAAATGAGTAAAAATAGATACAAGACATTAATGTACTAAGTTAATTTGAGCGAAGGGAGAAGAATATGAAACAACAAATGACAAATGATGTTGAACATAATTTTATCTTTGCTGAATCACACTGCTAGATTTTATGCAGCTTTAAAGTAAATTTTAATTACTTGTCCTGATTAAATTCTTGACAAAAGAAAAGATGCATACATGAAAACACTGCTAAACTCAAAAGCTTTATTCTAGATATAACTGATTCCCATTCCCAGTGGTTT
Organism: Balaenoptera musculus; assembly: GCF_009873245.2. Taxonomy (NCBI): domain Eukaryota; kingdom Metazoa; phylum Chordata; class Mammalia; order Artiodactyla; family Balaenopteridae; genus Balaenoptera; species Balaenoptera musculus. The sequence continues at coordinate 32,641,310 of NC_045787.1, forward strand.
TGTTCTATAAAGTCACCATAAAGACTGAATTAATGAATACTGAATCATTGGTTCTAAGGTTAAGTTCCAGCAAGCCTCTGGTCACATTTTTATCAACTGATTAACATATAACCCTGTTTATGTCCGTTTCTGTTTAAAGACATCTTTAATACACATTGCTGATTCACTAACACTGAACTCGTGGCCAGCAGCACTGTAGCTCAGGCCTGGATGAAGCTTACCTAACACGCGTATTTTCTCCACATGGCACATCACAGCCTTCTTGGGCTTAACAACGCTAGACAGCACTTCTGCGCTACACTTGGGGGCCTTTTTAAACAGCAAAATCACCAAGAAAAGGCAAAAAAAAAAAAAGTGCAAAACATAACACTAAATAGACCACAGAGAGCACGCTTGTTTTCACTATGAGAGATAAAACACAAAGGCAGAGGGAGCGTTGCCTTGTTTGACTCAGCTGGGAACTCAGATGGGAAAGCACCATGAGTATTGATTTTGGTGTTGCAAATACATTGTACTGAGTAAGTGAACTCACAAATCCAAAATCCATGAATGAGGACTGACTGTATTTAAGAAGAAATCTTAGAGCATTTTTGTCAATGTCAAATAAATTGTAACTAAACACATTGATCACCACTTTCCACTAATATCATGACAGACTTCTATCATACAATTTTATGTGCTCATGTGGAAATACCAAAACAAATTTAAAAGTTATTCCTATACAGCTACATTTCAGTAAATCAGCAGCTAATATATGATTCATCATTTTATTTCCTTACTAAAAACTATATCATCAAGAACGTTAAAGGGGACTTCCCTAGTGGTCCAGTGGTAAAGAATTCGCCTTACAATGGAGGGGACGCAGGTTCGACCCCTGGTCAGGGAACTAGGATTCCACATGCTGCGGAGCAACTAAGCCTGCGTGCCACAACTACGGAGCTCGCGCCCCTCAATTAGAGCCCGCGTGCCGCAAACTACAGAGCCCACGCGCCCTGGAACCTGCGTGCCACAATTACAGAGCCCAGGCACCCTGGAGCCCGCACACCACAACTAGAGAGAAGCCGGAGCACCACAACGAGGAGCCCCCGCACCGCAACGAAAGATGCTGCATGCCTCAACGAAGATCCTGCGTGCTGCAACTAAGACCTGACGAAGCCAAAAATAAATAAATTAATTAATAAATAATAAATAAATCTTTTAAAAAATTTTAAAAAAGAATACTAAAGTTTTCACCTTATTTTATATTGTTTTCTAATATTTATAATCATTGTTTCCCCAAAATGTTTAACGATAGAAATAACTTTTCTGGCTTAGTTTAGATTTTGTTATTGGAAGTTCAGTATATAATATTTGAAATTAAAGTTTAGTTTGCTTCCTTGATTTTGTGGGAGCTTTCATAGAGAAATTATAATGATGTTGAGATTTGACTGAAAATCGTGCGATTTCCAATGTAGGTAGATCAGGTTCCAAGTTTTAGACAAAGGTCAATTCCCTGAATTAAACCACACACCCACAAAAAAACCCTCCATAAATTACTTTGAGTTCTTCTGTCTAGAATTTAGAATAACATTCTGAAGAAAGCAAGGAGAAAATAATGTGCAGTTCCATACAATGAGCATTCAGCATAAGGAACTTAACTTCTCGCAACTTCAGATAGGCTCAGAAAGGAAGAAAAAAAGAAGCAAAAACAATGAAAGAAAAAAATATACTGCCTAATTGCATATTCTCTCAAGACAGTCATATTGAAGGAAAGGGGATCTAAAACAGGAAGAAGTATTGAGATGATGCTCAGACTGGAGTCCCAGTATGTTTTACGAGGCAAGAGCAAGAGACACGATATAAATATACTTTAAAAATAGGGCTTCCCTGGTGGCGCAGTGGTTGAGAATCTGCCTGCTAATGCAGGGGACACGGGTTCGAGCCCTGGTCTGGGAAGATCCCACATGCCACGGAGCAACTGGGCCCGTGAGCCACAACTACTGAGCCTGCGCATCTGGAGCTTGTGCTCCGCAACAAGAGAGGCCGCGATAGTGAGAGGCCCGCGCACCGCGATGAAGAGTGGCCCCCGCTTGCCGCAACTAGAGAAAGCCCTTGCACAGAAACGAAGACCCAACACAGCCAAAAATAAATAAATAAATAAATAAATAATAAAAATAAAGGAATTCCTTTTAAAAAAATAAATAAATACTAAACTGCTCTGAATTTTAGTCACTATCAATTAATGAAATTATGTGGACACAGGATTAGGTTAAGTCATAAAGTCTACTCTCACTAATAATTTAAACAATTTACCTACACAAAAGAACAAACATGTCTTTAAAAGTTTCTAATTTATTATAGACAAGAACAAACAATTTACGGCAGATCAATTCACTCTGGAAACAGTAGAAAGGTCCTCTGAAATTACATGGAAGTGCACACACACGGAATAAAGGTCATTTTCCAAAGCAAACTGAAACAACGATGCCAACGTCTAACTAGTACAGGACGTTTCTTAGTTGTTACTGTATTGAAAGCAATTACCCTGTTCTACTCCTTGCTACACTAGGCAATGAGAATTTTCTGAAAAATTTCTAAAAAGTCATCATTTTAATATCCCAATTTTTACTTTAGATACAAAAATCATTTGAAATATTTTACCACCTATATTACTCATTCGTTTAGCATACACATACATGTCACAAAATAAAATTCACCAGAAATTAATTCTAGTATAATTTGGATTAAATAAAAACATTTACAAATAAATCAGTAGTTCCCTTATTTTAATGATAAATATGATAAAATCACAATAAAGGCAAAACAATAAGTAGAACTCCCTTCGCCTGGATGAACTCAATCATTTGTCTTCTTGCTTCCTTGGAGAAGCCTTCTGTGACCCCTTATCTAAATCACTCTGGCTCATGGTACCCGGTTATTTATCTTTGTAAAACTATTTGAAACTTTATATTTATCTCTGTGCTTATTAAACTAAAAGCTCTATGTAGACAGTGCAAGAGGTATTTTGCTCACCAAAGTATATGCAGCTGTATCAACTAACACAGGACGAACTGGGACAATATGGGAGGGGCCCTGACTGGAAAACAGCAGCCTCTGCCTAATCCAAAATTTTAAATTCCACAATTAGAAATGTAGTCTTAAGAGTCCTAATGCATTTCAGCATATTTGGAGAATCTAGCAATAAAAATAGAGTACACTTTTGTCCTAAGAAAGATACATTATTTGAGAAATGAGAATTAATCCTAGTGATCACTGAAGAATTTTTAGTCCATAAGATAAATGTAAAAATCCTAAATAAAGGATTAGCAATTAAATCCAGCAACTTGCTAAAGTACAAAATCTACATGACCATGTAGGGTACACCTCAGAAAAACATTAGAAAAGGTTTCATATGTAATAGATAATGGAGAAAAAAAAGTATATGACACTCAACAATGCTTACTATAATTCAATACCCATTTTTTATTATTCATAGCTATCACCTATAATGTTTTAACAAAATGTATATACAACATTAAAGAAATTTAGTTCCCTGGTGCTATTATCCACTAAGTATTAATGGTATTACCTCTAAAAGCATTAACTGTGTCACCTAAAAAAACGCATTTGTACTTCTTAGGCATATTACAGGTGATTATAAACTTGTCTCTAAATAATATTTCCAAATGTTACTATAGACACAACATGAAAAACTTTGGAAGTATGTTATGTTCTACCTTCTTTCTCTGGAAAATTAAATTGTTGCTTCATAATAATCTTTATACTCATAATTTTCTAACTAATAGCATAGTAGTAAATTCCACAGGATTTAACAGTAGCAAGTCTATGTCTCCCAGTCTTAGCCTATCTGTCCAGTCTTTTTTCTCCCCACCACACCTCTGCTTCACTTAGCTGTGTCTTTGCCCCGTCTCTACCTACATATCACTCCTTTGTTCGTGTGGGTTCCTCAGTGTACAAACATGTGCACATTTAGGTTCCTGTTCCTCCCCCTCCTCACCTAGTCAAAGGCTCTCTCTCCTCTAAGACCAAGTGAAAATCCGCTTTTCTCATGAAGACCATGAGTACCACTTAACTGACCACACAGTCACACTTATATTTCTAAAGTAATTTATGTTTTACAAAGCAGTTTCCATACAATTACTTAACATACAATTATTTTCGTAAAAAGTTAATTCACTTAGTGCTCACAAAAAGTCCTATAAGATTGGCATTACTTGTTTTCATTTCACTGATGGAAGAAACAAAAGTAGAGAGCAACTACAGGACTACTCCAAAGGCACATGGTACTAAGCCTACACAAACCAGGATTTGAAGCTAGCTCTTATAACTACATGACCAATGCTTTCTCTAACCACCCCAATATTGTTTTCGTTTAATTTTTCTCTAATTCTTCCATGTATTTCTATCTTCTCTTTACTAATGAGTTCAGGGACCAAAGGGTGGGTTTGCTGTATTCTCTACAACACCCAGAACATGACCGGGCACATAGAAGGTGCTAATATCACAGATTCTACCTATCTCATTTGTCCTACCTTCTCCAAGAGAAATCTTGGAAAGCAGCAGAGAGAAGCATGGAAGACATGAAAAGAGGACAGAAGCTAGCATGCTTACAATACATTAAAAAAAAAAGATGGAAAGACGTAAAAACAAATTCTACCCTAAGACAAAAGTAGCAAACACCTTAATTCTTACTTTGTTTCATCTCACCATTCCATGTACAGAAATTACAAGAAATTCCGAAGACTAGGGGAATAGAAATATGGGTAGAAAGAATCAAGAGATTAGAATTATAGGTACCTTAAGACCCTGGGATGTCTGAGGTTTCAGGCATCTTTGTGGCTTTTGAGGAAGGGCCTAAAGCCAAGGTCAGCGTAGTAATGGTCCATACAATGAATATTTTAGGCTTTGTGGGCCATATTGTCTCTGACACAACTACTCAATTCTGTTGTAGCACAACAGACAATACACAAACAAACAATTCTGTTGTAGCCACAGACAATACACAAACAAAAGTACATGTTTGTGTCCCAGTAAAACTTTATTTATAAAAATAGACTAAGGTTTGCCAACACCTACTCTACTTGGGCCAACTACTGTTAAACTGCCACATTTGTCAAATGTCCTTTTTTCTTTCAGTCCTATTTTCTGCCTACCTCAAGCAGGGGCAGTTATCACCCCATGGAGGGCATGTATGGCAATTTATAGAGGACTTTTTGGTTGTCACTAAGACTTGGAGGCACTAGTGGCAGGGGTTCAGGGATGTTAACATCCTGCAAGGCAAAAGGCAATCCTGCACAACAAGACACTGTCCTGCCCAAAATGCCAAGAGCATTATTCCTAAGAATCAGGCCGGCTCATCCCACCCACTGCCACAAAGCTGCTTATGCACCTAAGTTTAAGTTGTCCCAAGGTACAAAATAAACTAAGAAGTTCAAGATGACACTGACCATCCCTAGTTCTGTTTTCTCTTTTCATTAGGCAGGCATGCAAACTTGAGGCAAAAAGAAAAATGTCCTCTTCCCATTGCACTGCTTTGGTTTTGAAAACATAGCCACTGCTGTTAGCAGAGGCACTGCCAAATGAAACGTGCTTTGTTCACCAAGACATACAAAGGTTTAAAGGAACAAGCGAGCTGCTTTCCACTGGCTAAAGAGAAGCAAGAACTGGTGGGCATTTACTTCACTACTGTGGGCTTGGTGAATTCCCTCCCCTCCCTCATTTCTCATTTCCTCTTTGATTTACTTCTCCTGGCCTACAAATAAAAGGTGGCACCATCTAGTTCCTCCACTTCTGGATCACAGGAAACTTGGCACCTAATAAATCAATGGTCTCTCGTAAGCTCCACAGCATATCTCTTAATTCAACTTTGGTTTGGAACAGACCGAACAGGCACAGCCCTACTGCAGCTGCTGGATAGGAAACATTAAAAGATAAAAACTTGGTTTAAAGTCACTCTGGTTAATAAGTGACCAAAGTCTGATTCAGCCAGTTTAAAGACAACCTTAACAGTATGCAACCGAACTAGCACAAAGAAGGAAGCAGAGTGAATAGTTCCAGGGACTGCCCAAGGGTGGGGTGAGATAATACCCTACACTGAGGTAAAGAACAGCTGGTCACAAAGCACCGAGCTGACTTTGTGACCACCTAGAGGGGTGGGATAGGGAGGGTTGGAGGGAGAAGCAAGAGGGAGGAGATATGGGGATATATGTATATGTATAGCTGATTCACTTTGGTATAAAGCAGAAACTAACACACCACTGTAAAGCAATTATACTCCAACAGAGATGTTAAAAAAATTTTTTTTAATAAATTAAAAAAAAAAAAGAACAGCTGGTGACCAAGCCAAATAAGTCAGCACACTTATTACCAGATAGAAATACCAAAGTGTTTAGCTACTTTGCTCCCAATTATATTTGTAATTTACTGTAGCATAAAGTTTAATGAGCTATATAGTTACCAGCTTATTTATTTAATAAATGTTTATTGAGCACCAGAGCAGAATACTACTCTGGGTCAGGTAGTATTCTAGGTACTGAGGGTGCAGCATTCAATAAGACATAAAAGGACCCTACTACTCTTCTAGAGCTTACATTCTAGACTGTATATGTGTGTGAAGAATGCACAGAAGGACAACAAACGTAAGTTAAAACATGGTTAAGTGCCATGATGAAAAACACATGGACGGATGTGATAGGGGTGAATGCATGGTCAGAAAAGGTCTCTCTGGGAAGGCATCTGAGCTGAGTGAGAGCTGAATGACAAAAAGCGGCCAGCCAATGGAAAATCTGGAGAAGTTCATTCCAGACAAAGGAAGAGCCCAAGGCAGGATCAAACACCCCATTTTTTGAGGCAAGAAAAGAAAACGAGCATGGCTATAGAAGAAGGAGGAAGGGGATTGCGAGGCCAGAGAGGTAGTCCAAAGCCATGATCATGAAACTAGTAGTCCATAGTTGTGAGTGTGGATTTCACTGTATGAGTGATGAATCCATAAAGTTTCCATGCAACACAGAGACATGAATTGCTTTACATTTTGAAAAGATCAGTCAGGCCCAGGGGAGGAGAATGAACTGTAGGGGTACAAGAATGAGCACAGGGAGGCCTGTTAGTTAGGAGACTACCAGAGTAATCTAGGTAAGAGCTGACAGTAGATTAGACTAGGATGACAGCCATGAAAACAGAAGGGAGGATAAAAGTGATTTAGAATATATTAAAAAGTAAAATCATCTCAACTTGGATTGGATATGAGGAGTGAAGAAAAGAAAGGAATCCAGGATGATATCTTAGCTTGGGTTACCTGGGAAATAAAGCCTGAGGCCTAAGCTATATTATAGGCTAACGCTGTGTTGGGAGTAGGATCCAAGGGAAGCAAGAGTAAGGGGAAAAAAAAAAGAAAGAAAAGTGAGGCAGGAAGGAGGGAGAATAAATATAAGGCATATGTTAAGCTGACAAGAGCTTCAAAACAAACACAGATGATTGTTAATCTTGTAGAACTTCTTCAGAGACAGTATGAAACCTCTTTGTATTGGAAACAGTCCAGTGGGGAAAGGAGGAAAAAGAATTTATCTGCAGCCTCCCTCCCATATCCTGTCTCCCCTAGATCAAAGTCAGCCCCACAAGTCTTTAACCCACTCACACTTGTGGGTGTGTGACCCAGTCCCTCTAAAGCACCTATAGGTCCAACCTGGCCAGTGTCAAGGTGTGATGGTCTTTCATTATCAGTTAGCACCGTACATAGGGGCTCTCTGGTCTGTGCTGACAGCAGCAGCTGCCAGGACTTTATGGTAATAAGAATATTTGTAAGGACCTATAATGAAAAATAATCTGAAAATATATATATATATATATAAACTGAATAACTTTGCTGTATTCCTGAAACTAACACAACATTGCAAATCAACTGCACTTCAATTTTAAAAAAACATAAAAAAAAAAGAATACCATGAGCTGTCTCAAGGGCAGGGTTTTGGAGGTGAGTGGGGCTGATTAGCTCTGGAATGGCACATAAACCAGCAGAGATGACTCCTGGCTTTTGGGCTTCAGTAATTGGGTAAATGGTGGCACCTTTTATTACTGACATGGGCAAGACTGGAAAGGACCAGATGTTGGGGAGAAAATTCAAGAGTTCTGCTCGGTACATGTTAAGTTTGAGATACTAATCTGACATCCAAGTGGGTATAAAGCAAGCATGGGAGACAAAGAGTCTGGAATTGAGGTGGGAGGACAGCCTGCAGGCTGTAGTGATTGGCATAGAGATGGTACTGAAAGTAAGAGACTACATAGGTTCAAGAAGGACAAGAACGTATATGGAAAAGAAAAAAGGTATTGTCTAAATACTGTGGCCCACTAATATTTAGAAAATGAAAATGAGCAAAAGAAAACAGCAAGCAAAGAAGATTAACAAGCAGTGGACACTGAGACAAAAGGAAACTCATGAAGAGTGTGGTGTTGCAGATTAGAGGGCAGTATATTTAAGAAGGGAGTGCTCAGCTGCGTTGAATACCAAGAGGCACACTAAATGAGAACCAAGACCTGATGACCGGATTTGACCATGGAGGTCATCAACAACCTTTAGAAGGGTGGTTTCAGTGGATTAGTGGGGACAGCAACTTGACTGGAATGGACTGAGAGGATGACTCATCAAGAAATGGAGTCTGTTGTGAAGGGGGAGCAAAGAAATGGTAGGGTGTGTGGAGTCAACGGAAGGTTTTTAAATGGATGCTGTCAGGGTATGTTTGTGTACCAGTGAGAGGGAGCCGGGGGGCGGGGGGAAGGGGCAATAAGGGGTAGGGGAATAGAAGGTACAAACTATTATGCATACCACACAGGGAATACAGCCATTATTTTATAATAACAAATGGAGTACAACCTTCAAAACTTGTGAATCACTATATTGTACACCTGTAACTTATATAATATTGTACATCAACTATAATTCAGTAAAAAAAAAAATAGGGTAAAAAAAGAGAGAGAGAGAAGACAACAGATGACATGAAAATGAAAGGGGGTTTTAGGAACAGTATTCCTGAAAAGGCAAGAGAGATGAAGTGTAGTGCACAAGTGGAGGGGTGGGCCTTTGATAAAAGAAGGGGCGCTTCATTACAACACAGTGAACGCAGATGGCTTGGATGCAGACGCACTCAGATTGGGAGATGTGGTGGTGAGAAAATAAAGGCATTCTACACTGACTGCATCTATTCTCTTCCAAAGAATAAGAGGCAAGATCACAGTAATTAAATATATTCAGGTTGGCACTCAACAGACTGCGTTTCACACAGCCAGGTCACCTTCAAGTTCACTCTCGTAAGTATGCTTTTCTAGACAAGGAACAAAATTCATGGTAAATTCTAATTATATGCTAGCTTCACACACATACACACTAATACTCACAAGAAAAAATGAAACCACTTAGCTACACAATCAAATATCACCATCTAGTGGTTGAAACCTTAAAAGCCAACATATCAAAGCTGGGACCCACACTGTGATTCTTGAGAAGATATATCCTAGTTAGAATTAATTCAAGAAAAAGCTGTTTGAACAAAAGAACTTATAAAAAAAACTTTAATACTGCATGAAATATACCAATCACATATAAAATCTTAAAATAAATTACCTAAAGTATATTTACTGAGTGTTTACTAGGTGCTAGGTGGCATGCTAAGCTCTTTTACATGGACTTGCTCCTTAATACCCCAATAGTCTATGAGATAAGTGTCACCATTTTAATATAAGGAAACTAGAAATTGACCCTTGAAAGGTTAAGAATGTGCCCCAAGTTTATACAGATAGAAATGATAAAACTAGGATCTGAACGGAGTTAAACTAACTTCAAAATCCACACTCGTAACCACTAGACTTACTATACTGTCTCTATAAGGCACCAACATTACTTAGGGCTTGCGTAGAAAAGTAAACTAGTCTTCTGTTACAAAGAATCATGAATACTACAAGGTAGAACTTCAGAACTTAAAAACCATTCCACTGCAAACCGAATTTTTCTAAGAGCAGTTATAGTTTGTTACTAACGAAATAAACTGGACAACAGGAGACTCTGATGCTCAAGAACTATGCCTCCTTTGGAGGAAGACTGACATTAACACACTTGGATCATGCATATTCAATGCATTCAGAAAACTCTCTCTGTGCTAAATAAAACGAAATAAGAGAATCTTGAGGGCAAAAATGAAGAAAATCACAAGGAGGCAAAAGGATGTATCCCAGGAAATAGAAGGTGCTCCCTCCTCCCTCTCTCCTTCTGTAGTAATTCCTCCAGGGGCATTCCCTACTTCTCTACCATTCTAAGGATTATTACTCATTCCAAGTTCAAAGGTGTTCCATATTTTGTTACTTAATCCTTACCATCATAGGTTATAGGGAAAGGAATAAGACTCAGAAAAGAACAGTAATTTTCAAGTGTCATATTCTCATACAGATAGGAAAATTCTATTCCCAAAGGTCCTTTGTGGTTGGGATATGAAATAAAATATGTTCTCAGAATACTTTGTTCTAATCTGGAGTTTAAAATATATATTCCTATAGTACAATGCAATATATGGTAGTTAATCCACAAAAACCTATTTAGCCATAATATAGCAAAACACAGCAGCCTTATAAATATTCAATAAATATTTACTGAGGGCCTGGGAAGTGCCACAAATTGGTCCAAGAGCTGAAGGTAGAGGACAAAAGTCTGTCTAGACAAAGTCCCTACATTCCTGGAGCTTACATTTCTACAGAAGAAAGACAACTAAATATAAACAACTAAATAAGTGTATAAGGTAACTTCAAAAAGGGAGAAATACTATAAGAAAATTTAATATGCTGATGTGACTGTGGTTTTTCATTACTTTGTTAAAGTCATAAAATTACTTTTCACCATTGCCAATAGAATATAATGAAAAGGGTCTTACTGTTGCATATAAAGAGATCAGTCTAGTTTTTTTTCTTCAGCAGTATTTACTGCAAACTTATTTGTATTTCTTTGCTCCAGCAATACCAAGTTGGTAGAATTTTCCTAAACATGTAAAACAATTTCTTTTACATGTTTAGGAAAATTCTTTGCATTTCCATATTCTGTTCCCACTTTCTTGAAATGCTTCCCACCACTACTGGTTTGGCAAAATACTACTCCTTCTTTGAAACCCAGCTGAAGATTGAACTTATCTGTCAGAATTTCCTTGATATACCAGACAGAACTGGTGGCTCTATTCCCTGTGATTCTAAAATATTCTGTATGAACTAACCTGTCTTACTGCATACACTACTCTGCAATGTATTGATAATTATCTGTATTCTGTGCATCTTACCAAAGGCTGAGCTCCTTAACGTCTGATAATATATCTTACCTCTCTTTGAATGTATTTTTTAAAGAAGGATGGATGGATGAATGGATATTTGATGTTATATTTTAATGATGACATTACACATTTCTTAAAAGTTGACTAATTTTATAGAAATTGGTACATCAATAAATGTTTAATACTGTTCCTGAACCAATAACTGCCACCCTAGCAACTAAATAACTTCCTGATCTGTCACCATAGGTGAGATCAACTTAATGATATCCTTTGAAACACAGATTTAGAAACATACACGTAAGTCATGAGTAAAGAATTTTATTTTTCATTCATTTGTAAGGTTTATTTGACTAGTATTCCTTTCACCTAATCACAAAATAGAAGTTTAAAATTCGTTTTTGTTTTTTTCTTGGCCACACCGTACGGCATGTGCGATCTTAGTTCCCTGACCAGGGATCGAACCAGTACCCCCTGCAGTGGAAGAGCAGAGTCTTAACCATTGGACCACCAGGGAAGTCCTAGAAGTTTAAAAATCTTTAAAAAACAACAACAAAAACATGACTTCCCTGGTGGTCCAGTGGTTAAGAATCTGCCTTCCGGGGCTTCCCTGGTGGCGCAGTGGTTGAGAATCTGCCTGCCAATGCAGGGGACACGGGTTCGAGCCCTGGTCTGGGAAGATCCCACATGCCACGGAGCAACTGGGCCCGTGAGCCACAATTGCTGAGCCTGCGCGTCTGGAGCCTGTGCTCCACAACAAGAGAGGCTGCGATGGTGAGAGGCCCGCGCACCGCGATGAAGAGTGGTCCCCACTTGCCGCAACTAGAGAAAGCCCTCGCACAGAAACGAAGACTCAACACAGTCATAAATAAATAAATAAATAAATAAAAGAACGTGAATTTCTAAAAAAAAAAAAAAAAGAGTAAAGACAAGATATTTAAAAAAAAAAAAAAAAAAAAAGAATCTGCCTTCCAATACAAGGGACACATGTTCGATCTCTGGTCAGGGAACTAAGATCCCACATGCCGCGGGTCAACTAAGCCCACATGCCACAACTAGAGAGAAGCCCACGCGACACAACTAGGGAAGCCCACGAGCCGCAACTAAGACCCAATGCAGCCAAATAAATAAATAAATATTTAAGAAACAATAAAAAAGGCTGATATAATGGAGGAAGAGGGAGTATGGGGTTGCTGGGTAGTCGGGGGGGTTCGCTGAGAAGAAGACATGTGAGCAGAGATCTGAAGGACAAGACGACAGACATCAGAACACAGGAAATAAGAGCTTTTCAGACGGAGTCATAAGACAAAGTTGTATTAAGAACTGTGTTCAAAAACACAGGGAAGGCCAATGTGGCTAAAAATGTAGTGAAAATGATGGTGGTTTAAGATAAAGTTGAAATAAAGTTTGGAAGACAGGGACTGAGTTTTATTTTTCTTAATTTAACTTCACTATTCTTCCTTATATTATTTCCTATTCCTTATATTACTTTCAATCAAGTTGAATATTCTCTTAGATATTTTTAAACCATTATTTCTATTTATTTTTGGCTTAGAGTAGCCGAACGACTCATTTCTACCAGATTCCTTTAATTCTGTTATCTTTTAAAGCTGTGTATACATTACTCCAAAAACAAATGCTAAATAGCTAAAAAACTTAATCATCTCACAGTGTTCTCCATTCAAAATAAAGCATCCAATCCAGCTGATTTCAGTGAAATGACTCAGTGTTTTGACATGCAGGAAAAAAAAAAAATGAGTTATTTTGTTTATACACAAAGTTGGTATCTCTCATCTACCACAGGAAATTCAGAGGGAATCCCATGGCAATAACTGAATAGCTTTTCCCTTCTACACACTAGTGTGGTCTAGAGAAAAAGATAAAAACAACAAAGTTAATGAACTTTTAACAGGCATTTACAGGAATTTCTAAAGATGTTTTATGGATATTCTGAAAATGATTTCATAAATGTGGAAAATTTATAGTTGGTTTTCTTCTGACTAAGACAGAATGGCCAATCTTGCAAAGTTCTACAAGAGAAAAATCTTTGCCTAAAACACTGCAAATGAGAATTCACAATCTAACATTAGGCCATTAAGCTGTTAGTTGTCCTTGATTTATTGTCTACCCTTCACTCCCAATTTGAGGCGCTAATATATTATAGCTTAAGCATTATTTTATGTTTTACATTAAAATGCATTAATAAGATTACTCCCAGAATCAAAAATAATAACATGCCTAGAAACGAAAATGCTGGTTCCTCAACTTTGACTCAATCATGACAAAAATGATAAATAAGGAATCTTATAACCATCCTTACCAATAGAAAAAAAAAAAAGAAAAAAGAAGATAAAGAACAAAGAAAAGAATTTTTAAAAAGTGCTTCTTGTTCAGCACTACTTTTAATTTCTCAAACTCTTCAGCACCACAAGGGAGATACCAATCAAAGGCACAAAGGCCTGACTGTAGATCTCTGGATGATCTGAGGAGTATTCTGTCCTACCAAAGACCAAAACTGCTCTTGAGAAGAAAACTCTAAAAACATACCTTTTATTTTCAGCCAAAGTGGCTCCTTCGTCCTTCAGCTGTTTACTTTTCTCAGCACAGCCTTCAAGGAGAATTTCTTTCCTCCGTTTAATGGCATGAAGCCAGTTCCCTTCATCGTTCTCAACTGCATCCTTCTCATCAGCAGCTTCAGCTTCAAACTGCTGGGAAGTGACCTTTGAGACCTTCTCTCCAATCTTCCTTTTCCATCCAAAGGAAGCCATTCTGGAAAAATTACAAGGAAAGAGCTTTAAATTTCAAACTTGGCCTTTTATAGAAGTATTCCAACAAATAGGTAAAGAAAGGATAATAGGATTAGACTGTCACCATTTTTTGACCCCTAATTAAAATAGTGGATCTAGGCAATAATCACTGAAGGCTGCTAACATCATAAAGAAAGACAAGTCCACAATTGTATCTCCTGAAGGAAGTGACACAGCATCCAGGAAGTACTTCTGCCAAAAATTAAAGCTAAATCAGATCAAACCTCTACCAGTTTACAAGAAATATGGGATACAGATGAGCATGCCAGATAAGATGTCAGAGATGCAGAGAGCAAGAAACAGAAACTAAAGAAAAAACTGGCTTCTTCAAGAAATGAACCGCCAGGTTTCTTCAGGAGGAAAAGAAAAGTGAGACTTAAGAAACACACAAATCAAATATAATGTGTGGAGCTTGCTTAGCTACAGGTTCAAAGAAGCCAATAGGGAGGAAACCTTTATGAAATAATAGGGGAAATCAGAACAATGATTTCATATTTGATGATATTAAGAAGTTCCTGCTTTTTTTTTTTTGGTATAACAGTACTGTGATTATGTTGACAAAAAGAGTGCTTATCTTTTAGGAATACATATTAAAATATTTTACATGAAACTACACGATATCTAGGAATTGCTTCAAAGTAATCAGCGGGAGTGGGGAGTGCAATAGAAGAGAGATATAGATAAAAAGATTGCTTTGAGTTGATAAGCGATGAAGTTAGGTGATGAGTACACAGGATTCTTTGTACTTTCCTCTCTCCCTTCATATAAGTTTGAAATTTTCCATAAAAAAAGTTTCTGAAAGATTCAAACTTGGGAAATGACTTAATTCACAGAACTATAAGGTTAATCAGAATGATAAGAAATGGTAAACTGCTTTGTAAATCTGCAATAATATACAAATGTAAGGGCTAAGCGAGACAGCATAACTGATGGAACAAAGTTAAAGGAAACCCTGGAAGAACTGAACAAATATTTATTTAGAGAAGGGATTTGCTGAGGGATCAAGAGCTCTTGCTAGTTACATGGATGGGTTTAAAGATACTGAGAAACCCTTGGAATTCTATATAAATTTTTATATGCTTGTGTGCTATCTGCACAAGAGTCTCTAAGCTTTCATTCCATTCTTAAAGAAGCCTATAACCCCAAGAAGATTATGATCAACTGACTGATCAACTATCGAGATAAGGAAAAGCAATGAACCAGAGGTCTCCATAAAACTATCAAAGAATGGGCATTGTGGGAGTAAGGGAGGGAGAGAAATGAAATAGCAAGTAAGTTCTAGCAGATATCAAGATCTTTATCACTAATGCACATGCTGAAGTAAAGTATAAGCAACCACTAGAATGAAGGAGACAAAAAAAGTGAGGTTGGCCACTAACATGGAAAGGCCCAAGATAATGGCAGATTTTGGAGGGGTAAGAAAATTGTGGGTCATGTGCCTAAGTTCTTAATGAATATGACAAAGTGCCAATAAATTACAGCAACCAAGAAATGTACAGGTTGATACGGGTAAACCACATGCTTTCCACAGGAGCAGAGATTTCTAGAAAAGCCTGTAGGAGTAATGGATTATAAGCTATACTAGGGAATCAGGACAACGCCAAACTCTCTCCCCAGACCCATTATAAGAGAGGAGAATGAGTTTCCACTCTTTGAGGATGACTGCAAGTAACTTAGGGAAAGAACCAAGAAATGGCTGAAAATGTAAGTGTGGTTACTAAGGAACAGAAGTCCGGAGGCCCAGAAGGAGAACAACATGAGAGAATGGATCGTTAGGAAGGTCTCACGAGATAACAGAATAAGTCAAGATAAGAAAGAAGTCTTGTATTTATGACTGTCCCTAAAGGTGACAAGGATGAGGATGATTAAGTTTTCTGGCTTCAAGTTTCCAAGTTGCGAATGTGAGGGACCAACCAAGTGTGGGAACTCTAATAATACATACATTATACCCTGCCACAAGCTAGAGAATGCTTCTCTTCCCTGCGACGTAAAATGCAGTACCCAAGACGAGAAACCTGATGAACACAAACAGGTAATCACAACAGCATCCTTCCGGGTACAGGGATGTAGTCGGAGGTGAGGAATTCAAGAACCGATTTACCCGAAAATGTTACCGCAAAAGAGAAACCAGCATTAGCGATTTCCCCTCGTTTTGCACAACAGTAAAGAGCGAAGTTCATAAAGGCTGCCCAGGACTTCACCCGCGAGTTCACAGCCCCGCCCGCGGCCGCGGGCCTCTGCCACGCTGGGGGCAAAGCCAGCTCGCTTCCGCTCCTCCCGCCGCTCAGGGCGGGTCAAAGCCGACCCTCCCGCCTCGGAAGCCGCCCCGGGCGCGGGCGCCAGGGAGGGCCCGATCCCCAGGCTTGCTGGTCCCTAGAGACCAACCTTAGCGTCCCGGCTCTGCCACACCCGCGGTAGGCCTCAACTCCGACTTCTGAAGCTCCTGTCTCTCGTTACCCCAAGACCCACCAGCCTCGCTTCCCTCAACTTCCTCCAGCGTCCACCACAGCCCCGTAGCCCCTCTTACCTGATGACCACTCCCCGGGTGCCGTGTTTACATTCCGCTTGCCCTTTGCCCACCGGAAACGGAAATTACCGCGCCCGACCTCCTACCTGCTTGCCGTAGGTGCAGGGTCTCCCAGGATAGGGGGTTGCCCGATCTGGGGCGTGCGAACAGTCCAGAGAAGCTGGCAGGGAAGAGGCGACTCTTAGCGCTTTTCTCTTCCGCAATCCTATCCCCGGGACCACAAATCCCAGAAGTCACTGCGGCCGCCCCCACCCCATTATTACCCTCCGAGGCTGGTAGTCCTGGCCGCCCGGGCCGGGAGCGCCCTCTATCGGCAGACGAGAGCGTCGGCGCGCGGGCGCCCACAGCTCGGGAGCGCGGGAAACTGCGGCTGCGCGGGCTGAGTGCGCGTGGAGAGGACAGCCCTGGCGGTAGCACGAGGTCCATCCGGTCAGCAGGTAAAGCAGAAGAGGCGCGGGAAAACGATTTGGGGGGAATCCAGAGCATCGACTCACGACTCTCCCTAAAGGAGTTTACAACCTAGTTGATGAGGTCGTCCAGACGCTGAAGACAGAGGCAAACCCGACTGAAAAAGGGTACGGCCGTGGCTCAACTGTCGGGGAAAAAAAAAACCAAAACAGTTGGACTCAATTTCTCTAAAGAAGAAAGAATTATGGCCCGAAAGTAGCTGTCTTGAAAATAAAAAAAAAGTGGGGACATGTAATACAGGGAAGTGTTTAGGAAATTGAAAAATTAAGATCGTTTTGATTTCTCAATGTCGTTGTGGCTCATTTTCGTAGACCAGTTTTTCTCAACCTCAAGGCTGTAACATTTCCAACGGGATGATTCTTTGTTGGGAGAAGGGGGCCTCTCCTGTGCGAGGCAGGGTGTTTAGCGGCACCCCTGGGCTCTACCCACTGGATGCCATTAGCATCCACTCCCACCCCACCAGCTGTGACAAGCAAAAATGTCTCCAGACATGAGAAAATGTCCCTGCAAAAAAGATGGATCCCCCACCCCTACCCCATTGAGAACCACTGATGGGGAGCAAGGATTCTCCAAAGGTGATCCTCAGACCCCCTGAGGGTCGTCAAGATCCTTTCAAAGTCAAAACTATCCTTATTTTCATACTAACATGAAGACATCATTTACCTTTTTCACAATGTTGACATTTGCGCTGAGAGTGCAAAAGCAATGGTGGCTAAAACCACTGGCACCTCAGCCCGAATCAGGGCAATGCTACCAAGCTGTACTAGTAGTCATTATATTCACCACTGTACACACTCATTGTAAGGAAAAAAAGATGCAGTCCCTCAATGTCCTTGAAGAAGCAGTAAAAATTATTTTATTAAAATGACCCTTGAGTACACACATTTTTTTTTAATATTGTGACAAAAATGGGAGGGGGGCTTCCCTGGTGGCGCAGTGGTTGAGAATCCGCCTGCCAATGCAGGGGACACGGGTTCGAGCCCTGGTCTGGGAAGATCCCACATGCCGCGGAGCAACTGGGCCCGTGAGCCACAACTACTGAGCCTGCGCGTCTGGAGCCTGTGCTCCGCAACAAGAGAGGCTGCGATAATGAGAGGCCCGCGCACCGCGATGAAGAGTGGCCCCCGCTTGCCGCAACTAGAGAAAGCCCTCGCACAGAAACGAAGACCCAACACAGCCATAAATAAATAAATAAATAAATTTAATTTAATTTAATTTAATTTTAAAAAATGGGAGGTACAAAGTACTTTTGCTGTATATTGAAGTATGATGTCTCAAGATAAAAGCACTCGTGAAATTGCGTTATAAACTGAAGTAGATGCTTTTTTTGTGGAATACAACTTTTACTTAGAAGGGCTGACACCCCTGCTGGTTATTCAGGCTTGGGTCTGACAGGCCTTTTCGTGAAAATGAACAAAGGGAGCCTGTTACATCAAGGAAAACAATCGAGAGTTACCAATGATAAAATTCAAGAATTTAAGCAAAAATCATCATTCTGGAAAACATATATTTGCCACAGTGATCTTGCCAGCTTCCCAGTACTTTCAGATTTTTCCGATGAGATCAGTGGTGGTATCAGATGCGATTTTTATTTATAATATATTGTTTGATTAAATGTTTCAACATTGGTAAGAACTGTGGAAGTGAACCAATTTTTTCAAAATGAGCAATACGCAATTGTGGTAGCCAACCTCCAAGATAGCCACCTATGATCCCTACCTGGCATTCATACTCTTGTGTAGTTCCTTCCCACATCATACCAGGATTGTTCTGTGTTGCCTGTAGGATAGGGCAGAAGTGATAGTATACCACTTCTGATATTATATCACTTCTGATATTAATAAAAAAGACACTACTAAGGTGGTGGCAATGTTACTTCATCTGGGTTAGAGGTTTACATGGCCATGTTCATTGCAAACCTAAAACACTGAAAATACATCAAGCCAAATATTTTATGATTTGTGCACTTTTCTGTATATGTTATACCTCTATAAAACTCTTTAAAATATATGTATCTCCCTAACAAGGCATTCAGAGCAGGATTTATGCCTTATGGTCACATTCGTAGTGCTTGGTTCATAGTTGCCTTATGAGGGGATATAGTTTGCAGAGTAAAATAATTAAACGGTGCTTGAAGCTGTACCCCTTTCTAAAAAGAGTCTTTCCTAAATCTCTCAAATAACTTAATCTTGATCCACTCTACCCTAGTAAAGGCGACCTCCAACACTAAGTTTTCACACTTCACCCACCACTTTCCTACTTACTTTGGCCTATGATCATATGCATCTATTTATATAATTTCCCATGCTGTCTGTATAGACAACATGATCATCTTCCAAGTTGCTAGAAATCCTCTACATTTGTCATAGTTAACGTTTATTGTCATCCACAATAGAGCAGCCTACTTGTTTACAATAAATAAAACAGTTCAATAACTATTTTTCAGACAAGAGAATTTCTTGTACAATTTTGTTCAGTCAGGGTACTTAGAGTAATTTATAAGTTCCCTAAAAGAACAATCTATGTGCTGTTCATAACAGTCTAGTACTGTGTTCTGTTAAAATTATCAAGCTATTTTAAGGATTCAGAATGTCAGCAATCTAACACAAGCCCTGCCAACAATGCCATATAAGATTTCATACTGATTGAATTCTAACAGTAGTGGAATTCTAACCAAATCTAATGTTAGCAGCCAAAGATAACTGCTCTGATTTTTATTGTATATAACTTAATATTTTGTTCAGGTGGTTAATTTTTAGATGAAACAAAAACTCACTAATTTAGATGAGACAACAATCACCACGTTCAAGTGCTAAAATTTGTTCAAGCACTATACTTTAGGCACATTGTTTAAAAAGTGCACAGATGGTTGGCCATAACAAGTGCCTTTTTTTTTCCATGTAGTTTTCCCAGAAGTTAAAAAAGTTAAGCACATTGTAAGCCGATGAAAAATGATGTTTTTCTTTATTATCCATTTTCCAAATCAAAGTATTTGAAATTGTATCCTTAAATATACTCTGGTCAAGACATACATGAACAAGTCTCAGAAATATTGTACCACAAAGATTGATTTCTACCATACTACCAATTTATAGTTATGTTTTATGTGGACTTTCATTCATCTAGTGAAGAGAACTCACGATGAAAATGTGATTTCTCTTGTGGATGGGGGAGATGGAAGGAGTTAAGGGGAAAAGATTTAAATACATTTTTTTCTTTCATTCCAAAGGTTCATGGAGTTCTACATCCACCCATAGTCCACCAGTCATTAATTCAGTGTGAATGGTATCACTACAAGGTCAAAAAGTGGGGGGGGGGGGCAGGGTGAGAGGGCAGGACTTTTTGTACAAAATCATTTAAAACTCTGAAAAACTACAGAACCATCCAAAGAAAAAATATAATCAAAGTAAAAGCAATGGAGTTTATTTCAGTGAAATTATTTTAAATTAGATATGATATATTAAGCTCCCATATCCCCCAACCTGGTAGAAAAGTTCCTCTCAGTGAGAAATCATTTATTTTAATGGCAAAAATTTTACATATCAGTAAAATCTGTTATATTTAAAACTATGTATACAGTACATTTCTGGCAAAAACCTTATACATCTTTCAGTTGTCAAGACAAAGTAAAAATATGGTTGCATAAAATCACAAAAAATATAAATTGCTGAAAAGATAATAAAAAAAGATTAAAAATCATTTGCATTGACTCCCTTACATCTTCAATTAGTAAGAATTTGCAAACAACAGTAAATTTCTGAAAATTCTGATGCAACCTTGACATACTCAACCAAAAGTTGTCATTTCAAATATCCCAGCTTAAAAAAAGAATTTACTGCAATAGTCTGTGCATTTATTATACTATTTGTACAAGTGCAATATTTAAATATCTTCAAAATAAAACTCAGTAACTAAAAGGAACCACAATAACTTAAAAGAAGCAGTTTACAAAATTAACAGTTTTTAGAAGGTCCTATTTAATTGGTTCCTCTTTTTGTTCCCTGCTCCCCACAACAGGTTATAGAGACATTACAACGATGTCTTAGTTCTATATACAAATCTGTAGCTTTAAAAATACAGTCTTCTGTTCTTAACATTAGGAACATTATGCTGCATTTAGAGCCTACACGAAGTCAATATCCTCAAAACAGAGGGCCACATACAAGTTATAAATACAGTTTGAACTTATATTTAAATGGAACTCCTATAATTTTATACAGCTTTCAGATTCTAAGTTGAATAGAATAAGCCCTGGACAAAAGGAAGCAAGGTTTTTCTTTTGAATTCAGTGCATGTTTCTAGGGGTACTGGAGCCAAATCTACAACTACAGTAACTATGCAAGCTATCATGACATTTGAGTACATTATCATCTGGTTACAGAGGAGCCAAAAACAATACTACAATACAAAGAGTCTTAAAAGAGAAAAAAAGATAGTTCCATTGCAATGGAAAAATAATTAATACCAAAAAATTTTTCTTGAAGTTAAAATATAGTATAAGGCAATTATGGGTGACACAGTAATTTTTTATTACCATACACATGATACGAATTTTATCTGAGGTGACCCTAAATTTTTTTCTTACACCTATTATGTAATGCATTATACTAAGAGCAAGAAAAAGAAAATATAAATCAGAGCTCTTAGGAAGATTAAGCAACTTTAGGCAGTTTCCATAATGCTACTTTTTAAAAAGTAATTAAAATCCAAAGCAAATGTGACTATTTAGAAGAACTGATCTGTTCCATATTTTATCGAAACAATAATAAAGTAATAGCTGATGAAGGAGACACCAAATGCAATGTATAAACTTTAATTGGAGCCTGGTTTGAAATAAATTTGTAGGACAACGGGGGAAATCTAAATATGCATGATTAGATGGCATTAGAGAATTATTAATTTTTAATGGTATTATGGGGTTTTTTAGGAGAATGTCATCATTTTTTAGGAGACGCTTGCAGTGTTGAGGGGTGATCAATATGTCTGCGAAATCCAAATGGTTCAGGGGAAAAAAGCATACACACACACACACACGTATATATATAACTGTATCTATATACAGATATAGATAAAGCATATATGGCAAAATGTTAACAAATGTTGAATCTAAGTGGTAGATACACATGTGATCACCTTACAGCCTTTCAATTTTTCTTTTAAAAAATGTCCATAATGAAGCCTAGGAAAAAAAAGTCATATCTTTTTTCAAATAGTTGGTAAGATATGTTCTATGCACTGAATCAATTTAAAAGATACATGATTGAATGACTAGAACTTTTTGCATACATTTAATACTGACTGACATGATGAGCAGAGGACTTTGTGATATTGGCAAAACCAGCATGATTTATTTACAGTATATGCAACGCAGCTCTTGTGACAAAAAGAGCAATTTATGTACAGAATATAGTGGGACAAATTGTAAAATTAAACTTAGTGCTTAGAGTATCTGAATATATAAGTTCTGGACTTACCAAACGAAAGAAAAAAATTTAAATGTGTCCAATATCTTTAAGGTGACTTACCATATACTACAGAATATTAAGAATATTAAGGAGGGGATATGGAAGAATCATCCAGGCTGTCCCTACTGTTGAAGATACTTGCTATTTAAGGAGCCCAGAAAACAAAATCACGTATAAAGTTCTCTGGAGATTCTAGGCAAATATTTATTGAATAAATTTATGAAGCAAATATATAACACATCAACACGTAATTAATATATGAAGGCCTTTATGGTAAATTAATATTTGACAAAGCCCTGTATACAGTAAATATAAAATAGCCAAAAATCAAGTGAGCCTGAGAGAACTATAATTCATTGTGTATATTATATTATTCTATATGCCTACTGAACAATGAACAAAATTATCTTAATTCATTTCTGCACATTATGCTTTTAACGATTAATCATGTTCCAGTCCCTGTGCAAACTGCATTCCGAAAGGCCAACCCTCAGTTATAATTATGTATAACTTGATTATAAATGGAAGCATTTGGCTATGATTTATTATGCATGCTTATTGCTATCAAAGAAATAAGCAAAGTTTTAGGTTTACTGTGCAAGAATTTTAATTAGATTTGCACACATCTCAAAAAATTCTATTGTGTGACTTCCAGGCCTTGGAGTTAAGTCAACAGGTGAAGAGTCAAGTGAGGTTACAGATGAGGTAAGAGAAGCTTCTGAGGATTTTCCTTGAGCCTCAGCATCTGAATCATTCCTCTGGCAAGCTCGATAGCTGCTAACTGAGCCCGATCTCTGTGGAGTAGCAGTCCCTGATTTGGCTTCAGTAATTTCATCTGGGTAAAAAAAAAAATTCAATTTATTATAATCCATGACACCCTGCCCAAAATTTTAATAGTATTTAATTTGCTTCTTTAAGTGACATCACTGACCAGCTATCAAGAGCATGTTTATTTTGAATACCTCCTAAAATAGAGGCAATGAATCTGTATTATGCCACTTGCCTTTTTTACACACAGCAATGTATGCCCCTAATGACTTACTAAGACTGGGTACATATTTGGCTACTCATCAGTCTTGCAATCCAGGATTAAGAGAGCCCAATAAACTAATAATGAGGCTTAATAAACATCATTCCCTAGCAATAAAAGTCAATCTTTCTATATTAAAATCATAGAATAAATGCACTTAAAATTTGAATCCTGGAAATCATCTCATCTAACTCCTTGTTTTATTGATAAGAAAACATAAACCCCTTTAGAGTTAAGTGACAAATGAACAGAGAGGTAAATCTAGAACCCAAGTCTCCTAACTCTCATCTTGGTGCTCTTCATTCTCCCACTTTGTCTTCATATTTGATTTAAGATCTTATAAAAGAACAACAATTCCAATGAACAAAAATCAAGGAAAACCTAAGTTGGGAACATAATATAAAAACAGTAAATGTCCGTTCAGTTGGTAAACCCAGGTACTAATAAACCTAAGGTTCATGAATTTAATCCAAATACAATGGAAAAAAATAAAACCCATTCTGTATCTCAGACTGCGTTAGTAAGTGTTAGAAGAAAAATACCATCTAGACATAGACAAACAGGTTTAGCCAACATATCATAGCTCAAAACTGTGTCTTTCTGATACTATGTGGGTACTATCTTTGAGTTTACAAAGAAGACAAAAAATTCACAGGTAAATCTCATCTAATAATTCCATATAATCTTAAATGAACAAAAGTGGCAACACATCTTAATTCAATTGATTTGGCCAATGAAGAAGTGCCATAAACTTCTACTTAATTAAAGTTCTGGGGGGCTTTCCTGGTGGCGCGGTGGTTGAGAACCCACCTGCCAATGCAGGGGCCACAGGTTTGAGCCCTGGTCCGGGAAGATCCCACATGCCGCGGAGCAACTAAGCCCGTGCGCCACAACTACTGAGCCTGCTCTCTAGAGCCCACGAGCCACAACTACTGAGCCCGTGTGCCACAACTACTGAAGCCCGCACACCTAGAGCCTGTGCTCTGCAACAAGAGAAGCCACTGTAGTGAGAAGCCCGCGCACCACAATGAAGAGTAGCCCCTGCTCGCTGCAGCTAGAGAAAGCCCGCGCACAGCAACAAAGACCCAATGCAGCCAAAATTAATTAATTAATTAATTAATTTTTAGAAAAAGGTTCTGTTTGTGAGAGAACATTTATATATATATATATATATATATATATATATATATATATATATATATATATATATACATACACAGCTATAGCCTTTCATAATGCTGGGGTAGAATTATTATTGATACTTATTTGAATTATGAGTCAAATGTGTTCCATCAGGCTTTTTAATAGATAAGGTAAATTAGTTTTAAGAGTGTATATGCATGGGAGATCTGAATTAATGTACATTTCAAACCATGGTATGATTTTGCACCATTTACTAGAAGTCAACATTTATTCTAAATAAAACATTTTATCTTACCAAAATGAACTACAAAAAACAGAAATGTAGCAGAAACTAGTACTTTAGGATCAGGCTGTATCAGGCTTTAAGGATTTTAGAAGATAATCTTAAAAGGACAATAAACTATTCACAAGATACACAAATGTTCACGTCAACAAAGGCACAAAATCTTATATTCTGTGTTCTTTTGCTATTGAATTACTAGGAACAATTCAAAAAGCTTCAAAAGAATCAAAGATTTACTAAAATGCCAAATTAGGTAACAAGGTCTAATATGTCATCTATGTTGTTCTGTGTGAGGTACATACCATCAATACTACGGAAATCCAATAAGTATGTTCTACTGTCCACTTGGTATAACTGTAGACTCATTTTGGAGAATGTACTTGTCACAGGATTCTTCCTTCGAACACGCAGATAATATGGGTTTACAACCTAGCATATGGTATGGAGAAAAACAAAGTCAAAAGGAATTCTTCTATAAAACATTATACAGACTACAGGTTTGTCAAATGTGCTAATAATCAGAATGCTCTTTCTTTCTTACCTTCCATTCATAATCCAGTTGTTTAATGGCTCTACAAACTTCTGCCATGATATCATTTGGTCGACTTTGACTTCTAATTCCCAAATGCCATTTTGCTTTCCTTACACCTTGGTGTTTGGATTTCTGTGGATTTAATTCATCGAGGGTATGGCGTGCCCTTGGTGTTTCAGCAACCAAGAATGGTACTCTTTCAGGATGGGGCCGGGTCAAGTGGTGATCATCGAGAAAAGAATCAGGTGGGCTTGTTGCCAAGTAAAAATCTTTGGCCTCATTCATTATTCTCCTGTTATCTATTATGAGGTGGTAGGCAACTGCCAAAGGGTCCTGGTGATTTCTGTTATAAAGGCAGCTGAGAACCTCCTCTTCTGAGCATTCAAATTTTTCACATACTTCTTTTAAGGCTTCATCATCAATCATGGTTGAACTATATGATGGATCCTCAGGAAAGAGATATTTTGGAAGGTCCTGTTTAAACCATTCATGTTCCCTGAGAGAAAACGGCAGGGGTCAGAAGGACTTCGAGGAGAGATGAGACTGAAAGTAACAGTTTGGGGGAATTTAGGATATGAATTCATTTATATTTATACTCATACTGTATTATCATTTTTTTAAAACTGATATTTTCCTCTTCTGGCTCACATTTCATGGTATATGTTAAGGGAAATTCTCCAGCCTTCCTCTGATTTTAAGAGGGAGAAAACACTGCTGGAGCAACCAGAAACAAAGTGTCTACACTTTAAGGTTTTGGAACAAATAGCAATGACAAACAAATGGCAAAGACCATGTTATTTCCAGCTCAGAAAGAGAACAAAATTAGTCTGTGGATTCATTATAATACTCTTTGGATATAATGTTAAGTGAAAAAATATATAACAACAACAAAAATAGACAACTATTATTCATTGAGTGCTTACTATGTGGTAGATTTTAGGCTAAACACTTATATATTATCTCACCTCATTTTCAAACAACTCTGTGAAGATAATACCCCTTATTTTAATGAAGGAACTGAGGATTTCCTAACTTCATATATAAAAGGATATTTTTGACTTGAACTATGTAAAAAAAAATATGCTAAAACTAAAAACATTAAAAGAGGAAAACACCCAAAAGAACAATGATTATATTCTGGGTAATGGAACTAAAGATCACTTTAATTCTCTTCTCTAATTTTTTTGGTGTTTTCTAAGTCTTTTCCAATTGTCACATATTTCATTTAAATTGGAAAAAACATGTAAAACACAAGAAAAAGCATCTCTCACTAAGATATTCTGAAATATAAATTTTACAGAATGACTAGTCCTTCTCCTCTAGTGGTAAAGTCATGCCCTGCCACTCACAGTCTGTTTTTTAGCTAGTCTGCAACATATGGAGTAAATGGAAAGGAATGAAGCTTTTTTTTCTTTTTTTTTTTAAATTGGAATATAGTTGATTTATAATGTTTTGTTAATTTCTGCTGTACAGCACAGTGAATCCAGTTATACATATACATATATACACTCTTTTTTAGATTCTTTTCCCATATAAGTCATTACCTAGTATTGAATAGAGTTCCCTGTGCTATACAGTAGGTCCTTATTAGTTATCTATTTTAGGAATCAAGCTTGAAGTTCTACATATGATCTTTCTTTCTTCTTCATTACCCTAATGCTTTCTTCTTTACTATTCCCAGATATACATCTGACTTCTTTCTTCCTTCTCCCTCCATCTCAGAGAAGTGTGCTGTCTAGCCATTGGAAGACCAAAAGAGAAATTTCCATAAGGGAAAAAAAGGAAAGAAAAATGATGGTAGAAGAAACAAAATTTGCAGTTTTTAAAAAAATGTTCATCAGAGGGCTTCCCTGGTGGCGCAGTGGTTGAGAATCTGCCTGCCAATGCAGGGGACACGGGTTCGAGCCCTGGTCTGGGACGATCCCACATGCCGCGGAGCAACTGGGCCCATGAGCCACAATTGCTGAGCCTGCGCGTCTGGAGCCTGTGCTACGCAACAAGAGAGGCCGCGATAATGAGAGGCCCGCGCACCGCGATGAAGAGTGGCCCCCCTTGCCACAACTAGAGAAAGCCCTCGCACAGAAACGAAGACCCAACACAGCCATACATACATACATACATACATACATACATACATACATAAATAAATAAATATTAAAAAAAAAATCTTCATCAGAAATGACCTCCCCAAATTTGAGAAGGAGATTTGTTATCATCACTTTTGCCTTATTTAAACTATTCCGTGGAACCATATGCAACTGGCAAAATTGATGGACTTTTTTACCTACAATAATTTCATATGTAATTCAATGTATACTACTACAAAAACAAACATGTCATTGATTGAATTAAAATTTTCTCATTCCTTGAGATGAACAAAAGGAAAAAATACAATAATTTATAAGATCAGAACTCAAATAGCAACACACAAGTTTACTACGAAAAAATATTAGTCCCCATGAGAATATGTAAAAGTCAAACATGAAGCATACTATAGAAAATCTTAAAGAATCACTACCAAATCTAATACCCAAACAGGGTCCTTTTTATTTTTTATTAGCTCTTTTTTTAAATTAAAAAGTAATACACTGACAAGTACAGCTTTCTGGTAACTGACTATACTGTTGAACTGAATGAATAAGCATTTTCAGAACTCTAATGGAAAACTGATGAATTCATAAAAGTGCTAACAAAAGATCAAGATGAAAAAAAATATTAATTACATGGGACTGAGTGAACTGATGAGGATGATTATAATTTTTGTGACTTCCTGTTTGAATTTAAAAAAAAAAAAGTTAAAAAAAATGTTAAAAAAAAAAGTACTTACTGGTGTCCTAAGAACTAGTGAGGAGTGACAAAACTGACAGCTCAAAGCACCCTTCCTCCACTTCTGACTTTAACTCCTCCACTTTATTTTGTAAGCACCTATTTTTCTTTTTTTTTTTTTTTTTAATTATTTTATTTATTTATTTATTTTTGGCTGTGTTGGGTCTTTGTTTCTGTGCGAGGGCTTTCTCTACTTGCTGCGAGCGGGGGCCACTCTTCATCGCGGTGCGTGGGCCTCTCACTGTCACGGCCTCTCTTGTAGCGGAGCACCAGCTCCAGATGCACAGGCTCAGTGGTTGTGGCTCACGGGTCCAGTTGCTCCGTGGCATGTGGGATCTTCCCAGACCAGGGCTCGAACCTATGTCCCCAGCATTGGCAGGCAGATTCTCAACCACTGCGCCACCAGGGAAGCCCCCAGCACCTATTTTTCTGATCAGATATTATCCTGTTTGAAATGCCTAAAAGAGATTATATTTTCCTTACTGAACCCCAAGTATATTATTACAATACTTAGCTAAGAGTGAATTCCCCTCTATTTTAGTTACAATATACACATTTACTTTAATAAGAAATATTGTATTCAGAATTTCATTAAAGCAACTTTGTAGATGTATGGAATAAAAAAAAAAAGTAATATAATGTTCACTGCTACAATTTCAAAACAAATAAAGAAACAAAAGCAAAAAAGTGAAAGCCCTTTCTCCTACCAATCTTACTTCCCTAAAGCAGCCAGGTTAGTATGTGTTCTTAAATATCAAAATAAAATAAATGAGTCTATACACTATTTTTAACATAAAAACAGGATTACATTGTACATACTGTTCTGCAAAATTTTCTTTCACTTATATCACTGATACTATTAGATCTGATAATCAAGTTGCTTTATCACCTGATATCTTTGATTGTGGCTCTCTTCATGGGATCCACCTGCAGCATATGTTTCAAAAGGCTAATCACAGAAGGGTTTAAATACTGAGGGGTATAAAAGATCCCATCACATATCTTCTTAAAAAGAGTTGGCACATGATCATCATCGAATGGAAGTGTTCCACATAATAAAGCATAGAGAATAACCCCACTACTCCATATATCTACCTCTGGACCAGCATACAATCTGTAACAGGAAATACCAATTGGATTAAACACTCATTAGTAACTTAAAGAGTAAATCAATTTATCATTTTAAATATAGATACTTCATAAAGAATTATTAGTCAGAATATGGTTTCTGTAAGTCACTGCTGTGTACTACACGTACAGATTCTATACTAATTCTATCAGTATTATCTTTGAAAACAAAAACTAAGAATTTTTTTAAGTTACAGACTATAGCTAAAATTCTCTCCATGCTACCTCACAAGGGTCCTCATGATATCCAATCAATAGGGCCAAACTTTGAACAAACATATCATTACTGAATTTAAAATCATTGTTTTTTGGTTACAGAGGAGAGGTTAAGCGATCTTTCATCAAGTGAGAATGTTCTTTAGTGATGGACTCTAAACCCACTCTCCGCAATAACCCAAGACCTCATACCAAGGTAAAAGGGGCCTGAGGCTGTAGAATGAAGCCTAGCTAACTAATTCACAGAAGATTTTAAACTCTTATTTGCAATACACTGTAACCTACTGACTTTACCTGCTACTGACTAACTAGATAACCCATTCAAAGTCTGGCTTCAGGGAAAGGATTTCTTTAAATTGGTCAGATAAATTACTGAACTGATCAATAAATACTATTTTGAAAGTAAAAGTTTCCATACATCTAGACCTCACAGAAAGACCTTATCCAAACTGGGAAAATTAGACTTCAGTAATGGCCCATTACATATATGCACAATTACGTTTCTTTTTGTTTATTTAATTAACACTGCCCCCAGTATCCAGGTCCTAAATTGTTTTCTTCCCAAAATAATTAGACAACCCACATGAAATAACAAACATTAAGTTAATATAAAAAGGTAATGATGAACCTTGATAAATCTAAAATTAAGATATTTCTGCCTTACTCATAACCATGCCTTAACACAAATATAATTTCTCTGAGCAGTCTAGGCAAGCAAGCTTATGAAAATAGAAAGAAAATACTACTCTATTTCTGCATTCTAAATTAATCAGGATGTAAGACATTCAAACAAAGAAACATGGTTTGAATGAAAAGTTATTAAAAGTTAATTATAAAAACTAGTAAACAAACTTTAGCTTCTTTGTGTTCCATTTCAGTAGTATAGTGAAGAACAGTTACTCTTCAAAAAATTAAATTTTCCTGTTATCTAAACTATTCGAAAAGCTGCCCTATACTAAGATCCTCATGTTCTCAATGCTGGTGGTTAGTAAATTGAGAGATCAGAATTCTTAAAATATTTCAGTCGCCAGAAGATTTAAAGGATGAAACTTAAATAAAATCTGAGGACTTTATCAATACTTCAGTCCAATTCCCCAAGGTACCTTATCATAAAAGCTAAAGCTAATTTGAAAAATTAAAGCTACACATTACACTTTTAATTCTTCATCTAAGCAAATAGTACACTATTTCTTACTACTAGATATTTCTGTATTATTCAAGTTTTTAATGTCTCACCTTTAAAACTTGCTAGTTTTAAACCTTCAGTTTCTTCCACCAGGGGAAAAAATGAAAGTTCTCTCATCTAACTAATATAATTTTGACTTGCAAACCAACATCCTCCTCGATAAATGGAGTCCTTAATCCTTATTCACTTGTAATGTTTTATTCTTAAAATAGAATACTTTCTGGATAAGAAAAGAATAAGCTTTAAATTCCTTTCACTAGAATTGAATATTACACTATAGACTAACAAAGTCTAGGAAAAAAAGACAATTACAAATATATTGGGCGGGGAGGAGGTGGCAAACACTACCTTCCTGAAATTACTTCTGGTGCAGCATAGTTGGGTGAGCCACAACTTGTTCTTAAAAATTCACCATCTGACATCATGTTTGAAAGACCTGAAAATGCACAAAATCCACTGCTCAAGATTTCCCAAGAACAAAAATAAAAACAAAACTCCATTATACAATAAAATTGAGTTTGCGTTAAAGTGATAAATAATCATTTTGTTCTTTGCTTCAACAGAAGCCTACAGTCTTTATTGTTCCCAAATATTTTGCCTTTACGCCATAAAATCTGTAATCTGTTTCAACATATAAAGTGCATTAGTGCATTGTTGGAGTTTAATGAGTACATATTAAGCTATTGGTTATTTTGCTTAATAGAATAAACTGGGCATGTTTAAGTTTTATTAATATAGAAATTACTAGAAAAAAATGTAGAACAGAATTAAAATTCAAAGTTTCTATTAACCTCCATTCTGATTCTTTAAAAAAAATAATAATAATTTTTAATATCAAAGTTCCTTCATAGTTCTACTACAAAAAGAAAACTCAGGAATTCCCTGGTAGTCCAGTGGTTAGGACTCGGTGCTTTCACTGCTGTGGCCAGGGTTCAATCCCTGGTGGGGGAACTAAGATCCCACAAGCTGCGCAGTGCGGCCAAAAAAAAAAAGAAAAAAAGAAAACTCTGCCTCCTCAAAAATACAATGTATAAAAAATAATGACAACTAAAGAATACGAAAGTCAAATAATTTAGTCAGTTACAAAAAAACCCAGTAGCTCAGAGCTGTTGGGCACTATTTAGTGAATCTCTATAGATTAAAATATATAAACATATACAAAACTGAAGAAAATATAAGTATCTCCTCTGATTTGAAATGAAACTAAAAAAAGAGACTTGTAGATATTCATTTTTATCTTAGGTTTAATAATGTCAATGGCAATTTTTATAAGAAATAAAGGAAAAATAAATTCATTAAATTTTCCTCAAGCTGAAACTATGCTTTTCTATTTAAGATATTTTACTTTCTTTTTTTAAAAATAATTTTGTTCATATGGTTTGCCTTCTGGCTTTCAAAGTTTGAATAACTCCAGCCCAGTCTCTTTCCTCTTGCTCCATACTTGATCAGAAGAACACACTGGAAATAGTGTGTTCTATTGATAACACTATTTAGCAAATAGTTAAATAATGGTCTCTTTTCAAGTGATGTCGCAATGCTGCCAATTTAAATTGTTTGCCTATGTCATAAAAGTCAATTTTAAAGACATAAAGCTAAGAGAATTCCTTATTTTTACTCCTTTTTGTAGCTCACAGACAAATGGTGAGGATATGCTACTTTGGGA
Source organism: Balaenoptera musculus (assembly GCF_009873245.2). NCBI lineage: Eukaryota > Metazoa > Chordata > Mammalia > Artiodactyla > Balaenopteridae > Balaenoptera > Balaenoptera musculus. Next base: position 32,673,878 of record NC_045787.1, read on the forward strand.
TACTCAGTCTATGATATAAAAGCAAAAGTTATATGAAGAATCCTACTGACATTTGTTAAACATAATGAATATATGAAACTATAAAAATCTCCTTACCAAAATCAGCAATCTTTGCATTCATGTGTGCATCAAGCAGGACATTTTCAGGTTTCAAATCTCTGTGGACCACCATATGCCTGTGACAATAATCCACACCAGAAAGGATTTGTTGGAACAGACGCCGACTTTCTTTTTCATCCAGCTAAGAAAAGTAGAGAGGCAACTTAAACGTGAGTCTTTCAAAAGAAATTATTCTACCTATAATTCTCCAACCTATAAAACTGTGAAAATGGAAGAAACCTTCCAAATGGACCTCACTCATGAGATACTTTTGAAACGGGGAGGAGATATAGGCAGCACAAAACAGAAATGCTAGGAGGATCTTAGAACCCAAATCAGTAACTCAGCTTCCTAATATTATCGCTCTCTTGACTACACTCTAATAACTTGCTTTCACTTAATCTCATGCACTATTTCAAATAATTTCAATTTCTACCTGAAAGTAGGCATGTTTTCTCCTGTAAATTACAAATATTTAATCCTTGATTCCTTTAACAAATATTTATTGAATACCTTCAATGTGCCATGCACTGTTTTAGACACTCAAGATATAGCAATGATTTTTAAAAAGGCCCTAATCTAGTTAAAGAAAATAGACAATAAACATATAAATATCAATATAAGGAGTAAGAGTGTTTTGAAGAAAAACAAAGCAGGATAAGGGCACACAGAGTTATGCTGGGGTGGGGAATACTGTTGTGGACTATATGAGAAAGCAACATTTAAGCAGTGTTAATGAATTAGCAAGCAACCATGTTATCATATCTCCTGAAATAAAAGATGTTTTAATTTTAACAAAAGAAAAACCTGAATTCATTTGTTTTATAAAATATAACAGCATTTATCTTTACTCTGCTTACTGAAAAAATTATACCTTATGCTGTAATTACATTTTAAAAAATATTCTTTAAAAACTTCTCTCTCCATTTATCCATATTTTCTTATTTTATGATGTTTTTTCCATAAATGAAAGCCATTACTTGGGTATGCCTGCTCCCAAGAAGTCATATTTAATAAATAACCTATTAATTCTCTATGCAAAGGACTCTAATATGCAGTTCTCTAACACAGGTCACAAATAAGCATTCTAAAACCAGGTTCCTACACCTTAAATGGTATGGATAATCTGGAATATGAACCAGTAATTTCTTTTGAAAGCAAAACTAAAACTCTCGAAGTACTCAGAGATACCCTTCCTCTAGAGAAAGTAATAATGCGTTAGCAATCTAATACCTTTATTTCTAGAATATAGGTTCATTTTTTTTTTTTAGGTTCATTTTTTAATATGACTTCATATCAAATACACTAAATGAAAAAAAGAATGTGTTCTAAATGTGAAAGAGAAGAAAATTTAATTGGTTAAGCAAAATACAAGAGATAAAATAACTGGATAGGCTACAAAAATGAAAATTATACTCTATTAATAATAAATAGAGTACAAAGGATCAAGGAGGGGAAGTCTACAAAGAAAGATTAGAAAAGTCAAAGTATATTTCCATTTAAGCATGGCAGATGGAACCTTTTGTCTCCATTCCTTGAAACATCACTAAGGTGACAGCATATAAAGACAAAAGAGCAAGAGAAGAGACAGCAGTAATCAAGAGGAGTCACTAAGCTAGAGAGTAGATGAACAGTGATAAAGACTTGGCCAACCACAGAAAGCTGAAATCTAATAAGCCTTTAGGGGTGGAAATCAATGATAAACTCATCTGCACACAGACTCCTGGAAGGGCTTAGATATTGGAAGTGTTGGGAATTTCTGAAGGTAGAAGGGAGAAATGGACTGAAAACAGAACAACTGATGGAAGAAAGAAGTTTTAAGCTCACCCTTACTGGGGAATAAGACCCACGACTTACTCTTTAATAAGGCTGAACCAGCTCTGTTCTCAAGGACACCAGAGTAGGAATGAGGCACCAGAAGGAAAACATGGGGATAAAATGAAAGTCAACATACTAACCAGTGAGGCTTGTGGGCCTTTCCCCATTTAGCTCGCAGAGCACTGGCAGCTAAGCTAACACGCTCAAGGAAACTGGAAGGTTTCTTCTGGAGCAACTTTCTGATCCAAGGAAAAATATTTGTAATTGTTAACATTTGGTGTTTCCTAGTAAAACAAACAGGTCCGTACCTATTCAACCTATGGGAAGTCCCACCAATTAATAAGTTCCATCCTCATGAGCCTGGCTTTTAGAATCTCACTCTCAAATATGAGTGGACAACCCAGAATCACCAAGTATCTGAGCAAGGGTCATGCACAAAAGACAAAGACCAATAAAATGAATAGAAAAAAAAACAGGGAGCAGGGAGCACAGAAGGTACAGAAGCAATCCAGGGAAGAGAAGAAGAAAATATTTTTAAACTAATTGTCATCCTCAGACAGATACATTTATTATCTCTGTGGAACAACAACAAAAAATAGTCTATTTAAAGAAAGACAACTTCAGAAAACAAGAAAGAAATAAAAAATGACAGCTGGAATTTTAATATGCAACAGATAAAATTGAGGAAAATTCCCATAATGTAAAGCAAAATGATCAAGACATGAAAAACAAAAGATAAGAAAGCAAGATACCAATTCAATTTGTGTCTGTTTCCATTTTTCTAGGCAGAATATTTGTGCGGGATTGCGGGGGGCGGGGAGTGGGGAGTGAAAAGACAAGTGGAATACCTGAAATCGAAATGAACCATGTTAAGAAATGGTAAAATCAAAATTAATTTGGTTAATGATTTTGATTTTGATGAAAGTAAAGAGATATGCTACATAGAACAAATGAGTGAATGATATAAAGAATGTTAGATTGGGAGGGAAAAAAATTGGCTTCTCAGTGCTTGATGTGGCTCTTCCAGAAATAGGTTTTTGCATACCACATACCCTGGGTGTAAGAAAAAGTACGGGCGGGGGGCAATGTTCAGTTTTTGTATCTGTAACTTAAGACACTGTTCAAAATGTCTTCTAAAGTTCCTTCCAACTCTAAATTCTTTAAGTCTAATTCCTCTAATTCCTACCTCCTTCATGGAGCCTGTTCTTACTATTCCAGGTACATCAGATTTCTGAAACCAAAAAATGAATGTAATTTAAATGTGACTAGGGTTGACTAGCAAGGCCTAGATCTTTTTTTTTTTTTTTCAAGGCCTAGATCTTTAAGTATTTAATAATATATTTTTTAAGGATTACATACATAATTTAAGGTATATATTAAAAGGATTTGTATGCCCCAGAAGCAAAGTCTGAAGATCGTTAGTTCTGGAGTCTCAATCCAACTCTGTCATTAATAAATTACGTGACCTTGAGCATATATATAAACTGTGAGTCTCGGACTTCCCTGGTGGTCCAGTGGTTAAGACTCTGCGCTTCCAATGCAGGGGGCACGGGTTCGATCCCTGGTCAGGGAACTAAGATCCCACATGCTGCAGAGTGTGACCAAAATATAAAAAGTAAATAAATAAAAATAAATAAACTGTGAGGGACTTCCCTGGTGGAGCAGTGGTTAAGAATCTGCCTGCCAATGCAGGGGACACGGGTTCGAGCCCTGGTCCAGGAAGATCCCACATGCCGCGGAGCAACTAAGCCTGTGCACCACAACTACTGAGCCTGCGCTCTAGAGCCCACGAGCCACAACTACTGAGCCCGCATGTCACAACTACAGAAGCCCATGCACCTAGAACCCATGCTCCACAACAAGAGGAGCCACCGCAATGAGAAGCCCACGCACCACAACGAAGGGTAGCCCCCGTTCGCTGCAACTAGAGAAAGCCCACGCGCAGCAATGAAGACCCAATGCAGCCAAAAGTAAATAAATAAATAAAATAAATTTTTTAAAAAATAAATAAATAAACTGTGAGTCTTGGTTTCCATATCTGTGTAAGTAGGCTAAGGAGATAATCTTTAAGATCTTTCTTAGCTCTAAATAGTCCATGATTCTAGGCAAATACATGACTAAGGGAGCTGGTTATTAAATAGACCTCTTAACAGAATTGCTTTCTGATATTTTGATGCTAGTAAGGGATCAGGGGAATTACAAAACATATACAGGATTAAAACAGAACTGCTTACCCTTCCATTTTTACAGATATAATCAAATAGCTCTCCTCCTGAGACATATTCCATCACCATGAAAATATCAGATGGTGTACTGATGACCTGGTACCTGGTGAGAGAAAACATTATCTACCAGTATTAAAACATGTATATTCATTCATTCAATAAATGTTTACTAAGCACCTATAATACACCAGGCACTGTGCTAGACGCTGGGAAAACTGTAGGGAACAAAACAAATTATCTGCTCTCATGGAGTTTATTTTCCAGAAGCCAGGAAACAGACACTAAATAAAAAACAGTATCTCAGGTGGTGGAACATGCTATGAAGAGAATCAAAGCAAAACTAAGGGAAATCTTTCATACAGGGTATTCAATGAAGGCCTCTCTGATAAAGTAACATTTAAGCAGAGCCTAATGGAAATCAGGGAACAAACTATGCCAATATCTAGGAAGAAGGTGAACCAGGCAGAGGGAACAGCAAGTGCAAAGGCCCCCAGGGGGAAACCTGCCTGGCGCATTTGAGCAATGGTAGGAAGGCTAGAGCAGAGTGAGCTAGGAGCGAGAAACAGGATGTGGGGTCAAAGAGGTAACTGGACAGCAGAGGACACAGAACCTTAAAAGCCATGATGAGGCTTTGGCTTTTACTCTATGGGAGAAAGAAAGCTATTGAAGGTTTTAAGCAAAGCAGTCATATGATCTGGCCAAGTAAAAGGGTAACTTTAATTGATGGCAGCAATGTGAAGAACTGACTGGGCAGTAGGGTGGAAGCAGGTGGCTACTGCAGTAGTCCATGAGAAAGATGAAGGGGGCCCACACTGGGCTGATGATAATGAAGGAACTAGAATGAGATCTTAAATATATTTTTGAAGGAAGAGATGGAATGGAGGTTGGGAAGTGAGAGAAATAGGAAAGTTAAGGATAGTTCCTAAGTTTCTGCCCTGAGGAACTGATATTAACTGAGATGGTGAAAAGACCAGGAAGACCAGGCACGGGAGGGTAATAAAGGGTTCAGTTTGGGCCATGTCGAGTTTCACATGCCTCATGGTCACCCAAATGGAGATGTAAAATAGGCAGTGTGCATATTCAGGGAACAGGTTTCAAAGCAGGAGATGTATATTAAGGGTTGTCAGCATAAGGATGGTATTTAAAACCATGGCACCTCAACAAATGAGAAGAGGTGAGAGTGAAACATATTTTGAGTCACCAGTTCAATACAAAAGCCTAAATGGTTTTAATTTATAGCCTGCATAATAAAGCTGAATAGTAAATAAGTTAACTGTAGATCCTACAATTGTCAGCTGTAAAACAACGGTAATATTACTGCCTTTTGAAATTTGGATTCCTGAAATTCTGTTATTTGGATTTGGATTTGGATTCCTGAAAATCTATTATTTGTTATTTGTTTTATCAGATATAAGCAGTGTGGGGGAGTGGAGACCCTACTGCATTGTCTCTAGTGAGGCTAGCTGATATCATCTGGAAATTTGGAGGGCAGGAGTTTTTACTAGCAAATCATTGTTGGTTCTACAGCAGTAGGGGCACTGAAACTTATCTATCAGAAGGGCATCAGTCCCGAGAATGAGAAAGATAACATCTGATCATCACAAGGGCAAAATGTGAACTTAGGCTTAAGTGACCGTGAATGGGGTTAGATAAATACATGAACAGGAAGAAATTTTAAAACCCTCAGGAACAGACCAAAGCAATGTCACTCATCTTTCTCACTTGTCAGATTAAGAAGGTTAACAAAAATGATGCAAAAATGATATGACTATATTTAATATAATCAGATCTTACAGTTTAATTATATGAGGATGCCTGAAAAGCTTGAGGTTCTGAATTTCTCTGCGGATTTTTCCTACTACATCAAGGCTTCGAATCTTCTGTCGATTGAGTATCTTCACAGCAACTTTATGCCCAGTCAATTCATGTTTGCCAACTGTAGGAGAAATAATTTTAATAAATTAGTGCCAGGTTTGATTAATAACATATTTAGAACTATTTGAAGAGTAATAATCTTAGCATTCTCCAAAAGTACTTGAGCAGTTCCAAGTTCCTTTTTTCTTTTTTAATTTTTACTGGTGTATAGCTGCTTTACAATGTTGTGCTAGTTTCTGCTGTACATTAAAGTGAATCAGCTATAGGTATACATATATCCCCTGTTTTTTGCATTTCCTTCCCATTTAGGTCACCACAAAACACTGAGTACTATTCCCTATGCTATACAGTAGGTTCTCATCAGTTATCTATTTTATACATAGTAGTGAATATATGCCAAGTTCCTTTCAATTCTGCCTGATTTACCCCTGAACGTTTAGATGTTTAAAGCTGGAAGGCTAAGGGAGAGAGAAAGAAAGAAACTTCTTTTTGCTCTCTACCTTTTTGTACTTTTATATTCTCTTAATTTACTTTTCATTTTTTAAACTATCATACATACAAATTGAACTTTTTTCTTTTGGTGTGCAGTTCTATAGATTTTAAGACATGTAGAAGTTGGTGTAATCACCATTATAATCAGATACAGAACAGTTGAATCATACCAAAAACCACCCTCATGTTAGACACACTTTCTCTATAATCTCTTGAACCTTTACAATTTTGGTTCATGAGCATGTAGTTTCTGTTTTTAAAAATAAGAAAAACATTTTAAGTGATTACCCTTCAATTTTGAATGCTATACCCAGATAATCAATGGTTATAATACAATTTAGACATTTTTTAACAGAGACAAAGTCTCCAAAAATTTAGCTTCTATTCACACTTTCTTAAGGACCTAGTGGAGAATTAATATTCCATCAAAATCAGGAAAGAAACCAAGATGGTAAGAGGGCAGACAGCAGAAGCAAGAAGAACTACAATTCTGCAGCCCGTGGAAGGAAAACCACATTCACAGAAAGATAGACAAAATGAAAAGGCAGAGGGCTTGGTACAAGACGAAAAAACAAGATAAAACCCCCCCAGAAAAACAAAAAAGTGGAGATAGACAACTTTCCAGAAAAAGAATTCAGAATAATGATAGTGAAGATGATCCAGGACCTCGGAAAAAAAACGGAGGCAAAGATCGAGAAGATGCAAGAAATGTTTAACAAAGATCTAGAAGAATTAAAGAACAAACACCTAGAAGAATTAAAGAACAAACAAAAAGAGATGAACAATACAATAACTGGGGCTTCCCTGGTGGCGCAGTGGTTGAGAATCTGCCTGCCAATGCAGGGGACACGGGTTCGAGCCCTGGTCTGGGAAGATCCCACATGCCGTGGAGCAACTAGGCCCGTGAGCCACAACTACCGAGCCTGCGCGTCCGGAGCCTGTGCTCCGCAACAAGAGAGGCCGCGACAGTGAGAGGCCCACGCACCGCGATGAAGAGTGGCCCCCGCTTGCCGCAACTAGAGAAAGCCCTCGCACAGAAACGAAGACCCAACACAGCCATAAATAAATAAATTAATTAATTAATTAAAAAAAAAACAATACAATAACTGAAATGAAAAATACACTAGAAGGAATCAATAGCAGAATAACTGAGGCAGAAGAACAGATAAGTGACCTGGAAGACAGAATGGTGGAATTCACTGCCGAGGAACAGAATACAGAAAAAAGAATGAAAAGAAAAGAAGACAGCCTAAGAGACCTCTGGGACAACATTAAACACAACAACATTTGCATTATAGGGGTCCCAGAAGGAGAAAAAACAGAGAAAGGACCCGAGAAAATATTTGAAGAAATTATATTCGAAAACTTCCCTAACATAGAAAAGGAAATAGCCACCCAAGTCCAGGAAGCGCAGAGAGTCCCAGGTAGGATAAACTGAAGGAGAAACACGCCGAGACAAACAGTAATCAAATTGACAAAAATTAAAGACAAAGAAAAATTACTGAAAGCAAAAAGGGAAAAACGACAAATAACATACAAGGGAACTCCCATAAGGTCAACAGCTGATTTCTCAGCAGAAACTCTAAAAGCCAGAAGCGAGTGGCATGATATATTTAAACTGATGAAAGGGAAGAACCTACAACCAACATTACTCTACCCCGCAAGGATCTCATTCAGATTTGACGGAGAAATCAAAAGCTTTACAGACAAGCAAAAGCTAAGAGAATTTAGCACCATGAAACCAGCTCTACAACAAACACTAAAGGAACTTCTCTAAGTGGGAAACACAAGAGAAGAAAAGGACCTACAAAAACAAACCCGTAACAATTAAGAAAATGGTAATGGGAACATACATATCGATAATTACCTTAAACGTGAATGGAATAAATGCTCCAACCAAAAGACACAGGCTCACTGAATGGATACAAAAATAAGACCCACGGCTTCCCTGGTGGTGCAGTGGTTAAGAATCCACCTGCCAACGCAGGGGACACAGGTTCGAGCCTTGGTCCAGGAAGATCCCACATGCCACAGAGCAACTAAGCCCGTGCGCCACAACTACTGAGCCTGCGCTCTAGAGCCCGAGTGTCATGACTACTGAAGCCCGTGTGCCTAGAGCCCGTGCTCTGCAACAGGAGAAGCCACCGCAATGAGAAGACCACGCACAGCAACGAACAGTAGCCCCTGCTCACCACAACTAGAGAAAGCCCGCATGCAGCAATGAAGACCCAATTCAGCCAAAAATATATAAATAAAATAAATAAATTTAAAAAACAAAAAAAAACAAGACCCATATATATGCTGTCTACAAAAGACCCACTTCAAACCTAGGGACATGTAGAGACTGAAAGTGAGGGGATGGAAAAACATATTCCATGCAAATGAAAATGAAAAGAAAGCTGGAGTAGCAATACTCATATGATATAAAATGGACTTTAAAACAAAGAATGTTACAAGAGACAAGGAATGACACTACATAATGATCAAGGGATCAATCCAAAAAGAAGATATAACAATTATACATATATATGCACCCAACATAGGAATGCCTCAATACATAAGGCAACTGCTAACAGCTATAAAACAGGAAATTAACAGTAACACAGTAATAGTAGGGGATTTTAACACCTCACTTACACCAATGGACAGATCATCCAGACAGAAAATTAATAAGGAAACACAAGCTTTAAATGACACAATAGACCAGATAGATTTAATTGATATTTATAGGACATTCCATCCAAAAACAGCAGATTACACTTTCTTCTCAAGTGCACACAGAACATTCTCCAGGATAGATCACATCTTGGGTCAGAAATCAAGCCTTGGTAAATTTAAGAAAACTGAAATCATATCAAGCACCTTTTCCGACCACAACGCTATGAGATTAGAAATCAATTACAGGGAAAAAAATGTAAAAAACACAAACACATGGAGGCTAAACAATACGTTACTAAATAACCAAGAGATCACTGAAGAAATCAAAGAGGAAATCAGAAAATACCTAGAGACAAATTGCAATGAAAACACGATGATCCAAAACCTATGGGATGCAGCAAAAGCAGTTCTAAGAGGGAAGTTTATAGCAATACAAGCCTACCACAAGAAACAAGAAAAATCTCAAATAAACCATCTAACCTTACACCTAAAGGAACTAGAGAAAGAAGAACAAACAAAACCCAAAGTTAGTAGAAGGAAAGAAATCATAAAGATCAGAGCAGAAATAAGTGAAACAGAAACAAAGAAAACAATAGCAAAGATCAATAAAACTAAAAGCTGGTTCTTTGAGAAGATAAACAAAATTGATAAACCATTAGCCAGGCTCATCAAGAAAAAGAGGGAGAGGACTCAGATCAATAAAATTAGAAATGAAAAAGGAGAAGTTACAACGGACACTGCAGAAATACAAAGCATCATAAGAGACTACTACAAACAACTCTGTGCCAATAAAATAGACAACCTGGATGAAATAGACAAATTCTTAGAAAGGTATAACATTCCAAGACTGAACCAGGATGAAATAGAAACTATGAACAGACCAATCACAAGCAATGAAATTGAAACTGTGGTTAAAAATCTTCCAACAAACAAAAGTCCAGGACCAGATGGCTTCACAGGTGAATTCTATCAAACATTTAGGGAAGAGCTAACACCCATCCTTCTCAAACTCTTCCAAAAAATTGCAGAGGAAGGAGAACTCCCAAAGTCCTTCTATGAGGCCACCATCACCATGATACCAGAAGCAGACAAAGATACTACAAAAAGAGAAAATTACAGACCAATATCACTGATGAACATAGATGCAAAAATCCTCAACAAAATACTAGCAAACAGAATCCAACAGTACATTAAAAGGATCATACACCATGATCAAGTGGGATTTATCCCATGGATGCAAGGATTCTTCAAGATACGCAAATCAATCAATGTGATACACCATGTTAACAAATTGAAGAAGAAAAACCATATGATCATCTCAATAGATGCAGAAAAAGATTTTGACAAAATTCAACACCATTTAGGATAAAAACTCTCCAGAAAGTGGGCATAGAGGGAACCTACCTCAACATAATAAAGGCCATATACGACAAACCCATAGCAAACATCATTCTCAATGGTGAAAAACTGAAAGCATTTCCTCTAAGATCAAGAACAAGACAAGGATGTCCACTCTCACCGCTATTATTCAACATAGTTTTGGAAGTCCTAGCCATGGCAATCAGAGAAGAAAAAGAAATAAAAGGAATACAAATTGGAAAAGAAGTAAAACTGTCACTGTTTGCAGATGACATGATACTATACATAGAGAATGCTAAAGACTCTACCAGAAAACTACTAGAGCTAATCAATGAATTTGGTAAAGTAGCAGGATACAAAATTAATGCACAGAAATCTCTTGCATTCCTATACACTAACAACGAAAGATCAGAAAGAGAAATTAAGGAAACACTCCCATTTACCATTGCAACAAAAAGAATAAAATACCTAGGAATCAACCTACCTTAGGAGACAAAAGACCTGTATGCAGAAAACTATAAGACACTGATGAAAGAAATCAAAGACAACACAAACAGATGGAGAGATATACCATGTTTTTGGACTGGAAGAATCAATATTGTGAAAATGACTATACTACACAAAGCAATCTACAGATTCAATGCAATCCTATCAAATTACCAGTGGCATTTTTCACAGAACTAGAACAAGAAATCTTAAAATTGGTATTGGGACACAAAAGACCCTGAATAGCCAAAGAAATCTTGAGAAAGAAAAATGGAGCTGGAACAAGCAGACTCCCTGACTTCAGACTATACTACAAAGCTACAGTAATCAAGACAATATGGTACTGGCACAAAAACAGAAATATAGATCAATGGAACAGGAGAGAAAGCCCAGAGATAAACCCATGCACCTATGGTCAACTAATCTATGACAAAGGAGAAAAGGATATACGATGGAGAAAAGACAGTCTCTTGAATAAGTGGTGCTGGGAAAACTGGACAGCTACATGTAAAAGAATGAAATTAGAACACTCCCTAACACCATACACAAAAATAAACTGAAAATGGATTAGAGACCTAAATGTAAGACCGGACACTATAAAACTCTTGGAGGACAACATAGGAAAAACAATCTTTGACATAAGTCACAGCAAGATCTTTTTTGATCCACCTCCTAGAGTAATGGAAATAAAACAAATATAAACAAATGGGACCTAATGAAACTTAAAAGCTTTTGCAAAGCAAAGGAAACTACAAACGATGAAGAGACAACCCTCAGAATGGGAGAAAATATTTGCAAACGGGCTTCCTTGGTGGCGCAGTGGTTGAGAATCTGCCTGCCAATGCAGGGGACACGGATTCGAGCCCTGGTCCGGGAAGACCCCACATGCCGCGGAGCAACTAAGCCCATGCGCCACAACTACTGAGCCTGCGCCCTAGAGCCTGCGAGCCACAAATACCAAAGCCCGTGTGCCACAACTACTGAGCCCATGTGCCACAACTACTGAAGCCCGTGTGCCTAGAGTCTATGCTCCACAACAAGGAAAGCCACTGCAATAAGAAGCCCGCACATTGCAGTGAAGAGTAGCCCCCACTCAACGCAGTTCGAGAAAGCTCGCGCGCAGGAACAAAGACCCAACACAGCCATAAATAAATAAATAAATAGGCAGAAGACCTAAATAGACATTTCTCCAAAGAAGACATACAGATGGCCAAGAAGCACATGAAAAGCTGCTCAACACCACTAATTATTAGAGAAATGCAAGTCAAAACTACAGTGAGGTATCACCTCACACCACTTAGAACGGGCATCATCAGAAAATCTACAAACAACAAATGCTGGAGAGGGTGTCGAGAAAAGGGAACCCTCTTGCACTGTTGGTGGGAATGTAAATTGATACAGCCACTATGGAGAACAGTATGGATGTTCCTTAAAAAACTAACAATAGAATTACCATATGACCCAGCAATCCCACTACTGGGCATATACCCAGAGAAAACCAAAATTCAAAAAGACAGATGCACCCCAATATTCATCGCAGCACTATTTACAACAGCCAGGTCATGGAAGCAACCTAAATGCCCATCGACAGACGAATGGATAAAGAAGATGTGGCACATATATACAATGGAATACTACTCAGCCATAAAAAGGAATGAAATTGGGTCATTTGTAGAGACGTGGATGGATCTAGAGACAGTCTTACACAGTGAAGTAAGTCAGAAAGAGAAAAACAAACATCGTATATTAACGCATATATGTGGAACTTAGAAAAATGGTACAGATGAACCGGTTTGCAGGGCAGAAATTGAGACACAGATGTTGAGAACAAATGTATGAACACCAAGGGGGGAAAGTGGTGGGGAGGGGGTGGTGTGATGAATTGGGAGATTGGGATTGACATAAGATACACTAATATGTATAAAATAGATAACTAATAAGAACCTGCTGTATAAAAAATAAAATAAAATTCAAAAATTCAAAAAAAAATTAAAAATAAAAAAATTTTTCTTTAAATAATAAATAAATAAAAAGAAACCAAGATGGTATTCAGTAAGAAGGGATCCAATGTAGGAGAAAAAGAAGAGAATCCCCAATAAGGTAATGAAGCAAAGTCCTAGGTAACAGCTGTGTAGAAGGCTGGAAGGCAACAAATCCAGACAGAAATGTTGCAGAGGATCTAGGACGGTTATTTCTAGGGAGAAAAAAGAATAGACAGATAAATTATCTTACAGGTTTGAAAGTACGAAATGTTACATTGAGAAAGATCTTACAAAAGCATTTGAAGATGTGGAGAATTTAGGCTTAGGTTAGAAGAAAACTAAGCAAATGAAAAAATGAGGTAAATTAATAACTCCAGGAAAAATGAAAAGTTCTATAAGTAAATATAGTCATAGTATTGGCTTAGCAGATAGTTTTTACACAGTCACAATTATGAAAACACCAAATATGGATTTTTTTAAAAGTATGACATAATTATATTAGGAGAATGAGGGTGTAGAGGAAAAGGTACAAAAGAACTAAAATCTTTGACATGGAGGTTATTATGCTTAGTGAAGTAAGCCAGACACACAGCCTCCTCAGCAAGTGGTGTTGGGAAAGCCAGACAGCCTCATGTAAATCAATGAAGTTCAAACACTCCCTCACACCATACACAAAAGTAAACTCTAAATGGCTTAAAGACTTAAATATAAGACATAATACCATAAAACTCCCTAGCAAAGAACATAGGCAAAATATTCTTTGACATAAATCATAGCAATATTTTCTTAGATCAGCCCAAAGCAAAAGAAATAAAAGCAAAAATAAACAAATGGGACCTAATCAAACTTATACACTTTTGCACAGCAAAGGAAACCATAAACAAAACAAAAAGACAACCTATGCACTGGGAGAAAATATCTGCAAATGATGAGACCAATAAGGGCTTAATTTCCAAAATACACAAACAGCTCTCTCAATATCAAAAATATAAACAAGCCAATCAAACAATGGCAGAAGACCTAAATAGAAATTTCTCCAAAGAAGACACAGATGGCCAATAGGCACATGAAAAGATGTTCAACATCTCTAATTGTTAGAGTAATGCAAATCAAAACTGCAATGAGGTATCACCTCACACCGGTCAGAATGGCCATCATCAAAACATCTACAAATAATAAATTCAGGAGAGGGTGTGGAGAAAAGGGAACCCTCTTGCACTGTTGGTGGGACTGTAGATCAGTGCAGCCACCATGGAAAACATAAGGGTCCTAAAACAACTAAAAATAGAACTACCATATGATCCAGCAATCCCACTCCTAGGCATGTATCCAGAGAAGATGAAAACTCTAATTCAAAAAGATACATGCAGACTTCCCTGGTGGCACAGGGGTTAAGAATCCGCCTGCCAATGCAGGGGACACAGGTTCGAGCCCTGGTCCGGGAAGATCCCACATGCTGCAGAGCAGCTAAGCCCATGCACCACAACTACTGAAGCCCGCACGCCTAGAGCCCGTGAGCCACAACAAGAGAAGCCACTGCAATGAGAAGCCTGTGCACCACAATGAAGAGCAGCCCCCACTCGCTGCAACTAGAGAAAGCTCACACACAGCAACAAAGACCCAATGCAGCCAAAAATAAATAAATAAATTTATTTTTAAAAAAAAAGCATAAGAGGAGAAAGGTAAGTTCCTCCTAAGATGACATTGTTCCCAAAAGGCCAGAAAAAAATTTAAAAAAAGAAAAGAAAAGATACATGCACCCCAATGTTCATAGCAGCACTATTTACAATAGCCAAGACATGGAAGCAAGCTAAGTGTCCATCAACAGATGAATGGATAAAGAAGATGTGATACACACACACACACACACAAGAATATTACTCAGCCATAAAAAAGAATGAAATAATGCCATTTGCAGCAACATGGATGGACTTAGAGATTATCATATTGAATGAAGTCAGACAGAGAAAGACAAATATTATACGATATCACTTGTATGTGGAATCGAAAAATAATAATAAAAATGAACTTTTTTACAAAACAGAAACAGATTCACAGACATAGAAAACAAACTTATGGTTACCCAAGGGGAAAGGGTGGGAAGGGATAAATTAGGAGTATGGGATTAACAGATACCACTATATATAAAATAGATAAACAATAAGGATTTACTGTACAGCACAGGGAACTATACTCAATAGCTTATAATAACTTACAATGGAAAAGAATCCGAAAAAGAACATAATATGTATATATATCCACAACACTTTGCTATATGCCTAAAACTAACACAGTATTGTAAATCAACTATATTTCAATAAAATTTTTTTTTTAATTTAATAAAATAAAACTAGTGAATATAACAAAAAAGAAACAAACTCACAGATAAAGAGAACAAACCAGTGGTTACCAGTGAGGAGAGGGAATTGGGTAAGGGCAAGATAGGGATAGGGGATAAAGAGGTACAAACTACTATGTATAAAATAAATAAGCTACAAGGATATGTTGTACAGCACAGGGAATATGACCAATATTTTATAATATCTATAAATGAAGTAAAATCTATAAAAATTTTGAATCACTATGTTGTACATTGGAAACTAATATAATACTGTAAATCAACTATACCTCAATATAAAAATAAAATAACTTAAGAAAGAACTAAAATCCTCATCAACCATAATAAGAATTTAACAAAAAGTCTGTCAACAAGAATTAAGATAACTTTTATGCATGCATTATCAATTAGAAATGTGGAAGTTAAAAAAAAAAACAGATAGGGCTTCCCTGGCGGCACAGTGGTTAAGAATCCACCTGCCAATGCAGGGGACACAGGGTCAAGACCTCGTCTAGGAAGATCCCACATGCCGCGGAGCAACTAAGCCCGTGCACCACAACTACTGAGCCTGTGCTCTACTGCTCGCGAGCCACAACTACTGAGCCCACGTGCTACAACTACTGAAGCCTGCATGCCTAGAGCCCGTGCTCTGCAACAAGAGAAGCCACCGCACTGCAATGAAGAGTAGCCCCCGCTCGCCGCAACTAGAGAAAGGCCGTGCGCAGCAATGAAGACCCAATGCAGCCAAAAATAAAATGAATAAAATAAATTTAAAAAAAATAAAATAAAATAAATAAAAAATTAAAAAAAATTTTTTAAAGATAAATACAAGAAGAAACAGCTAAGAGTTGAAAGTGGGGGTAGGAAATTCTGTTTTATAAATAGACCTCTCAGCACTATTTGACATTTTAAAATATACATGTATTACTTTTCAAAAACATTTTTTTTTCAATTTTTAAATAAGTGATTTAGAGTTTTAGTTTTTCAGGAAGAAAATGTTCTCTTCTAAATTAGAACACAGTTTGTAAGACCAATATCAAAGAGCTTTCCCTGGCAATCTTCATAATTACCAGCTGAAAATCAAGGGTAATGATAACAAGAAATCCCTTATGGGCTGAATTGTGTCTCCCCCCAAATTTGTATGTTGAAGTCCTAATCCCTAGTACCTCAGAATGTGATAGATAGTATTTGGAAATAAGGCCTTTAAAGAGATGACTAAGTTAAAATGAAACAGTTGGGGTAGGTCCTGATCCAACCTGACAAGCGTGCCTTTAGGAGGAAATATGGATACACAGAGAAAGAGCAGAGGTACACAGAGAAAGAGCAGAGGTACACAGAGACAGAGCAGAGGTACACACAGGAAACCATGTGAGGACAGTGAGAGAAGGCAGCCATCTGCCTAAGGAGAGAGGCCTCAGAAGAAACCAAACCTTGATCTCAGACTTTTAGCCTCTAGACTGTGAGAAAATAAATTTCTGTTGTCAAAGCCATTCGGTCTGCAATATTTTTGGTATGGCAGATTAATACAATATTTTTTACTATTTCCAAATTGAAAACTCAGCATTGATATTTTAAACTCCTTGTATTTAAAACATTATTTTAAACAAAGAATTTTTCTCATTATTCCAATCTAAATAGACTTTCCTGCTTGATCTGGGACTTGGGATGGAGCCGAGCCTGACCATCCTTTAAAAACCCCCAAGGATTAGGAACCACTGCAGGTTTTTAATCACGGGAGCAATGAGATTATTATTTTTTCTAAAAGAAAAAAAAAAAAAGCATTGTTTGCTCCTCACTTAATATGTGCTCTTGACGATTTAACAATAAGAAGTTTAGAATTTTAGAACTAAAGAGAACCTTACAGATCATCAGGTCCAATGGTTTTCAACAATTTAACATTTTTTCCCCCACCAAGCTAACCAAGACAATGAGTGAAGGGATCTTCTGCCCCATGAAACCCCCTGCAATTGAGAGGGGTGGAACAGGGGATGGGGTGGTTCCTCATTATTTTGAATTTTTTAAGCATTTGCTACTTTGCTTAAATATTTTAGTTAATAATACTAAATTTAAGGTTAGGTTACACAGATATTTCACAATGGAAGAAAAAGTCTTTGTTAAATAAGACTCAAAGAAAAGTGTTCAAATCAGAGTCCTAACTCAGTCCCTTTCAAGAATGTAATTTACCACCTAAGTTCACCTTCCACTTTGTCCAGATCCTTTCTTTTTTTTTTTCATAAAAAAAAATTGAGATTTTACTGGTTGTTTTGAGGATCAGCACAGACATTTAAATTGTATACAATTCTTTTTTTTTTTCTTGGCTGTGTTGGATCTTTGCTGCTGGGCGCGGGCTTTCTCTAGTTGCGGCGAGCGGGGGCTACTCTTCGTTGCAGTGCACAGGCTTCTCACTGCGGTGGCTTCTCTTGTTGCGGAGCACAGGCTCTAGGTGTGTGGGCTGCAGTAGTTGTGGCACATGGGCTCAGCAGTTGTGGCTCACGGCCTCTAGAGCGCAGGCTCAGTAGTTGTGGTGCACGGGATTAGTTGCTCCAAGGCACATGGGATCTTCCCGGACCAGGGCTTGAACCTGTGTCCCCTGCATTGGCAGGCAGATTCTTAACCACTGTGCCACTAGGGAAGTTCCTAAATTGTATACAATTCTTAACATACGTACCAAAAATCTAAAAAATCATGTAGTTGTGATTCTTTTCTGAACAGTTATTCCAGTGACTTTCCAGCTTAAAATTTGGGGGCAAATTTTCCTTGACAGGATATCAAGTACCAATATCTTCAAATACTGATATGCTGTTACATTGTAACACATAATTCACAATTTAATATCATATACACTACATACTCAAATTGTCAGTCGTTCACAGCACATTAACAAAGTTGCGAGAAGAACTGGACTACCACAACCAAAGACGTTACAGAGTACACAAAATTCTGACCAGGAGAGCCAAGATCAAGGAGTGAGTGGTTTGCTTTAGGAAACAATTCAACCAAAAACAACATGGGAAAAGAAGTAATTTAAAGTGTTTAAGACGTTAAATGCACAACTGACTCCAAACTGCCATTTAGTATGCTTTGTATTATAGGATATAAAAGCTACCCCTCATCTATGGAATGTTAAGCTGACACCTAAGATAATCAAAGCCTTCCATATTCAATATCCCACTCTTTTCTGGTTGTACCAAAAAATAAACAACCAGCAAATGATTTCACCTCTTAAAAAAAAAACGCATTTACACTTAAAAAATGGGATAAGGTGGGATTCCCTCCTTTTTAAAAATGTTTCTAGAGCTACTAAAACACTTGCATTTACAAAATAGTTGATAAAAATATTCCTCTGGATTGTACAAGAAGGGAGACAGGGACCACTGACAGGACCGGATGTGTGATATTAATCAGAGTTGCTTCTTTCTCTCTTGCTTCATCAGAGGCTGGGCTCTTCTCATTTTTAGTTTCTCTGTTTTCTGCAGGTAAGTCTTCTTTAGTCTCTTGGTTAGCCACTTCAGCCTGTTTTCCCTTTGCTCCCCTTTTCCCTTTTGTCTGCACTTTTTTGGCTAAAGATTTATCTTTTCCTGCTGCCTTTTTTGGCTTCGTTTCCACTTTTGCGGGAGCCGGTTTAGCTGACAACCTCACCGATCTCCTCTCGGGCTCCTCCTTGGCTGCCCCCTCCTTGGCGGAGCTGACCTTCCTCTTGGGCATTGTGGCGGCGGGGCGGGCGTGTGCCGGGTGCCTGTGGGCCGCGGCGCGCCGAGAGCCTTCGCGAAGCTGGGCTGCCTGGCCACTGCCGCTTCCCGCCGCCCGAGCTGCTGGGACCCGCCCAGATCCTTTCTTAACCTTCACAATACTCCCACAATACAAATCTTCCCAGCAAATGAGCGAATGTTCAACTGCAACATAGTCTAACCCGAAGGATTATCAGGGAATCATAAAGTAAAAGTGCCATTTTTTAAAAACATCTTTGGAGTATAATGCTTTACAATGGTGTGTTAGTTTCTGCTGTATAACAAGTGAATCAGCTATATGTATATACATATATCCCCATATCTCCTCCTTCTTGAGATTCCCTCCCACCCTCCCTATCCCACCCCTCTAGGCGGTCACAAAGCACCAAGCTGATCTCCCTGTGCTATGCGGTTGCCTCCCACTAGCTATCTATTTTACATTTGTTAGTGTATATATGTCCATGCCACTCTCTCACTTTGTCCCAGCTTACCCTCCCCCCTTCCCATGTCCTCAAGTCCATTCTCTATGACTGCGTCTTTATTCCTGTCCTGCCCCTAGGTTCTTCAGAACCATTTTTTTTCTTATATTCCATGTATATGTGTTAGCATACAGTATTTTTCTCTTTCTGACTTAATTCACTCTGTATGACAGACTCTAGGTCCACCCACCTCACTACAAATAACTCAATTTCGTTTCTTTTTATGGCTGAGTAATATTCCATTATATATATGTGCCACTTCTTCTTTATCCATTCATCTGTCAATGGACACTTAGGTTGCTTCCATATCCTGGCTACTGTAAATAGTGCTGCAATGAACATTGTGGTACATGACTCATTTTGCATTATGGTTTTCTCCGGGTATATGCCCAGTAGTGGGACTGCTGGGTCATATGGTAGTTCTCTTTTTCGTTTTTTAAGGAACCTCCATACTGTTCTCCATAGTGGCTGCATCAATTTACGTTCCCACCAACAGTGCAAGAGGGTTCCCTTTTCTCCACACCCTCTCCAGCATTTACTGTTTGTAGATTTTCTGATGATGGCCATTCTGACCGGTGTGAGGTGATACCTCATTGCAGTTTTGATTTGCATTTCTCTAATGATTAGTGACGTTGAGCATCCTTTCATGTGTTTGTTGGCAATCTGTGAAACACAAAAGACCCCGAATAGCCAAAGCAATCTTGAGAAAGAAAAACGGAGCTGGAGGAATCAGGCTCCCTGACTTCAGACTATACTACAAAGCTACAGTAATCAAGACAGTATGGTACTGGCACAAAAACAGAAATATAGATCAATGGAACAGGATAGAAAGCCCAGATATAAACCCACACACATATGGTCACCTTATCTTTGATAAAGGAGGCAAGAATATACAGCCTCTTCAATAGTGAAAAGACAGCCTCTTCAATAAGTGGTGCTGGGAAAACTGGACAGCTACATGTAAAAGAATGAAATTAGAACACTCCCTAACACCATATACAAAAATAAACTCAAAATGGATTAAAGACCTAAATGTAAAAAAAAAAAAATCCTAAATATAAGGCCAGACACTATAAATCTCTTAGAGGAAAACATAAGCAGAACACTCTATGACATAAATCACAGCAAGATCCTTTTTGACCCACCTCCTAGAGAAAGGGAAATAAAAACAAAAATAAACAAATGGGACCTAATGAAAAGCTTAAAAGCTTTTGCACAGCAAAGGAAACCATAAACAAGACGAAAAGACAACCCTCAGAATGGGAGAAAATATTTGCAAACGAAGCAACTGACAAAGGATTAATCTCCAAAAAGTGCCATTTTTAAACTACTACAATGTAAAGGGAATCTCTAACTTTTCTTGTAAGTACCATTTATATAGTTCAACTAATCTCAAAACCATCCATGGCTGGCCAATAGGCACATGAAAAGATGCTCAACATTGCTAATCATCAGAGAAATACAAATCAAAACCACAATGAGATCACATCACATCTGTCAGAATGGCTATCATCAAAAAGTCTACAAATAACAAATGTTGGCAAGGATGTGGAGAAAGGGGAACCCTTGTACACTGCTGGTGGGAATGCAAATTGGTGCAGCCACTATGGAAAATAGTATGGAGGTTCCTCAGAAAACTAAAAGTAGAACTACCATATGATCCAGCAATCCCACTCCTGGGGTATATATCTGAAGAAAACAAAAACACTAATTCGAAAAGATACATGCACCCCAATGTTCATAGCAGCACTATTTACAGTAGCCAAGACATGGAAGCAACCTAAGTGTCCATCAACAGATGAATGAATAAATAAGATGTGGTATAGAGATATATATATATATATCTCCAAATACACACAATGGAATATTACTCAGCCATAAAAAAGAGTGACATTTTGCCATTTACAACAACATGGATGCACCTGGAGGGTATTCTGCTATGAAATAAGTCAGGCAGAAAGACAAATACTGTATATCATCACTTATACATGGAATCTAAAAAATAAAACAAACTAGTGAATATAACAAAACAGAAACAGACTCACAGATATAGAGAACAAACTAGTGGTTACCAGTGGGGAGAGGGAAGTGGGGAGGGGCAAGATAGAGGTAGGGGATGAAGAGGTACAAACTGTGTATCAATATGAAATAAATAATCTACAAGGATATATTGTACAGCACAGGGAATATAGCTAACATTTTATATTAACTTTAAATGGAGTATAAATCTATAAAAATTTTGAATCACTGTTGTATACCTGAAATGAATATAATACTGTAAATCAACTATACCTCAATTAAAAAAAAAAAAAAAAGAACCATTCATAGCTAAGAAATTATAGAAGCTTCCTGAAAGATGGCACGGTAACAGAATACACTGGATATATTTCCATCAAAACATCATTAAAATATATATGAAATCAGTGAGGAAGAAAAACCTATAGTCACAGCTGAAATGAACTGTAGAAATCAAGCACATTCTAATTTCTGATAAGGTTTTCTCCAGTCTCCAGTACCAATCAGATGTGATTAAGTGGAGTCAACTTGACTGTTAAACCCAAATTCAGGAAGTATCTTCTTTCTGAGACCTAATTTATTGATACCGAGTAAGTACTCATCTCATCTGTCCCAACTACCCCCCAAAACTCCAAGCATGGCTTGGTAGGAACCTTTTCCCATTAACTGCACAACTGAAACAGAACTGGGAAACAGCAACAATACCAGTTAATATTGGCAGAATCCATTTGGGTCTAAACTCCAATTCATCACCCAATTCATCAACTGGTTGATGAAACTCCAATTCATTGACCACTCTCCTCTTATACCATACTCTGCTTAACTTATTTTCAACCCCAATTAACTTTAAGAAACAATCAGGGCTTATCTGAAACTCTTGATGTACATTCTGTCATTAAATAAGGACCTGGAATAGGAAATTCAAAGCATTCTCTCAAATTCATTCATTTGGCCTTATATATGGAGCATCTTCTATACGCCAGTTAACGCTGCCAGGGAAAGTACCAATGGAAAGCAGTCTGGGTCCCTGGGACCTTCCTGGCCTCTGAAGAGGACCAAAGTAACTGTAAGGTAAGAAACACCAAAACGAGTACAAAAGAATTAAACAAGCAAACAAAAAGAATGGACATTAATAATGCTCACTTGAGAAATATGTGAATGTTTTAGGAAAATTATTAACTATTTCATGGTGATAAGAAAATAAAGAAGTTATGAAATAAGAGAGTGCAAGACAAACTTTACAACAGAACAACTAAAATCATTTAGAAAGCAGTAAGTTGCAGCAGATATGTGACAGAAAATTTTATGGAGCACATACCAAAAAGTTAGGAAGAAATTAACAAGAGTAGGAGGGAAGGTGATAGACAAGGCATAGGGAATCAAGTAAAATTCAACTCATGAGTAATAAGGAGTAGAATATCATTCCACCTATAAATAACAGACGTCCCCCCAAAGAAAAATAAAGGCAGAATAAACAGAATGAAATCAATCACAAGATAATCAAGGTATAGCTCAACTTTTTTCTAAAACTTGAGCATTTCATCAAATTATAAATTAATTAGAAGTATAGAGGCATAACTTCTTCACTTTTGAAACAGTGGAAGAAATCACAAAAGTGTGATTGCATAAATATTCAAACAAAAATTAAGACAATGTCAGGGAGGGGGAAGGTGTCATGACAACAACTGTAAAGATATCATTCAAATTCTCACACATACACAGACATTCCAAACTAAGTCAGTAGGCAGAGTACATGATCAGTTTGGTTTTTTTTGTTTTTGTTTTAATATTTATTTATTTATTTATTTGGTTGCACTGGGTCTTAGTTGTGGCAGGCAGGCTCCTTAGTTGTGGCATGCAAACTCCCAGTTGCTGCATGCATGTGGGATCTAGTTCCCTGACCAGGGATAGAACCCAGGCCCCCCGCGTTGGGAGTGCGGAGTCTTAACCACTGCACCACCAGGGAAGTCCCAACAGTTTGGTTCTTTTAATGGAATGTTAGTATAATAATTCCTTTTTCATGGCTGTGTAAACCAACAGTACATTTTAGGGCAATAAAAGGGCAATTAATGTCCTAGAATAGCATTAAGGGTGCTATTTCATGTTTTTTTTAATTTGTTGTTCCTCTACTTGTAATTTAACTTAGAATTAAGTAAATGAAAAAATGTGCATAAATATGTTTATTACAGTGTCTTATGTAAGAACAAATACTGCAATTAACCTAAATGACCAATTTCAGAGAACGGTTTAATATATTGTCATTCCAACATAACAGACTCTCATAGAAAAACTACATGAAGTGCTCTCATAAACATGAAGAGAACAAACAAAAATTGTATATGTATTCTACATTTTCCAGCTATACAAAAATATTTACATAAAAATGATAATGTACCATAATTAAAAGTTATTCTACACTGATCTTTTTTTCAATTTTTACTTACTTTTTAATATTCTTTTCAATTAAGAAAAATTTCAAAGAGAAGGAAAAAACAATGATAGGTATTAACAGATTCATCTTTTTCAGGAGTAGGGCTAAGCACCCAATTCCACTTCCACATGAGAAGGCAACCTGCGTACAGAGCATGGGCTTTGCCGTCACAAAGACCTGGGCTTTGGTCCTGCATGAAGGTATTTACTAAATGTTTGACTTGAACAAGTTAAATTACTTCAACCTTCTATTCAAAATCAGAATACCACATACTCCATAAGGGTGACATGAAGTAGGCTTTGTAAAGCACTTTCCATAGTGACCGGCACAGTTAAGTGCTCAATAAAGCAAAGGATGGCTATTGCTATTTAGGGTTATTTGTTTTCCATTGCTCCCAAACCTGTCCCCCATTCCTAGCTAATCAGTCCTAAATTTTCTGTTTTAATCCTATATAGCCAATCTTATCTCAGCTCTTTGATTTGTCCCTTTTATCCACTTAGATCCAGGTATATAATAAGTACTATATAAATAATAGTTGTAATTTCTATGCATCTAGTTTCCATCCCCGTAAGCTTCAATTTCACTAACCTGCTCCATCCTCCTCCATCCCATCAATACCAGAGATTTCTAGCTTCCAAAGTTCAACCCATTTCCTAACTTTGGTTAATTTTCAACATAATATTGCTAGACATATATATACATAGTGCCAAGTCCTTGACAGGGATTTCACCTACTACACAAAAACTATAGAAACACTTATTCTGTCATAGAAGAGCACAGAGGTGAAAACAGGTTCATTTGACTTAAGTTGAAATCAGATTTTTTTAAATGACTACTACTTTTTAAAATATAAATCTAGTTGATTTATAATTAAGGTATACAACTCACTAGTTAATATTCATGACATACCCACTTTGTACCCAAACATACTGACTCTAACTCTCAACAACCCTGGAAGACTAGTATTATTAGTAACACTTTACAAGTAACTGAGGCACAGAAAGATGAAATAACTTGCCCAAAGTTACACAGCTAGTGACTGACAAAGCAAAAATACAAAGCCAGATCTGTCTCAAAAACTTGTGCTTTTCCCAAAAAGGGTAAGTGAAATGTGATATTTTTTAAAAGATAATCCTCAAAAGAATATTACGTAGTATAATAATACTAAATATTCTTTTAATAAAACATAAATAGTAGAAGTTGAACATATAAGCAGAACCCTTAATTTACAGTCTTATAGTTTTGAAAAGAATAATAGACTGAATTCCCCATACTAATAAGACTTATTCTAAAAATTCATTCATATATTTAAGAAATAGTTATTGAGCACCTGCACCTACTATGTGCCAGACACTGCTACTATGACCTTTTTCTTGTATAAGAAAAATAAATCCAGTCTAATAAAAACCTGCTTCCTGGGCTTCCCTGGTGGCGCAGTGGTTGAGAATCTGCCTGCCAATGCAGGGGACACGGGTTCGAGTCCTGGTCTGGGAAGATCCCACATGCCGCGAAGCAACTAGGCCCGTGAGCCACAACTACTGAGCCTGCGCGTCTGGAGCCTGTGCTCTGCAACAAGAGAGGCCGCGACAGTGAGAGGCCCGCGCACCGCGATGAAGAGTGGCCCCCGCTCGCCGCAACTAGAGAAAGCCCTCGCACAGAAACAAAGACCCAACACAGCAATCAATCAATCAATCAATCAATAAATCTTAAAACAACAACAGCAACAACAACAAAAAAAACCTGCTTCCTATTGATTTCAATGTTTTAAAACAAGATATCAAAGAAGACATTTTATTCATTCTATTAAACCAGTTTAAAAGTTACTCAGAAAGTACAATTGATCCTTGAACAACACGGGTTTGAACTGCAAGAGTCCATTTATACTAGGATTTCTTTCAGTAAATAAACGTTCAGCCTCCCTATCCCCGTATGCAGAACCTGAGGGTATGGAGGGCCGACTGTACTATGTCACTTAATATAAGGGACTTGAGCATCCACAGATATTGGTATCCTCAGGGACTCCTGGAACCAATCCCTCACAGATACTGAGGGATGACTGCATCATAAGGGAGAAATTAAGAACATAAAACTAAAAGCACATAGGGATTTCCCTGGCGGTCCAGTGGTTAGTACTCAGGGCTTTCACTGCCAGGCCCTGGGTTCAGGCCCTGGGTTCATGCCCTGGTCAGGGAACTAAGATCCCGCAAGCTGTGCACCACGACCAAATAAATAAATAAATAAAAGCACATAAACTGTAATGGCAAGTGCAGTGGGTTGAAAAGTGTCCCCCTCCCCACAAACTCACATCTACTATAACCACAGAATGGGATCTTATTTGGAAATAGGGTCTTTGGGGGTGTACTTAGTTAAGGATCTCAGGATGAAATCATCCTAGATGTAGGGTGGGCTCTATGTCTAATGACTGGTGTCCTTATAAGAAAAGGAGAGAACACAGGCACACACACACAAATGGGGCCATGTGAAGACGAGCAGAGAATGGAGTTTTGCTACCACAAGCCAAGGAACACCAGGAGCCACCAGAAGCTGGAAGAGGCAAGAAACAGATTCTCCCCTAAAGCCTTCAGAGGGAGTGTAACCCTACTAAACCCTTGATTTCGGACTTATGGCCTCCAGAACTCCAAAACAATTTCTGTTGTTTTAAGCCACCCAGTTTGTGGTACTTTGTTACTGCAGCCCTAGGAAACTGATAGGTTTATGATATTCAACATTAAAATCAACAAGTTAACAAAAGTAATCTTTTTTGAAAACAGGTTTTCTAAACTGAACTACACATGTCCAAGAATTCTTTTTTTTTTAAATAAATTTATTTATTTTTGGCTGCGTTGGGTCTTCATTGCTGTGCGCAGGCTTTCTCTAGTTGCGGCGAGCGGGGGCTACTCTTCATTGCAGTGCGTGGGCTTCTCATTGTGGTGGCTTCTCTTGTTGCAGAGTACGGGCTCTAGGCGCGTGGGCTTCAGTAGTTGTGGCTCACAGGCTCAGTAGTTGTGGCTCACAGGCTCTAGAGCGCAGGCTCAGTAGTTGTGGCACACGGGCTTTGTTGCTCCGCGGCATGTGGGATCTTCCCGGACCAGGGATTGAACCCATGTCCCCTGCATTGGCAGGCGGATTCCTTTTTTTTTTTTAAATAAATTTATTTATTTTATTTATTTATTTTTGGCTGTGTTGGGTCTTTGTTGCTGCACATGGGCTTTCTCTAGTTGCGGCGAGCAGGGGCTACTCTTCATTGCAGTGAGCGAGCTTCTCATTGCGGTGCACGTGTTGCGGAGCACGGGCTCTAGGCGCATGGGCTTCAGTAGTTGCAGCACACAGGCTCAGTAGTTGTGGCTCACAGGCTCTAGAGCACAGGCTCAGTGGTTGTGGAGCATGGGCTTAGTTGCTCGGCAGGCGGATTCTTAACCACTGTGCCACCAGGGAAGTCCCATCCAAGAATTCTTAAATGGAACACAGTGATGACGGGGAACCAAGCAAATGTTCACCTTGTATGAGCATCAGTTACTCCCTATGCCCTCACACAGTGACATCCATGGGAGTTACTTCTTGCTCCCAGGCTATTATGTTCCAGCTCCTAGGGTTTTCTGCTTTTTGAAGTTGTGTCTCATCCTTCACAGCCTATCAGGAGTCAACTCACAGCCTCCTCTCCAATGTTCTAATTTCAGGATTCTAAGTTTCTATGGGCTAGAAAAAAATCATAAAACTAAAATTATTAGAATAGACTTTCTAAAGTATGCTCTACAAAACACTAGGACTGGAGACTCTCCACAGAAAAAGAGTTCATAATCAAGGAGTCTGGGAAAGGATGTCTGCTCTCCCTTTTGGAAACTCATTATACATATTAACACAGTAATGGCTCTAAAGAGCCCTGCCGTAAAGAAACTTATCAAACGTTTAACCTGGTATTTCCCAGTCTTAATTGGATACAGGTTTTTCCCTCCAAAGTTTTAAAATATGTCCCAACACTGATGACTCTAAGTATTTTCTCTTTCAGAGTAGGCAGTATCTCTTATTATTTTTCTCCCTTTTTCTTCCCAGCAAAATCTTACTAATTTAAGGCCATAAGATAATATGTCATGTTTTCCTTACTTGTAGGAACACAGATATCTGCCTTGAACCCAACTGCCAATATACTTCAGCATTAGAATTTCAGTAGCATAATATTTTTGAAAATATAGTTACCTTATTATAGCTTAGGAAACACATTATCACATTCGATCCTCACAATAAACCTACGATGCAGGTAATATGAGGCTCTGGGAGATTAATTTGTTGAAGTAAAGCTATTAACTGACCAAGTTGGAACAGGTCTTCTAATTAGGAATATTCCAAGTCTTGCACCTCTCCGCTCTACCCCACCATCAAAGTGCAGTGGGAAGGGAAAAAAAGCCTTGGCACAATATCAAAACCTGAACTGTTTTCTCAAAACTAGGCTAAAGATCCTCCTGTGACTTAACTCAGTTGCAGCCAAATTAACTGCTGCTCCGTAAGTCAATCAGTGCAGTAAATGGACTTTGTCAGGAGTATGCGTTACTAAGATATTTCTCCCCTTTTCCAAAGCTCAAAACGTGACTCTTCAGACTGTCACTGTTTTACAGTAATGTTAAGATGTTGCTTTTGAGCGAAATGGAAGACAGGTATTTCTGCCATGGAAGACTTGAGTCATTCACAGCAAAGGTTACCAGAACTCACAATGTCTCCCGCACAACAACAGCAGCAGATGAGTCAACTAAATATTAGCTAACAACCCGTTATTGCTTTCTAAAGGGAACTTTGTCTAACTGTAGAACAGTGTAACAGATGCTCTTCTAATCAGATATGTAATCCTGAAGTAAAACAAGATCATACTTTGAAAGAGAGAATTTTAAATACTGATAAAGAGATGCCACAAAGATGGAAATATTCACTAAAGATATTCTAATCACCCAACCATTTCATTCTCACTCTAAAATTGAAAAAAATAAAAATCTCACTGCTAAAAGTATCAGGGAAATAACTTAATCCTAGAGAGGGATGAATTTTAAAAGCTATAGGTGGAAATGTGAGAAAGGTACCTTTTCTTTTCTTTTTTTTTTTTTTAAAGTATTTGTTTATTTATTTATTTATGGCTGTGTTGGGTCTTCGTTTCTGTGCGAGGGCTTTCTCTAGTTGTGGCAAGTGGGGGCCACTCTTCATCGCGGTGCGCGGGCCTCTCACTATCGCGGCCTCTCTTGTTGCGGAGCACAAGCTCCAGACGCGCAGGCTCAGTAATTGTGGCTCACGGGCCCAGTTGCTCCGCGGCATGTGGGATCTTCCCAGACCAGGGCTTGAACCCGTGTCCCCTGCATTGGTAGGCAGATTCTCAACCACTGCGCCACCAGGGAAGCCCCGAAAGGTACCTTTTCTTAACCAAACCTTTCAGGCATCCCAAAAGGCAAACCAAATACCCATGTTCCACCCAACAGCAGCTTAAGCAGTAAAACATTACAGATGCAACTGAAGCCCAGTCTGACTCCTCCCAGATTCCTTTCTCCTTTCTCTCTCCCTAGAGGTTACCACTATCTTGAATGTGGCGTTTGTCTTTCCCACAGGTATGAAGCCATAAATGATACAGTAACAATGTTTTTCATACGGTTATTTTACAAATTTAATTTTATATATTCTTTTGAATACATAATACCTGCACTACACAATTCAAAACTATAAAAAGATATACAGTGACATGTCCCCCTGCTACCTAGTTCCCCTCCCCTGAACAACTAATGTAACAGTTTCGTGTGTATCTTTAAAGAGACACTCTATACATATGCAAGTAGTTACACTTACTTTAATTTGTCCCTGCTCTTTATACACAAATGGTAGGAATACTATATACTTTGTTCTACTATCCCCTTATTTTTTCTAACAGTAATGCATGAGTGTTTTTGCATGTTTTTAAATTTTATATGAATAACATGACTGTATATATTCTTCAACTTCTTGTTTTTGTGGCCTGACCTTATACACTTGAAATTCACCCATGCTGATATATATAGCTCTAATTCACATATCGATTTTTTACTTAAAGAAGCTTTTAAGTAACTTCTTTGATTCATTAGAAGAGTCACCTATTTATCTGAAATTGCAGTTTTATATAGAAATACTCACCAAATTAATAAATCCATTGTATGTATAAACAACTCATTTGCCAAAGGCTACCCACCCTACTAAAGAGGCATCTTCTTTTGGAAAACTAACAAAAACTGTCATTTAAATTTACTGCAATAGTAACATGACTCTGTTCATCCCTGCTTTTATAATTGGTCTACCTGGGAGGAAAGGGGAGTAGATGCCACAAGGGAGTGGAGACTAACACCCTGACAACCGGAGTTGGGGGGCAGGGAAGTATCTTGGAAATAATAAGATAATTCAAGCATAATCCCAAACTAACCCTAGTTGTCTATTTAAAGTTTCCCCTCAAAATGTTACCATTAAATTACCAAAGGATTTTTTTTAAACCTGTAACAAGAAACAAAATAATTCATATGAATTTAAAGTCCTCTCTGCCCCCCCAATAAGTTTCCTATAAGATGGAATACCATATTGGGAATTTTTCTGCATATCTGTATCACATCCTCCATTAGACTCCTTTTCTATGTTAAATTTAGCAATGTGTATGACTAATTTTAAAACCTCTATCTAATCCAAATTGTCTCCATTGAAATATGTAGCTAATCATTTAATTTATAAGAATTCTTGTCAAATTCTTGGCTACTGTAAGTTACCATCGTCACCACTACAGTGGCTATTTTTGCTTGCTCACTGGGCAGCTATGTCCCCCTTCCTCTCTTCTAAAAAAAAACCATTTCTGTGTAGGTATCTACTCTGTCCCCCCATACTATTCAAGTACTTCAGAAGAAGATGTCCCCCACACACAACACACGTCCAAGAGTGGGCCATATTCCTCTAAGGGTAATACCATCTCCCCTGCTAGTGCCTACTTATAGGAACACAAACCTAAGCCAGTTAGCACATGGTATCCCTGGCCAGAGGGACTGATTGAGCCAATGAGACTCATGAGGGCTATGCTGGGGCTTCCTTGCTCTGGACAGAGAACCACAGAAAGAGATGTTCTTGGCTAGGCTGAGTTGCATTTTCTTATTCGGGGCAGAAAGTATCCCAACTGTTTAACAACTTTAAAAAATACACTGGTTGAAGATTCTGACCACCATCAATTAATGTATTTATGAACAAATGAACCATATCTGTAAAACCTATGATCCTTTGACTAATACTGGCCTTTCTATATTTGGAGAGATTGTTGACTTTGACAGTGTGTGGTATTTCAAGAGAAGCACATGTGGAGGAGTGAAGGTTAAGGAATAGCAGTCGCTGGAGGGATTCAAGGCACAACCACATCACAGATCAAACCCAGGAAATGAGAAATATCCTCTTGCTTTCCTATCTGCCAGGCCAAAAGCCACCTAGCCAATAAGAAAGTGAGACCTGACTCTGCTCAGGTCTATATTGGGAAAACAATGAGTATCCTAATCCAAACAGAACTCTGGGAGGGGTGAAGGCATCAAAACTGTCATTACTATTTGGGTGGCGTTAATGAGTATTTCTTACAAATACTTATAAACTGAAAGTTTGTAATCGCTAACAAGTAAAGAGACAACATCGCCAAAAATAAATAACTTCAAAAGCACAGAAACATCTTACTGGCCTAATACAGACCCACCCTAATGGCTGTTATTACCCTATTCTGGCATTTGCTTCTTACTTTCTTACATTGTTGGCCTTGCTGATTTTCTTAAGAAGGTTTAGGCAGTTGCTTCCCTGTGGGCTATACAGCAATTTTCCAGTTCTATGACTCAGAAAGAGCAAGAGAAGGAAGGGCTCTCCTCTTCCATCCCTAGATAAAATCAGAAAATGTTTATTTAGCTCCGATAGAGCAAGGCTCAGTTAGTTAATTCACTGTACAGACTTTCACAAACTTTTTTCCCTTTCAAGTCAAATATTTACCAAGAGCTTAGTATATTCAAGTCACAGGCTATTTATCCAAAGCCAATGCATGAATTATTTCTATCAGTTCCATACTTCCTTCCTCTACATCCCTAATAACAACGTCAAATATTTTGAAGAAAAAATATTTATGCCTCACAAAATTTGCAATTAAACTTTTTGTGCCAGCATTGGTGGACTGGAGAGCAAGTTTGTTATTTCCAGAATACTGTATTGAAACAAGGGTAAGCGATTCCACTTTTCTTTAAAAAAATTTTTTTTCAAGTAATGTACATAAAACTATTTATTAAAAATATAGATATCCTGTGAAAATAAACGGAAACTAACTGCATCAATGAATTAATAAACACTATCTGGAAGCAAAATCTGCACTGCCTACCAGGTTTGGTAATTCAGAAACACTGAAGGCACGGCGTCTGCATTCAGACCATAAACCAAGGATCGCAAATACATGGAGGAACAGTTATATTCATTAACTGCTCCGAAAAAAATTAGTGATCCTTTCCGACGAGATGGCCTTTTTTTTTTTTTTTTTTTAAACTCTGTAAACTACTCCCCAAAGCAACCTTACTTCGGGGGAGCACATTTCACACTTGAGAATCAGCCAGGGCAGGTAAGTCAACAGCCTTCTGAAGAGGACGGAAATATGGACAATGCCGAGGACGGCCAGGGAACCGATGGGCTGGCCCTGAGCCGAGGGATCACAGCTAGGACGAACGGCGGGCCGCCTCGCCGGGGCTCCCGGCCAAGACCCCGGCGCCCCCACCCGGCTAAGGGAGCGGGTAGTGCAGCCCCCGACCGTCCGGCCTGGGAAAGTTCGCACCTCTGCATCCCCGCCCCTCGCACGGACGAGCCCCTCTGGCCGTCGCACCGTCGCCATGGCGACCAGTCCCCACCCCACCCCCGCCCGCCCTGGGGGCGCCGCTCCGCAGTCCCGCCGTGGCCTCCGGCTCTACTCCGGCAGGAGCCAGGACAGGGACTGCCGAGCCCGGGGGACGAGGAACGCAAGGGGCGGGGGAGGATGAAGAGATGCGAAAGGCGGAAGTCACCCGGATCCCGGGCTGGGGCCGAGCCTTGCCCCGGAGGTCCTCACCCTTCACTTTGCCGAACGTCCCGACCCCCAGCGTGTCTCCCAGGATGTAGTGGCCGATCTTCACCCGCCCGTCGTGTTTCTGCTTCTCGGCTGTCGCCATCTTTCTCCAGGAACTGAGTCTGCGCATGGCGCCGCGGGAGGGGGCGGAGGGGGCGGGCAGGGCCGCGCCGGGGGCGGGCGGGGAGAGGGTGGGGACGCGGGAGGGGAGCCGCGCCGCCGAGCCGCCGCCCTGCGCCGTCCGCCGTGTCCCCGCAGCCGGCCGTCGGGCGCAGACGCTCCCCCTGGCGGGGCTGGCGGGGGTCTCTGGGAGGGGCCCCGGTACCCCGCTCCATGCCCTGCATCCTTGCGGCATGGGACGCCCGCCCACCTGCGCGCGGGAGGGGGCTTCCTGGATTGCAGAGAAGGGCCGCAGCCCTTCGGTTCCTTTCCTCTGGCGGAGTCTCTGCAGGCAGTGGTCTCCCCTAATTATTACTCCGGAGTCGTGGGGACCGCTGCCCTTCCTGTTCCAAGGTGGGGAGATGGGCACTGGGGAAGTTGCTTGGGTAAGGCAGATATGTGGCTTGTTATCCGTGCAGCGTGAATTGAAACATGGCTGGAGACACCACCCTGCCACTGTTTTCTAACCTTTTCGTTTTTCCTGTTCGGATGGAATCTATAAGCCCCTGGGAGTTGTCCCTTGCATCTTTGATGAAGTTTCCTTTTCCTCCACCCCACCCGCCACCCGCGCTGCTCTTTTTTACTTTGAGCCACTAAGTTGCTATTGGGCACCTCGACAGCTCAAGAAGCGAGAGATGTTGGTCTTTCCTCCTGCTGGATGCCCTCCTGAAATGTCCTCCCCACGACAAGCTCTGTTGGAAGGAGCAGGTTGGGGTTAAGGATGAATGTGTGTGTGTTCGGGAAGCAGGATGCTACCCAGACATTTGAATGTATAGGAATTAATATTTTTAGATTATCAGTAAAATGTAGACTTTGAACTGAAAACAAGGCTTACAGTTGCATCAACCAAATCAATCGACAAATATTTATTGTACTTTCAGTGAGTAAAAGTCTATACAGATGGGATCATGGCATATCACAGGGGGAGTAAAGAAAGTACGCTTATTTGTAATAGAATTTTAAGTGAGTGTGTTACTCAATTATATTCCTTTAACATGGGCAAAATCAAGTGTCCAAAAAAAGTTTATGTGATCTCAGTTTTGCAGTGTCATAGCATTTGGACAGGTGTCAATGGGCAAAGAGTTAGACTCTTCATGAAAATAATATAAAAGAGAAAAAGACTAAAAATGTTCTTTTTCCTTCCCAGTGAAAGTTACTCAACTCTTCTGGTTTTTATATACTTTATATTTATGAAATAAAAGTAATATGCATTAAGCACAGCTTTGTTCCAAGCAAGGTACTGCAGGAGAGGCAAAAGCCTTTGAGCTTAGAATTACATCAGATAATCAGAGGACATTTACAACTAGCCTTGGATAGATAATCAGTTCCTACTGTATTATGGACTGCACATATTTTGAAGAGCCAAAAAGTTAAGAAATATTTGATTACTGAGATATTTGGGGGGCAGGCAGTGGTTACTGTTGTAATTTTTGCTCTGTTGTTTCTTCACCTTTACTGTTTGTCATGTGAGTTTCTGCAGTTTTTTTTCTTTATTTATTTTGGGGCTGTGTTGGGTCTTCCTTGCTGCGCGCAGGCTCTCTCCAGCTGCGGCGAGCTGGGGGCCACTCCCCGCCGCGGCGCACGTGCTTCTCATTGCGGTGGCTTCTCCTGCTGTGGAGCACGGGCTCTGGGCGCACGGGCTTCAGCAGTCGTGGCAGGAGGGCTCAGTAGTTGTGGCTCGCCGGCTCTAGAGCTCAGGCTCAGTAGCTGTGGCGGACGGGCTTAGGTGCTTTGCAGCATGTGGGATCTTCCTGGACCAGAGCTCGAACCCGTGTGCCCTGCATTGGCAGGCAGATTCTTAACCACTGCACCACCAGGGAAGTCCCTAAGCAGCTTTTATTGCTGGGTTTTTTTTTTGTTTGTTTCTTATGTTGAGTTAAAAATGGAATTCAATTAACAATTTCTAAGAAAGTAAATGATAAACCTCCTTTATTCCTTTGCTTTTTCTCTTTCCCTCAGTCCTTTTTAAAAGTTTTTGTCACATTTTCTTCCAGCCAGACACTATGGGTAGACACAAAATAAAAAGTCATGGTCCCTACCCTGGAGGAGCTCATAATCTAGGAGGGCAGTTCTCTGTATCCCCCCAACCCCACAATAGATAACATTCACATGTTCAGCATTCTTCCGGGGGGGAAGTAAAGATAAGGTAAACTGTGACTTATACCCAGTTTCCGGACCCATCAGTTGTACCCCTATCTCAACAGAGTATATTGGAATAGAAGTGGGCAGGAGTGACTTTGCAGAAGTAACCTTGAATCCAGTCTAGTTTAGGAGGGGGGAAAAGTAAATTGTTTTCAAATTTCAGTACTTTAACTTTTATTAGCGCAAATAAGTTACAATACATCTCAGCACTGATGAAGACAAACCAAGATGACCCAACACTGTTGTGGAGAACCTCTGGTCTCATGGGGAAACTCACTAGTTTGTTGTCAGCTGCTTCCTCTTTAGCCCTTCAGAGATTCTAAGGGAGCTGTGCACCCTCTTAGTCTTTTCTTGTTAAGGCCATCACAGTGTTAGTAAACCATACATTGTCAGGGAGATGCTATACTTCCTCAACATCTATCTGTATATGTTGTGGCCAGAACTAAAAATTTTAAGTACTGTGTTGCTATTAATGCAGCCTAATATATCCTTAGTAGTAGTTACATTGTAACTAATATTCAATATTTATTCAACAACAACTAGGTATTAGGCAGATTGCTAAACTCTGAGGACTCAAAAAACAAAGGAACATACTACTGCCTTTGACATGGCCAAGCAATGTGATAGGTGCTATAATAAAAATATATATACATATGGTCCTAAAAGGGCTTCATGAGACAAGGGCATAACCTTTATCTGCAGAGGTCCACAAAGTCTTTTAAAATTGAACATATTTAGAGGAGTATTAAGAGTACTTTGTACTCAAAGAAAAGGGTGGCATGGGGGATGAAGGAACTTGGGGAAGGCATCCCAGGTGAGAGAAACAGCATATACAAAATCACAGAGGGAAGGAAGCCTTAGACTTTTTAGGGAAGAGCAAAATGCTTACAGCAGACAAAATCTGGATGGATAGAGGGACTGACTAGAAGAAATGAGAGAGAAACAGGACAAAACCCTGAGAAGCCTCATATGTGCTTCTCAGTTTCACCATTTTCTTACAGACAGTGGTGAGCCATGGGAAGATGTGAAGTAGATGCCTTTTAAAAATGCAATCTTGGGCTTCCCTGGTGGCGCAGTGGTTGAGAATCTGCCTGCCAATGCAGGGGACACGGGTTCGAGCCCTGGTCTGGGAAGATCCCACATGCCGCGGAGCAACTTGACCCGTGAGCCACAACTACTGAGCCTGCGCGTCTGGAGCCTGTGCTCCGCAACAAGAGAGGCCGCGATGGTGAGAGGCCCGCGCACCGCGATGAAGAGTGGCCCCCACTTGCCACAACTAGAGAAAGCCATCGCACAGAAACGAAGACCCAACACAGCCAAAAATAAATAAATAAATAAATAAATAGAAATACAATCTTTACCAAGGGAATTGATAGCTATGGTGCCTTTGGGAAGGCAAACTGGGTGACTGAGAGGTGCAAAGTGCAGACTTTTCCCTATGTACTCTTTTGTAACATTTTGGTTTTAAACTTTATGCATATATTACAGAGTTGAAAAAATTAACTGTTAGAAAAAAAATTTTTTTAACTCTGACTTTAGTGTGGAGGATAGTTTGGAGAAGAGCAAGACCAATGTGTGTAACAGGAGACTTGCAATCGCCTAGTGAAGGAATGATGAGGCAGGCACCATGTATAAAAAGGAAAAACTCAAGACCTATTTAGATATGAAATTAGTGAGGTACAGAGATTGGTGTGGACAGAGGGGGAAAGGAAGGAATCCTAATTACCTCCCAGGTTTCTGGAGAGATTGTCAGGAGGATGAGGAATGGAGGTTCAACAGAAATAATGAATTCTATCTGTAACATTAAGGCATCTGAGAGACCTTCAGGAAAGATATCCAGGAATGTACGGGTAATACAGGTCTATTAGCCCAAAAAAAGGTCAGTAGAGATACAGATTGGGTGTCCTCACCAAACAAATGGCAGAGTAGGGCGGTGAATTTGGGTGAGATCTCCCCAGGTTGTAGCATTAAGGGACCCAAGGACGGAATGCTCACTTAGAGAATATGGATAATTAAGAAGATGCAGAAGCAATGTGAACCTATGAAAGAAACAGGAAAAAAAAGCCGATTTATGTTAGACATTCTCTAGGAAGTTACAGTGATTAAAATCAGTTTGTGGATAGTTTCCCCCTATTTATCTAGGGTAGATGATTCCCAACTCCTGGTTTGAAATATTTTTAGGTTAAAACTTTTGCAACCCCCTCACGATGATGAATTTTAAGCTTCAATTACCCTTGTAAAAATAGGCCCAGAGCTGTTTTCTAGGGAAAATCTTAGCACTGTTCACAAGGACTCCCTCGGTCCATCTCTAGGTAAATGTGGTTGGTTAGTCCTGGTTGGGTTCCTTGCTTTTAATAAGAAAATATCAACCCTGCCCACCTTTCAGTCGATTCACTGAGTATCAGGCACGTGAATCTGTCCGTGATCAGCAGCACGAAGAATAGTCATTCACCAAAAAAAATGTAACTCCAAACTCTTTGCTGCCCTATTCTTATCAGTTAAGGGAAATAATGTCCTTGGATGGTTGCCTGAAGGGTAGGCTGATTGTCTAAATTGTGCCCTTGGATCATCTGAGACTATCAGAGAGAGAGGTCGTTGGACTGTCTGGCTCTGGTTACTGTTAGATTCGTTTTTACTCAGTTTGGTAATACAAGGGGCTGATAACATGTGGATGCCTTGAATAGGCTAATAATTGGGCTCTCTGTTCCAACTAGTAATTCGGTTCCCTTCAAAACTGTATTCTTGAAAAATTTATTCAACGTTTATTTAAGTGGAAAGGCAGAGAAAAGAGGATGTCTGGAGCGGTGTCCCAGGAAGCAAAGACCCTGCGGTTCCCAGACCCTAACTTCTTAGGCAGCAGCCCACAGGCCATCTAAGCATGCATTTTGTGGCGTGAGGAGGTCTTATCCCACCCGAAGTGACTTACCAAAGTAGTTCTTTTTAGCTGCATCCTTCCAAGAAGAACTCAGGTAAATAAAGATTAGAGTGACGTTTTGGCGCCCCAGAGATGTGCAGTATCCTTTATAGACTGGCTTCCGGGCCACAGGCCAGCTCAGCTCCCTCTGCTCTACTGCTGCTGTCTCTGTCCTCAGTGCAGGAGGGTGCTGAGGGCTACTATGAGACACAGACATGCAAAGCTTCTTTACTTCTGCGGACCCAAATGTACAGCCTACCTCTAACCAAGCATGTCGTTGCTAAAGGCATGCATGTTAGTATTCTAACCTCATCCCTGGATTAATGTATTTTCCTTCTCCTCAGTTCCTTATTTATTTATTATTTACTTCGCTGGATATTATCACTCTCTAGGCTTCCCAGATGCTTTTTTTAAAGTAGACTTTATTTTTAGAACAGCTTTAGATTTACAGAAAAAAATGTAAAGATAGTACAGAGTTCTCATATACTCATGCCCAGCTTCCCCTATTATTAACACCTTACATTATATGGTACATTTGTTACAATTAATGAAAAAATTAAACCAGTGTTGATATTATATTATTATTAACTAAAGTCCATACTTTATTCCAATTTCTTTAGTTTTTACCTAATGTGCTTTTTCTGTTCCAGGATCCCGTTCAGGATACCACATTACATTTAATTGTCATGTCTCCTTAGGCTCCTCTTGGCTGTGACAATTTCTCAGATATCTTGGTTTTTGTTTTTTATGACTTGGACAGTATTGAGGTGTATTAGTCAGATATTTGCTGGAATGCCCCTCTATTGGAATTGGGTGTTTTTCTCATGGCTAGATTGGCGTTACAGGTTTGGGGAGGAAGAACACAAACAATGGTCTATCTTAATCACATCACATCAAAGGTTTATTCGGGTTTCTCTGTAGTAATGTCACTCATTTTTTCCTCCTTTCCATCCTGCACTCTTTGGAAGGAAATCACTAAGCACAGCCCACACTCAAGGACTGGGGAGTTATGCTTCCTCTCCTTTGAGGTGGGATATTTATTTAAATTATTTGGAATTCTTCACAGGAGATTTCTCTCTTCTCTCCCATTTATTTATTTGATCATTTATTTATAGCAGTATAGACTCATGAGTATTTACTTTATACACTGAGTTATAATCCAATACTCCTTCATTGTATTGCTCAGATTGTTCCAGCTTTGGTCATTGGGTGCTCTTTCAGTTGGCTCTTGTATCCCTTTGACATGCCTCCATCAATGTTGTTTTTGTTGTTTGTTTGTCTGTCGCTTACTTACTGACACTACAAGATGCTCAACTTGTATGTTTCCTGTCCTGGTCCTAGGATCAGCCATTTTTCAAAGATGTCCTTGTTACTTTTATTGGAGAGTGGTACTAGAAACCA
This sequence comes from Balaenoptera musculus, assembly GCF_009873245.2. Classification (NCBI taxonomy): domain Eukaryota; kingdom Metazoa; phylum Chordata; class Mammalia; order Artiodactyla; family Balaenopteridae; genus Balaenoptera; species Balaenoptera musculus. Next base: position 32,713,565 of record NC_045787.1, read on the forward strand.
AGATTTGGTATTTGGAGTGTAATTGCTTCTAGACCCTCTCAGCTGACAGAGCAAGGAAATATATGTGTGTATTCTAACTAATAAATATACCCATATCTCTATTTCTCTATGTGGAACCACCCCTGTCTATATTAAGCTAAGCATGACTTCATACTGATCCATACAACCAACTCTAATTCATTGCCGCGTAGATTATTCTAGCCATTCCCATTGCTTATCTGTAAATTCCTGCTCCAACAGTGAGAAACCTAGCTTCCGTCATCTAACATCCATTTACCTAATTGCTCAATTTGAGTGTACATTTATGGAAGTATCAGAATTATTAACCCTACTCCTGTGGATAACAGTTTTATCAACTTGAGTCCAGTGCTTGTGTGCAGTTGCTTTTGTCTTTAGTTTTACCGACTTCACTCACTTCCAAGTGGTAGTCTTGAATGCCACCATTTCCTTAGGTAATCACCTATTTCCTCCACCCTCTTCAGTGAGGTCGTTCCATATATGTACAATACAGACAGATTATGTTGTCACAATCTGCATTCCATCCTCAGGTCCCCCAACCTCTGTTTTAATTGCCTCCTAGTCACGCTGCTGGTGAGGGAAGAGTTCCCTCCCTAGGGTTTTGGGAATAGTCAAACACACAACACCCGACACAGGACAGATGACATCAACAGCAGTCTGTTGGCCACATATACTCACAGTCTCTCGGGCAGGAGGGTACCACATAGAGAAGGCACTGCCACACAGAAGTTGCACTCAGGAACGGAAGGAACAACCAGAGGCTGTGGGAGAGAGTTTTGTAGTACCAAGAGGATGAGGTGCCCTCTGGTTCCTGTGAAGAATTTGATTAGTTGTTTGAATAATTCCACAAGTTGGCAGGGAACTGAAACTAACTACTCAGGGATCAGCACTGACTGTGCCTGGTCCCTTCAGTACGGAGAGTTAGAGGTTTAGCTAGAGGAACTTATCTATGGGAAGAGTGGGGAGAGGGACATACAGTTAGGCCACTGTAGGCCCTCCCAGTTTTCCCAGGTAATAAACATGACTGTTAAGGCAACACATAATATTTAGACTTTATATTAGGCCTTATACTATGACTTCCCATATGATTTTTTAAAATTTGCATACATTAAGCTTCACTCTGTGCTGTAAATTTTTGTGGGTTTCGACAATGTCATGTATCCACTACTTTTTTTTTTTGTATCCACTATTATGGTATCATACAGAATAGTGTCACTACCCTAAAACATCTCCTGTTGCTTCACACGTTCAACCATTCTCCTCTTTTTCCTGTCTCTATAATTTTGTCTTTTTCAGAATATCATATAATTGGAATCATACAGCATGTAGTATTTTCAGACCGGCTTCTTTCCCTTAGCAATTTCCATTAAGGTTCATCTATATCTTTTCTGTCACACTTAAAGTCTTTTGAAACAAGGAAAATGTAAACTATTTTAAAAACTTTAAAAAGATTGGTCTCCATTCTAAAATATTTTCTTCAAATATTTTGAAATATTTTATACTTTCTAAAAGAATCTTACTAGGATAGAGATTTATTAAAAGTTATGTAAGGGACTTACCGCTTCCACTGCAGGGGGCATGGGTTTGATCCCTGTTCAGGAAACTAAGATCCCACATGCCATGCAGCACAGCCAAAAAAAAAAACAGAAAAAAAAGTTGTGTTAAATGTGTTGAGGATATACTCTGAAGAACTGAGCTGTAATATAGCTTTGGTGGATTTTTTTTTTAAATATTTATTTATTTATTTGGTTGCACCAGGTCTTGGTTGCAGCTCACTGGCTCCTTAGTTGCAGCATGTGGGCTTCTTAGTTGTGGCAGGTGGGCTCCTTAGTTGCGGCACATGGGCTCCTTAGTTGTGGCATGTGAACTCTTAGTTGCGGCATGCATGTGGGATCTAGTTCCCTGATCTGGGATCAAACCCAGGCCCCCTGCATCGGGAGCATGGAGTCTTAACCACTGCACCACCAGGGAAGACCCTGGTGGATTCCTTAAAACTAATAAATTATATAAGAAAGAAAAGAGAGTTAAAGACCTGATTTTTTTTAGTAAAGAATATTATTCCTTACCTATGTGACCATCATGTGAAATTACTAATGTAATTCTCATATTCTCTATCTCTATTATTTCTCTTACATAAAATAAAGCACAATTAAAGTACATTGTAACATGTGTAGAGTGTTTAATTTCAAAAATTAAGTTTGTTTTATATGGGAATTCAGGAGTTTTTTATATGTTAAGAATTTGTTCTAAGTCTAGTATATTTTATTTTTACTGAAATGCTTCTAGATTGCTTGACTCTGAAATTTTAACATGGAGAATGTTCTAGGTGCCTTACTGGATTATGTACATTATAATTGACCTTTATAAAAGGCTTTTTGTTTTGCCTGGAATTAATACTTTGTCATGGTTTTTACTTGCTTAGATTTCTAAGTACTTATTGATTCAACCCGAACTTCCACCAATTGTCTAAAATCTCTCAAAGACATGGAACATGTGATGTGTATTATCAGTCTAAGGTTCTTGAACTCTCCTAGAGCTTTCTTACCTGCTTCAGTTGTTTACCTTCTATACCTGTCTCAGAGTTCTCATCTGAGAATCCCCTTCAATATTGTCCTGGAGAGTCCCTTCCCTTTCTCCTATGTTGGGTTTATTGTTTCCTAATGCCGTGGTTTCCGTTTTTGTTGTTTGTTTTTGTCCTTTCTCCCTGGTTTTGGTGGAACAATCTCACCAGTAGTTTTATGAGAAAGCCTCAGGGAAGTAAAATTTTCTGAGAGCTTATGTGTTTGAAAATGTCTTTATTCTACCCTTATACCTTATGGTTTGGTTGGACATAGGGTTTTAAGTTGTAAAGAATTTCCTTGAGGGTTTTGAAGTCATTGCTCCATTGTCTTCTAACTTCCCTTCTTTTTTTTTATTTATTTTTTATTTTTTTTTTATTTTTTCCTTCTTTTTTTTTCCTTCTTTTTTTTAGACAAGTTTTTTGAAGTGTAATAGACATAAAATAAATCTCACTCTTTTTAGGTGTAGGTTTCAATGTTTTGAAAAATGTATACTATTGTGTAAGCATCACCACTATCAAGATTTAGAATAATTGCATCACCTGCCAGAATTCCCTTTTGACCTTTTAATTTCTGTAACTATAATTTTGCAGTGGCTTCTCTTGTTGCAGAGCATGGGCTCTAGGCACACGGGCTTCAGTAGTTGTGACATGCGGGCTCAGTAGTTGTGGCACACGGGCTTAGTTGCTCCGTGGCATGTGGGGTCTTCCCGGACCAGGGCTCGAACCCATGTCCCCTGCATTGGCAGGCAAATTCTTAACCACTGTGCCACCAGGGAAGTCCCAATACTACACTACCTTGACTACTGTAGCTTTATAGTAAAGGCTTTTTTTTTTTTTTTGGTTTGTTCTGTTTTTAAGCAGTTGTATTGCTATTCCATTGTAAGATGTACAGTAATTTGTTGAACTCAGCCTCTACTTAGGGGATTTAGTTGTTTCTATTTTTTATATTACAGATAATGCAACAAATGCCCATGGGCATATAACTCTGTGCCCTTGTGATAGTGCTTGTGTAGGGTACGTGTTTAGAATTGGGAATGCTGGATCAGTGTTTGCCCACATTTTCCCCTAGTAATTGGGTCTAGTTTCAGGTATAGATCCATTTGGGTAAGACTTACAGTGTAATTAACTAGGCTGTGCTTGGCTGTGTTCTAAGACACTGTCTGATCTTGAGCAGTGCCTTGTGGCCTATGTATTAAAGCAAAGATTTCCTGCTTTCCTCTTTGGTCAGTTCATGTGAGCTATAGAAAGATGCTTCCTCGAGAACACAAAAATAAGAGTGCTGTCAGAGTTAGAGAGTGTTTGTCAGAACATTAGGGGCATTCTGCCTGTTTGACAGTTATACTTTTGATCAATTGGCAAGCCTATTTTCAAACAATTATTAATTTAATCTGGGAGTGGATTAGTCAGTTTGCTGATCAACCACAGAGGCGGGTGAAGTGCATGGTGTGGTGGAGAAGTTGAGTAGATGGAGAAATTAAGGCCTTGAGGTTGAAACTGAGCTCAAGTGGTAGGCATCTCAGGACCATGCTTTCTCTGCTCCCTCTACCTTTCAACCTAATGCACAAGTAGCTTCTGAACCTCAATCGAAGATAATCCCCCAGTGGTTAACCCACCCTACCTGAATAATGAGTTGACTGTAATTTTATTTTAAACATGACTTGGGCTTATGCATGACCACTCTCCCCTCTTCCTACCCTTCTTGGTTCACTGATATATTCCCAATGCCTAGATCAGTGGCTGGCACATAGACAGTGTACAGTTCACATTTGTAGATAGAATGTTGTTAAAAATTAGTTTATTGAATACACATTTATTTTGATGATTTGGTTAACAAGAGCTTCCCCTGAGAGATAAGCCACCCTCATTGTTCTGATCAAATCAAATTTCTGAGCCTACAGTGCTGTAGAGTCTCTAGCATATAGCAGACACTACTGACCACGGTGAATTCACGAAGATACATGTTGTCTTATAGGGTTTTGTCTTCCTGCTATTATCAGTGATACCCATTATCCAGGAATATTACCTATATAGTAATAATTATGATCACTAACATTTATCAGACTCTTACCCTGTGCCAGGCACCATGCTGAACACTTTATATGCACCATCCCATTTTATTCTCACAGCAACACTTCACAACGAACGTTATGAAGTAGGTACAACTGTAACCGAAAGTGGGGTCCGGCTGCTCGCCACTCAAAAGCAATAAAGAGGTAAGGTTGGTGGAAAGGAAACTGCTTTATTTTGGACGCCAGCAACCCGGGTGGGGGGGTGGTGCGGATACCTGTCCAAAGGCCGACTCCCCCCCCCCCAGCTGATAATCAGGGGGCAAGAGCTTTCATAGGCTGAGGGAGGGGGCTACGTGCAGAAACAATACAGTCAGCTCTGACAGTCATCTTGAAATTGGTCATCGGTGGTCTGACCAGCGTCATCTTGACTGTTTTAAGTACGATTAATCTTCAGTTCCAGGGTTGGTTTGTTCCCATTTCCTTGAGGCCAATTCTCGGAATTGTGGCAGCTTATGTCATGGCTACAGTCTGGCCATCACGTAGTTAACTTCTTCCTCCTGGTGAGGGTTTCAGTATCTATACGACAGCTCACAGGACATGGCTCAGAATATTATCTATAGCCCTTGAGGGGGAACTAAAGGTCCTTGACTTTGCTTAATGACTGAACTATTATTATTTAGTCTTGTTGGACTGTCTTTGTTTCTGCATTTTCTCACTTCTCTGATTAAACTTATTCTTTGGCTAGTTTTTCACAGACAAAAGGCAGGCTGAGGACATGGGGGGCAAGGACCATAGGGTCCTGCTCCGTTTCACAACTTTTGTACCATTTTACAGGTAAAAATCTTGGCTTAAGTTAATTGACCTAAAAGCTAGTAACTTTGTTTTGATTTTACCTATATACTTACATGGTGAATGCAGCATTATTTTACTTTTTAAAAAATATTTATTTTTTTATTATTTGTTGCACCGCTCCTTAGTTGCGGCATGCAGGCTCCTTTAGTTGTGCTATGCGAACTCTTAGTTGCAGCATGCATGTGGGATCTAGTTCCCTGACCAGGGATCAAACCCAGGCCCCCTGCATTGTGAGTGTGGAGTCTTAACCACTGCGCCATGAGGGAAGTCTCAGCATTGTTTTAGATGAAGACAACTTTACCACATGATGACTCAACCCCAAAACACTAAACTTGTTATTGTTTAGGTTTGGGCTACCCAGTAGAATAGCCACCACCACACGCAGCTATTGAACATTTGAAATGCAACTAGTCCGAACTGAGATGTGTTGAAAGTATAAAATACACACTATATTTTGAAGACTTAGTATGAAAAAAAATATATAAAATATCTCAAGTTTTTATACTGATTACAAGATAAATAATACTATGCTGGGCATAACTTTAAATAAAACATACTATTAAAATTAGCTTTACCTCTTTTACATTTTTAAATGAGGCTGTTAGAAAATTTACAACTACATATGTGGTTTGCATTTGTGGCTCGTGTTATATTTCTACTAGACAATGCTTGTCTAGCACATTTTAGACATTTATATTGGCCAGTTCAGCAGATTTTACTCAGATTGAATCTGACAAAGAGCTCTAAGCTGTATCAAAATGATTCTTGGTGATTCAGAAAGAGGCCTGCGGTTTCTCCAGAACCAAGCTCCCAGAGTATGGGGGCTTTCCCAATGCCAGGCCCCTGCAGTGTTGGTGGCTTCTCCAGTGCCAGGTTCCTGCCCTGTGCACTGGCTAGGTGCCCCTAACAACCAGAAGCTTTCCCTGGACCCCCTTCAGGCAGCTTCAAAACAGAACATTGTTGGGCACGGCACCTCCCCATGAATGGCTTCCCCGCCATCACCCTTCTGGTGGCTTCCCAGCAAGTCCCAGAAACAAAACACTTCAACATCCAGTGAGCTATGCTGCATCTTCTCAGACATCTGGATCTCAACTCGGGGTGGGGAGGCCTCTTTCCTGGGTGCTCTATCTCTGCTCTAGTAGTGGCTGCTTATTTCTGCTCTTCCTGAAGAGTTCACTTCAGTTATTTCCTAGCCAATCCCTTATTACCCTAATCCCTTAATCTTTTCCTGTTCAAGTTACTATGTGACTTCTGTCTCCTCATTGAACCCTCACTGGTATACCAAATATTTTAATTGGATGTTTGTATTTTTATACTCTACATGTTATTTCTGTTTATATATGTATATAATTACCATGTTTTGAGCAATAACTGAAGTTTTCTTATTTTGCAAATACTAAATGACTTTCTGTGCTTGCATCTGCACAGATTTTAGCATTGGTCTAAATTCAAATAATTGAAAAATACCGGAAGGCATCATGTGATAGTCTTTATTTTTTTAATTTTTACCTTTTGGCTGTGTTGGGTCTTCGTTGCTCTGCGTGGACTTTCTCTAGTTGTGCAGAGCGGGGGGCTACTCTTCGTTGTGGTGTGCGAGCTTCACATTGCGGTGGCTTCTCTTGTTGCAGAGAACAGGCTCTAGGCGCGAGGGCTCAGTAGCTGTGGTGCACGGGCTTAGTTGCTCCGTGGCATGTCGGATCTTCGCAGACCAGGGATTGAACCCGTATCCCCTGCACTGGAATTCTTATCCACTGCGCCACTAGGGAAGTCCCATGTGATAGTCTTTAAATCTGCCTATAGTTCATCTACTTAGATTCGAAGAGTTGTCTCTGATGAATGTGAAATTTTTTCAAAATTTAGCTGTTCAAAAATTTTAAACTATTGAGGATTTTACTCTGTAGTATATTCTTATAGGACTTTTTCTGGGGGGAGAGGGCAGGAATCAGGAAAGGGCAGATTTGCTCTGATCAAGATGACCGGAAAATGGCTTGCTATTACCTTTAAAGAGTTAATCCAGTGCTAAAATTACATGTTAATGAGATGTCTGTACTATATGATGTATGACTAGCACTGTGGTTCCACACCTAGGCCATAGATGAGTAAGTATTCTATTTAATAAAGACAAATTTTCTACAAAAGGAATCTTACATTGTACAATGTATTAATTAAATGCATTCCAACAACTCACTATTGTCAGAATCCTTATTACCAGAAAAAGAAAATATATACCTTTCACAATCTCTCTGTGCGTTAGTTTGCTCCTCTCCAAGATAAAGGAGTTTTATTACACCATCTCAAGTCTCTTGCAAATTTAAAAGCACTGCGCCATGCTGTGCTACCTCAGAGGTGTTATGTTCCCAGAGATTTCTCTCTCCAGAGTCATCCTAATTGAACCGTACGTCTCTCTGAGGCTTCCTGCCTCTCTCCTGCCTTGGGGAGCTGCTTCTCCTCTGAGGGCTGCTCCCCTGCAAAACAGGGACCATAAACAGTTTCTGCTCTGACTATGCCCTCTCCACTCTTGAGGTGGCTGAGCCATTTACTGACAGGCCATCCTTCCTCCCATTTGCCCAAGATGGTCATGTTTCTGAAACAGTACTATTGGCCACCTGGTATTAATCCCCTTTGCTTCTTCCTCAGCCACCTCTACCACTTGCCGTAACTTAAGGAAGCTGGACCTTTCTCCAATACTGTTTTATCAGTTGTCTGTTTTACAAAAGACCTTTCCCCTAAAGGCCTTAATTTCCTCCACATAATAACTCTAGAGTTCAAATCATTTTAAACATTTTTGAGGGCAAATTACACACTTTCTACATGTGCTAGATGTTTATTTGCAGAGCTATATAAATGTAACACTATTAGATTAGGTCTCTGAATTCCCTGGTGGTCCAGTGGTTAGGACTTGGCACTTTCACTGCAGTGGGCCCAAAGTACCAAATTAGACAGATACACGCACACACACACACTGGAAATGTATACAAGAACCATTTTTTTTAAAATTGAAGTATAGTTGTTTTACAATGTTGTGCTAATTTTTGCTGTACAGCAAAGTGATTCAGTTATACATATATATGCATTCTTTAATATTCTTTTCCATTATGGTTTATCAGAGGATATTGAATATAGTTCCCCGAGCTATACAGTAGGACCTTGTTGTTTATCCATTCTGTAAGTTTACATCTGGTCACAGCTTTTAGAATCCTCAGCCAGATCAAGGATATAGGGGGGTCCAAGGTAAAGATTGATAAAGAAATTTCTTTTAAGAGTTAAGTATTCAACTCAACCTTCTTGGAAAAGGGGGTTACTACCTTCTAGCTCTAAACCTAGGGAAGGAAACTTCAAAGGAACCACTCAGAGGTGGAAATTTGCTTCCTGCAACTGTTTTGGTGGGGGGCCAGGAGAGTGCTGCTGCCATGCGATCTCCCTGCACTTAAGAACTTGTTCAGGCCAGGGAGGTGGGAATGTTTCCTGTGGACCAGATGTGGGCCACTCAGGAGAGAGGGAAAGCATGGGATAATTTTGAATCCTGTCCATAGGGCCCTCAGAGGTAGAGAAAACCTCAGGAGAAAGAGGTTGGAGCCTAGGGGCTAGGAAGAAATCACAAAAGACTATTCTGAATTAAGATGGGAACTACAGGAAAGGTCATACAAATGCCCAAGAGAGGAAAAGTTTAATAATCTGCAGGGTCCAGACATTGTTTACCCACCCAACCAAGGAAGAACCAGCCCCCATCCCCCCACCTCTCCTTCCTCCTCCTGTCTACTCTTTAACCCCACTGAGGAGTGAAATTGCAGCTCACAAGCCCCAGAGAATGTATACAGGGAGAAGGCTGAGATCAGAGGGACCATGCCCCCTTCTCCACTGCTGGCTCCAACCCAAAGGAGGCCCAAGCTGGAAGATGTGAGATAAGGTTAAGTCAACTTTGAAGTTTGACTATAACATAGGACTGGAAATTTTATTTGAAATAAAAAAATAACTTACTGAAATAAAACTGTTTTTACAACTAATCATGACTGGAGGGTATTTTTTGTTATCTGTGAATAGTCCAAAAAAACAAGGGTCAGACCAAGTCTTCATCCTGGGGCACAGGAACATATTTCCACTGTATAAAGATGAGGACACAAAAATAAAACTGTGTTTCTACCTCAATCCATACCATGCCTGTGGTAATCTACATGCCACCTGCATACATGAGAACCATTTTTTTTCACTGATATTTTCTTTGAACAAGACATACCATACCATACAAGGAAGCTTTTGCTTCAGATTCCATTCTTGGTTCCTGAGGTTGATAGCCTCTGCCCTGTGCTTCTCTTAGATTATGATCTGAACTACCTTTTGTTTTGAGGGAAAAAAAAAACAACAAAAATATGAAATATAATCCACACGTAGTACGAATGAGAAAGAGAAAGCTCCTTATCATTTAACTTGGTAAGAGTTAGGGTTGGGATCTTAGTTCCCTGACCAAGGATTGAAGCCGGGCCCTCAGCAGTGAAAACAGAGTCCTAACCACTGGACTGCCACAGAATTCCCATAATTTAACTTTCTTAATCACCTTTCTAAAGGTTCCTCCACTCCCAATCTATCACACTCTTTATATCTTTGTCTTCACAGCACTTATCACTACCCGAAATTGCTTACCTGTTCTAGGTCTGTCAACCCCCAACACAAATACACATGCTATCGAAATCTTAGTCAGACAAGGACCCTTGTCTGCCTTGTTTTCCACTTGTATCTCCTTGGCCTAGAACTGCTTCTGGCACATAGAGGTCACTAGATCTGGTTCATTAGGGGCACTGTATCAATAGAAATGAAAGGGAATCATAGAACATCTAGGTTCTTCCAAGTGTCTGTTTAATTTTAAACTCTTGGTTTCTCATTGCCCAATCTCCCCTGAACCTCTAGCAGGTTGGCTTTGTTCTTGATGCTCTATTGAAACAAGGTTTATGGAAGTAAACACTAACCTAAATTTTGCAAATCCCGAAAGTCTTTTTTTTTTTTTTAATTTTAAAATATCTTTCTCCTTGGCCTCAGCCACATACAATACTTGGTTTGTGTGACTCAACCCTATCCTTGGTCCTGGGCTATTTCTGCAACCACTAGAGTCAACTGTCAACTTCAACCATGTCGGTTGTTGCTCCCACTGCATCTCTAACATTGCCCAGCACATAGTAGCATCATATGTATTATGTTGAACAAATTAATGAACCACTCTCTCTCGTGTCTCCTATGGACATCTCCCCAAATTGTTCCTTGAGCCTCTCCAAATTGTCTTTTCTTTCTACAGTATCTGTATTTTCAAATGGTTTCAACCATTACTGAGTCAAGGATGGTTTACTGAAGTTCATCAGTCAAGAAACTGAATCCTTAAAAAAAAAAGAGAAAAAGAAAAAGAAAGTCCTTTTTTTCTCATCATTTCTAAATGCCTACCAGGTCTCACCATCACCTCATACCTCCATTTAAATTGTCCTCACCATTTTAACCCCTAAAATCAGTTCCCTTTCACAACTCTCTGGTCATTACTTCCAAATGCAGACCTCCAGCCCAGGCTTCCCACTTGAATAGCCACCAGGCTTACTCACTTCTTCCAATGAACTTCCTCTTGGTATCCCACAGGCAACAAAACCTAACTTTAATATTTTCCCCCTTGTTGCCTCCACCCTATATTCCCTCAGTGAATGCACCACCTCCTTGCCCCCTGGTCCAAAACATCCAAGACTCCTACCTCCAATATTTGAGGCCTACCGCACTAGACACAATGCTACGTTTTTTAAGTTATTATTATTATCTTATTCATTTTTGACTGCTCTGGGTCTCCGCTGCGGCTCTCGGGCTTAGTTGCAGTATGTGGGATCTTAGATCCCTGACCAGGGATAGAACCCAGGCCCCCGGCATTGGGAGCATGGAGTCTTAACCACTGGACCACCAGGGAAGTCCCGCTATATTTTTATATATGTGATCTCATGCAAGCCTCACACAGCCTATGATACAGAAGGAAGAGGGGGCTTGGAAGCTACTCCCTTTGATTCAAGTTTTACATGTTCTCAGTAGAGACATCCCCCCTACAGCCAGCCCCACTGCTACCTTAGTCCACGACCTCATGATTTTCAGACTATTTAAGAACCCATTGCCTGGTTTTCCAGCTTCAAAACTTATCACATCCATACCATCACCTTCCATCACCATCATATTAATCTTGCCAATGATAACTAATCATGCCATTGTGTATGCTTGAAACCTTCCAATGATTTATCATTGCTTCAAGCTAAAGTCCAAACTCCTTAGTATAATACTCAAGACCTTCCACAATCTGATCATCCTCACCCCTCTACGATTCTTCTTACCAACCCCCTCACATTCTCTCGACCTGACAAACCACAGGATCTGTGATTGAAAGGCCAAGTAAACACACAAAACATTAAGACATGTTCCTGGGTCTCACTTCAGATACCCTTTGGCGACACCCATCTGGTCCTGAGTATCCTCTGCCCAAGAAACACAAATTCCTTAGTTGTGGCATTGGCCCCAGGCATCTTCTGTCAGATTGAGGTCCACTGTCCAAACCAACTTTGACCCTCAGGACATGATGAGATACGTCAGATGTGAACTTCCTGCAAACTAGTATTCAATGAACCTTAATCCACCTGCTTGCATTCTATACTGAATGTGTTAACCCAGCTCCATCTCTCTCCCACTGCTGCTCCCTGAGTCTTAAAATTAATTTTAACTGTGATCGGAGCAGCTTCAATTGGTCTGTGAGCCACCTATGATCTATGGAGATAATTACCATTGCATCAGACAATTTCCCACTGAAACCCAACCTATTTGTCAAGGGTCATAGGCACTGGCAAACAAGAGGTAAGCTCACCTTACAGTCAAACACACTTTCTTAATGCATCACTGCCCACCTCTCTCACAACCCCTTTGTGCCAACTGTTTTCTGGCCCAGGATTTAGAAATTCCACATCTTCAGGTCAGTGCCCACTCACCTCAAGGACTAATATTTATTCCATCCTGGGCATTACCTATCTTAATGGGCCTCTCCATCACTCAGGAACCAACCATTAGTAACACTGGAAGATTTCAGAAAGATCTTAATACCAAGTCAGATTATTTCAGTACTCTGAAGCCAAAGTATATTAAAACCACTATTTTTTTGTAGGTCAAAAGCAATTTCATAAACTTGAACCTACCATACCAACTTTAGGCCGCAGCCACTGTAGAAGCACCTTCACTCACTTAACTCGGAAGCCCATAATGTTAAGACCTCCAGCTTACAACTGCAGAGTAAAATCACACTAACAAATGTCAACTGGATCCAGGAACCATGCTCTCAATTATGCATCCCTAAAGTACAGAGTACTGAGTCATTATATTGAGTCTCACATACTGGGAGGAAGCCCAATGTAGATTTAGATCAGCAGGGGCTTCTGTAGAAGTCAAGTGTAAGCTAAGACCTGAAGGATGAGTTAGGAAAAAAGCGGGAGGAAAGGAATTAGCTAGAATTTTGTGAATGCATTCTAAAGGTAAGATTGGTGAGGCAGTGATCATCATGAAGACCCCTTCAAGGTCAGGTTAAGGACGTTATACTTAATACAATGGGAAGCTAAAAGCTAGGACTGCACAGCATGGCCACACTGCTATTTTATGCTAGTTGTTCCAACACTTACGCTGTTTAATTAATGTTCTGTTCTCTCATTCAGCAGTCCAACAAACTCAGCCTTGTCTTCATTTCAAAAAACTGTATAGCAGTAACACCAGAACTGGGACAGCAACGCAAAAAAATTCAGAGCACTGAAAATCAATGATCACCCAGCTAAGGGATAAAATAATTCCAGGGATCTATTTATCATTGCCTTTAGCCTACAAATATTAGTTTATACTTGGCCTTCCTTTACATTCTACTCAATCCACTGCATTTGCCCGTGGCCCTACAAACTTTCTTCCATATTTTGTTGCTGACTCACACTGAGCAAGCTGCTTTAGTTTTTCACTTCGCTGACCACCTTAAACGGCATGCACAGCCTATAACCTAGGTGCCAAGCAACAGTTAAGATCACCTTTCCAAAAATCTGAAAAAGTATATGCATAGCTGCATCACTTTGCTATACACCAGAAACTAACGCAATACTGTTAACCAACTATACGCCAATAAACATTTTAAGAAAAAAGAAAAAATCACCTTTCTGAAATAGAATTCATTGAACTCCTATCCTTCACATTCTCACTGGTACTCCAAAGCCTATCGTACACGACTGACAACCACTCCCCAAAGACCACAGATGTTACTAAAAGAAATTAAGTTATGCTCTTTCACTTAGTCTAACATTTTAAATATCCGTTATGTGTTGTACTAAGAATTGTACTACGTAAATTCACTATATTCTTCACATCATCTGCCAGTGTTGTCTGCTTGAAGGAATCCTGGAATTCTGCTTGTTCCTTGTCCTCTTAAGCAGTATCACAACCCAGTTCAAAAGTTACTGTTCCAGGGCTTCCCTGGTGGCGCAGTGGTTGAGAATCTGCCTGCCAATGCAGGGGACACGGGTTCGAGCCCTGGTCTGGGAAGATCCCACATGCTGCGGAGCAACTGGGCCCGTGAGCCACAACTACTGAGCCTGCGCGACTGGAGCCTGTGCTCCGCAACAAGAGAGGCCGCGACAGTGAGAGGCCCGCGCACCGCGATGAAGAGTGGCCCCCGCTCGCCGCAACTGGAGAAAGCCCTCGCGCAGAAACGAAGACCCAACATAGCCCCAAAAAATTAAATAAATAAATAAATAAATTTATTTAAAAAAAAAAAAAAAAAAAAGTTACTGTTCCAAAACAGCCACTTAACAAGTAAATCTGATTTTAAGCTGTCCCATTCGCAAACCTATATAAATCATCGATACAAGCCTATTAAAAATACCTTGGCACACCAGACATTTTTTTAAAACCGGAACATTTATTGCGTGACTAATAATTGAAATCCTTAAGATGAACTGGATGCTGCAACAGCTGCCCTCTTGGGTTTAGGTGTCGTTCCTTCACGGAATCCATGCCTGCACCGTGTTAAAAACAAGAACAGTTACTTCAGCAATGCCAACACATACATTTTAATTTTCGCTAAAACAGATTTTTATGAGCTTATCTCAGTTAAGTCTGAAATCAATATTGAATTCATATGTTCAGACATTTATTTTTACAACATCACTGATAAGCTGCAGTATTTACTTCCTTCTGCTTCAAGATAGCCATTTCAGGAATACAGATAACTTTAATTGGAAAAAAAAAAAAAAAAAGGGCAACATATTCGGTTGTACTGATCACTGGGCCAGCATTTCCCCACCACTTAAGATTCCTAAGGCATTTGTGAAAACGGGTTCTTAAATTACGAGCCAGAGATCCTACTTTCCTTTAGCCAAGGAAAAACAATGTGCTTAATGGTAGACATTTTCTCAACTGCTTAACTACTCTATATCTTAACTCATTTAATATTAACACCTACTTGAAGTGTACCGTTATCCCTCTTTTGAGGGACAGACAGGTTAAAGTTGGCTTCAATTCATGCTCTTAACTCTTACATTGAACTAGCAGACCACTGAATCCTAAGCCTATACTACTGTATAATAGTCTTATACATTATGAAGTGCAAAGCGCAAAGAAAGGTCACTTCAGCACATGAACACAAGCGCATCTAAGGGTGTCGTGTTTACAAACGCCCAAACTGTCTTGAGGTCTTTTAAAATTTGAAAACCTGGAATTGAGCGGTAGAGGTCAGAAATTCTGCTAAATATCCTACACTGCACAGGACAACCGCCCTCCCCAACAAAGAAATCACCTCAGCTGAGACCTTACATGGGTTAACCCCTCAAAAGCTACCATTAAAATGCAGTTTCTCTGTTTAGTCTAGATGGGGGCTGAAATTAAAACTCTAAGGCCTGTCTTTAAGTAATAAAAGATATAAAATTTCTTTCTACACAAACACAATAGCAACTGACAGTTTTCTAGAGCAGACTTGCCCAAAGCCACAAAACCCGAAAGTCTCCTTTATGCACGATTATCTTGACAAATTTTGGTAGGAAAGTGAAATGTAGGTATGCTAACAAACGTCATCACATTTTCTGGAGTCTAGCTCCAACTAAGCCCCAGCATGTATAGCTCATACTACTGTTTCCTGAGAGATTCACAAGATCTAAACTAACTGATCTGAAGGTTATGGTGGCAGAAGAGAAAAGTTCCTTGCTAATACCTCATCCCACCAACCAGGGCTGTTGAGAGGATAATTATGCAAGCTCACAGAACCAACTACAACTGAAACATAAAAACTGTACCTGAATCTGCGGTATACAATTTTTAGGTGCCTCATTCGACCAGTTCCGGTGGTATTTCGTCTTTTAGCTTTAGCACTCCAGTTATCTAAAACACACATTCAGGTGAAGGTTCTATAAGGTTTTTCCCCACACACCTTGTAAGCACAGTTGGTCAATATACTTAAAAATGCCTGCCCTGGGTTTTAACCCCACTTCATCGCTATACAGATGCCCCATTCTGCTAGGGACCGCCTAATGCTCAGTCATGCCCCACTGAGGTACAAAACAAACACGGGACAATTCTCAACGCCAGGATACACCCTACCAGAGTCCCGTAAACATGCACTTACACTTCCTCTTCCGCTTGGCAGGGTAGCCACATTTACCACAGGTCGACTTCTGCAGGTGGTAGGCCTTAGAGCCACAGCGGCGGCACAACGTGTGCGTCTTATTCCGACGCTTTCCAAACGAGGACGTTCCCTTCGTCTACAAGTTAAGGGGGCAGACGATTCTTCAATCTGGCAATTTCTACACACGTTCTTACGTTTTCAGTTAAAGAAACACCATGACAACCACAGGGTCTCCAACTGTGGGAGTCTGACTTTTTTTTTTAAAATGTGGTTTATTTATTTTATTTACATGTTTTCAAATCGACTGCAATGTATTAAGAATTCAAATGCTATAAACACAGCAAAGTCTGACTTTTCTTAAACGCTAAATCAGAAACCTCTACCGGAATTTCACGTCATCTAAAGCCCCCTGCAAGAGTTGCTGTGTTTTGAAATCCGCTACGTTATTAAAAAGAAGAAAAAAAGATATAATGCAAAAGACGAGATAACGTGGTTTTCCTACCCAACCCTACTCCAAAAACTAAGAGCTCCTGCTCAGGGACCACCGCCAACGATTCCTTGGCTTACAGAGCCCAACACTCTCAAACTATGCTTCTTCTGTCCTTTCCCATAGGAGAGCAGGGCTGTGCGGGCTCCCCAAAGGTCAGACAGAAGCAAGGCGCCTAGACCAGCTGCAGCTCCACGACTGCAAGCCCCGCACTCCCAGACAGATAGGGGCCATTCTTCTGCCTCTCGAGGGCCACCGCATGTCCCTTTCCTGCCCACCGGCTCCCATTATCGGAAACCTTGCCGGGCCCCCACGGACAGCAAGGAACGCGGCGCAGGGCGCTAGGATGGAAGCCGATTCCGAGAGCCCTTGCAGACCACTCACCATCTCGCTTCTGCCGCCGAGACCAAAGAGACCGAAAGAGAAGTCACTTCCGCTATATCGCGCTCAGAAGCTTCCGCCCAGGAAAGTACTTCCGGCGGGGCGCGGTGCACCGCTCTCAAGCGTCCGTCGCTGCAGCGTGGGTGGGGCCGAGAGGAGGATCCCGAGCCAGGCGGGGCCAATAGAAGGTTCAGAGGGGCGGGGCTCACAGCTTTCTGGGTCCGGGGTGGGCGTCTGTGTAGGGTTCGGGGTGGGACTGGGGTTCTTCGCCAGGTTCTTCCTCAGTCTCGTCGGAAGCTTTCGGCTGACGCTGATCATCGCTGAGAGGTCGCTAGGAGGACGGAGCTGGGCTCAGAATATGAAGAGAAAGGCAAATAATGTTTTTTCTAACTGTAGTACTTTAGAGGCAAATGATTTGATCCCCAATCTTGTTATGCCAAGGAATCAGACGTGGAACTTGTTAAATATTGTTTCCTAAACTCTAACGTGAGGAAATCTGGTTCAGCAGCTTTGGATGGGGCTTGGACATCTGTACTTCAAAACACTATAGTGTTAATGTTGGTGGTTCCCAGGCCTTCTTGATAAACGCTAATCCACTTGTAACCTTCTTGCCTAGGAAAGCCCCCACCCTCGCAAAAGGATAAAATATCCAAACATTTAAGAGTTAGGGAAAAACGATCCTAAATGTGCGTGCTTTCTAAAGGAAACAGAATTCGTGACCTATCACTTGTGAAATACTGGCAAAGTTTATTAACTAACTACCAGCAGAACAAGGTGACGTCTAGGAATTAGAGGTTTAATTTTGACAGGTTAACAGTTGATTAGTGCCTAGTCAGTACTAGGCTCTTCTAGAAACTGTGAATAGAAACATTAACAGGACATAGTCCCTGTCTTCATGGAAGTGGTAGGTGGGGAGTAGGGGGTTCAGGGGGAGGTGCAGCCAGGAGAGAGAGAGAGAAGGCCAACATTTGGGTGTTTGGACCATATGGACCATACTGCAGTTCAGGGGAGACTTAACTGGATTAGGCGTTGTATTAGTTCCCCATTGCCATTCTAGCAATTTACCACAAACGTAACGGCTTAATACTAAACATTTAATCAACAAGTATAAAGTTTCAGTTACGCAAGATGAATACATTCTAGAGATCTGCAGTACAATACTGCATCTACAGTTGACAATACTGTATCTTACACTTAAGGACGATAATCACAAACTAGTCTAAACTAAGCTAACTAGCTAGTCTTTAAGCTACAGTCAATCAAATAATTTCCTTTCTTTGCTTCACACTTTATATAGTCTTTCCCCTGGCTCATAGAATGTTACTAACCACTTCTGGTTTGGTGCTGCCCTTTTTGGATCGATTTTTGCTAAAATACACTTAAATTTTAACTATGCCTGTTTATCTTTTAATAGGCCCTTGTAAGTACTCTGGCCCCACCCAGATAATTCTCTCATCTCCATGTCAGCTGATTAGCAGCCTTAATTGTCCTTTGCCTTGTAACGGTATTCACAGGTTGTGTCATCTTTGGGGAAGATGATTATTCTGCTTAGCACAAGTGTTATGACAAATGAGATCAGTGTAGACTGTTGTTGAACCCAAGTTAGTGTGCCTGAGGCACAGTGAGGCCAAACAAACTGAAACATTGGAGTTTGGAGCAGAGAAAGGACCAAACAAGGAGGACAGCGCAGCGCATGCTCAAAAGACCTGAACTCTCTAGTGGTTTTGGGGGAAGAATTTTTTGGGTTTTTTAAAAAATCATTTATTTATTTTTTGGCCCTGTGGTGCGGCTTGCAGGATCTTATTTTCCTGACTAGAGATTGAACCTGGCCCTCTGCAGTGAAAGCCCAAAGTCCTAACCATTGGACCACCAGGGAATTCCTTCAGGGAAGAGTTTTTAAAGGCAAAATAAGGGCTGCAGGGCATGTGACTTTCTTCTGATTGGTTGGTGGTGAGGTAAGAGAGTGGTGTTCCAGGTTCTGATTGGTTGGTGGTGAGGTAAGAGAGTGGTGTTCCAGGAATCTTGTGCTCAGCCACCCTCCACCTCCACCTGGGGGCCTTAGTTCCCATAGCAGAACTCAAAAATTTGTATCAGATTACTATGTATATCCATTGGGGAGTAACTAGGACTCTGCTTTATCGCTGCACTGTTGTTTCTTGACTGCCTTTCTTTTGTTTCTGCATTCCCTCACTTCCCTAATTAGTAACTGTTCGAATCTACCCTTTGGAACACAGCAGCGAAGATCTAGGAGGCTGAAGCCTTTTTCCTACAGACAAGAAAAGGGGGACATGGAAAGGCTTTTGTACCCAGGAGGGCCCCACAGGGTGCTGCTCGGTTTCAGGAAGGGTAGGACAGGTAGCAACCACTGAGGACACAAATTGTGTGACAGGCACTATGTCCGAGTCTCTTTTACCCCAGACATTCCCCAAACTGTAAACATCAGAGTGAAATATTTTTCCTCCTCTCCCTTTTTGGTGTGCTTGAAATCACACCATTCTGGCCCTGGTCAGGTAGGCCCTTGGCTCTATAGAGGCCTATGAAGCCAGTTTAGAATTTCCAGATTTCTATCCAAATGCCAGGTGTAGGTCGGGAGTAGAATGACTTCTGAAACAGATGATCTTGTTACAGAGTCCAAGCTCTCTGCTTGCCGCTCGGCAGGCCAATAAACTGGGAGACGAGGTGTTGAGGCAAAGAATATGACTTTATTTGGAAAGCCGGCGGACTGAAAAGATGGCGGACTAGGGTCCCCAAAAAACCATCTTAGCGGGGTCTGGATGACACTTTCTTTCATAGAATCAGAGAGGGGAGTAAAGTAAAAAGGCAAAATAGAGAGGGAGATTCGGGGAGGAAGTAAAGTAAAAAGGGTAAACATCTTCTGGAATGACCAGCCTCGGGGAGGGGTTGGTTAATTTCTTCTTTCCTGCAGCCATTCACAGGTGGGTAGGGTTCCCTGAGGCAGTCCATTATGTATGATTATAATAACAAAAGCTATGAAAAGCAAATGCTAAAGTCAAAGAAACAGATCCAACATGGAGTCAAAATTGGCTCTTCCCTGTTGCAATCTGCTGTTACTTATGGTGTTTTGCCTTTTAGCAGAGAGTGATAGAGACTTCATAAATCTTGCATCTATTGTTCTGATATAGTTCAGGTCTCTTGACTTGACCTGCTTTTTTTTCCTACAATAGATGAAATTAGTGCTGACCTTTCTCTTTAAAAAAAAAATCACATAATTTAAACTCCTAGCTGCAAGCAAAATTTTTACACCTGTTTCACTGTATTTGATGTGAGGGATATATTTTCAAATCTTTATCTCCTGGCCACCATTCCCCCAGCTCACTTCTGAAACCGTGTAACTCATATTGGGGCTCGAACCCGCGGTGTTTTAACTGAGATCACACACCTGGTCTCAGGATTTAGACCCACGGTCTTTTCTTGATGTCTCATCACAGAAAGAATTCAGTGAGAGACAAAGTGATAGGTAAGAAGTGGATTTATTTAGAGAGAAACACGCTCCACAGACAGAGTGTGGGCCGTCTCAAAAGGCGAGAAAGGCACCAGGGTATGGGGTTGTCAGGTTTTTTATGGGTGGGTAATTTCATAGGCTAATGAGTAGGAGGAGTATTCCAGCTATTTGGGGGAAGGGGTGGGGATTTCCAGGAATTGGGCCTACTTTTTTTAAAAAAAAAATAAATGTATTTATTTATTTTTGGTTGCTTTGGTCGTTGCCGCGTGCGGGCTTTCTCTAGTTGCGGCGAGCAGGGGCTACTCTTCGTTGCGGTGCGCGGGCTTCTCACTGCGGTGGCTTCTCTTGTTGCCGAGCACAGGCTCTAGGTGCACGGGCTTCAGTAGTTGCAGCACACGGGCTCAGTAGTTGTGGCTCACGGGCTCTAGAGCACAGGCTCAGTAGTTGTGGTGCATGGGGTTAGTTGCTCCGCGGCATGTGAATCTTCCCGGACCAGGGCTCGGACCTGTGTCCTCTGCATTGGCAGGCGGATTCTTAACCACTGAGCCACCAGGGAAGCCCAGGCCTACTTTTTGACCTTTATGGTTGGCCTTGGAACTGTCATGGCGCCTATGGGTGTGTCATTTAGCTTGCAGATGTGTTACAATGAGCATATACTGAGGCTCAAGGTCTAGTGGAATTAGACTGGTCTACCATCTTGGACCTATTTGGTTCTAATTAGTTTATATCATGTCCTCAGGCTATGTCATTCTTTTAAAGGTTTTGCCCTGCCCCCTTCCCTCCTGTTCACTTCCATTTGCATTCTAAGTGTGTGCAATGCAGATTTCCTGTTACCAAGGAACTGAATTTAAACTTCCTCCCCTAAATTTAAATTTTACTGTGAAATATGTAACTTCAAATAAACACTTTTCTTCCCATCAGCTTTGAGATCTCCTGGAGCAAGTTCTTGTGGGAGAGGAGGGTATTTAGGGGGAGCAGTGGGGAGGAGATGGGGTTTGAGAAGCTGGTTATTAGAATACCTTACCAACCAAGTTGAATTAAAAGAAAAGATTGGCAAACCTACTAACATTGCCAATCAAATTGTTAGTATTAGGTGGGATACATCTCTTGAAACCCATACCTTTGTGACACATTTTAAAACTCTCAACCTAAAGTTAATTTTTAATGTCATATATGGATTCTCTTATTCTTTTTCAACCTTAGGGACACCAGAATTTAATGAATCATTATCCTTGGTTATGCTCAGCATTGGTCCATGCATGGCCTGCTTTCACTTACATGTTTAACTATTTACCTTTAATAATTTAATAAACACCTATAAACTCATTCCCAGATGATATCCTATGTCTAACTCCATGATTTCCCTGTCCTCCAATCCCATCCCATCCCTAGCCTCCCCTAACCAAGGTAGCCATCCTTCTGAAGTTCATTTCCTTACTTCTCATTTTATATAATTATATTGATTCCATGTGTATTCCTAAAATGTGTGTGTATGTGTCTGTATTTACATTATTTTGAGCTTTTTAAAAAGGGTTTCATGCAGCATATAATATTTGGGGACTTAAAATTTCCCCTTAATATTGTTATGATTTATTTATGTATACTGTGGGTCACTGAAGTTCATTCTTTTTCAATGCTGTATATTACATTATATGAGATACCACAGTTTACTCATCCAGTATCCTGTTGATAGTTATTTAGATTGTTTTCAGGTTCTTGTGAACTATAAATGAAAATAAAAACCAACTAGATAGTTTTTTAAAAAATTAAAGTCAGCTAACAAGACAAAAAATGTAAACTATTAAAATAAATAGAAATGTTTAAAGTAGAACGTATGAATACCACTGTAATCATATCACCAGAGATACCAGTGTTACAATTGGAGTATCTCTTTCCTGGCTGTCTTCTTTAAAATATAATGTATATGTATATACACATATTGTATACATACACTATACACATATTAACTTTTTAAATAAAAATGGGATCTAGGGCTTCCCTGGTGGCGCAGTGGTTGAGAGGCTGCCTGCCAATGCAGGGGACACGGGTTCGAGCCCTGGTCTGGGAGGATCCCGCGTGCCGCGGAGCGGCTGGGCCCGTGAGCCACAATTGCTGAGCCTGCGCGTCTGGAGCCTGTGCTCCGCAGCCGGAGAGGCCGCGGTAGTGAGAGGCCTGCGCACCGCGATGAAGAGTGGCCCCCGCTTGCCGCAGCTGGAGAAAGCTCTCGTGCAGAAATGAAGACCCAACACAGCCATAAATAAATAAATATTAAAAAAAACAAAAACAAAAACATCCTGTTCCTTGTTTCAGTTCTAGTTAAAAAAAAAAAAAATGGGATCTATAACTTGCTGTTTTCCATAATATATCATGGATATCACTACTTGTCAATATGTGTAGATTTACTTCATCCTTTTTTTTTTCTTTTTTTTTTGTGGTATATGGGATGAGGGCAGAATGGTTTTGTAGCTTTTGCACTTTATTTAATTTATGTATTTATTTAAAGTCTTTATTGAATTTGTTACAATACTGCTTCTCTTTTATGTTTTGGTTTTTTGGCCGTGAGGCATGTGGGATCTTAGCTCCCCGACCAGGGATCGAACTTGCACCCCCTGCTTCGGAAGGTGAAGTCTTAACCACTGGACCACCAGGGAAGTCCCTACTTCATCACTTTTAACTTCATTTTGGTATTGCATTGGAACTGAGCAGAACTCTGCACCCCACTCCCACCCCACCCCAAGCACAAAGGCTCCTTCATGTCTCCTGCCTCTTGTTTATAGAAAAGCTGAAGTCTCCCAGGCCTCCCTGAGTCGCAAAACAGCAAGCTCAAGCCGTTAATGATTAGGACAATAGAGTCACAGACTCAGTGTCTGATGCACATTCCTGAGTTGTTTTACAGATACTATAACTGCCACCAGAGGGGAAAAGCTAAAACTGCGTGATGACTAGACTGTAGCCATGACATAAGCTGCTCCACCTTGAGCAGTACTGAATCTATGGCTAGTACAATTCCAAGAACTGGCCTTAAGAGAATGGGATTAGCACTATTGCTCATAATAATGTATATCTTGGTGGGCATCAAAATAATTGTAGCTTGTTCTGCCTGCATATGTAAGTGGGCAACTAAAATTGTCAGCAAAGAGATACTGCAAACCCATGCTGACATCTTCCACTCTAAGAATACGGTGCCCTTTGTCAGAATGAAGAAGTTACAGAAGACAGACCTTCACCCATGATCCCGTAGAAATGGAATGATGTTCTGACAAGTGGGGATTTGTAAGCAGCTTTTGGCAGGAGAAAGCTTTTTGCAGGAAAGAGCTCTCTGCAGGAGGCCCTTTTGCCTTGTCACTAACCTTAAACAAGGCGCCCCCCATGCTCTACTCATCTCCAGCCCTAGCAGTGCCTTTCAAATCTTAATCACACAATACCTTGCGTAATCTGTTGGTTCTTTCTATAGATCAAAGAAGTTGAAATGAAGAATAAGTAATTAACAGATGACCAGTTCTCTTCCCTAGCTTCCCCTTAAGTAATCTTGCGAACAAACTGTGTGAACAAGATAGCATCTAAAGAAAAATCACAGGAAGTTGACAAGCCTGCATACAAGTCTGCACACAGTGGGGGATGGCGATGACTCCCACCCCCTATCTCAATGATTAACTGAGATTACTTCCCTTTTTCCCTATAAAAACTTTCATGGCCAAGCATAAGTTTCAGAGGTGGTTTTTGGGGACACTGAGTCCACCATCTCCCCAGATTGCCAGCATTCTGATTAAAAGCAACTTTCCTTTCTACCAACATTTGTCTCTCTCTCTCGAGTATTTTTTTTTGATTTTTTATTTACATTTATTTATTTATTGATTTATTTTTGGCTGTGTTGGGTCTTCGTTGCTGCGCACGGGCTTTCTCTAGTTGCAGCGAGCAGGGGCTACTCTTCGTTGCAGTGTGCGGGCTTCTTATTGCGGTGGCTTCTCTTGTTGTGGAGCATGGGCTCTAGGCGTGCAGGCTTCAGCAGTTGTGGCACGCGGGCTCAGTAGTTGTGGCGCACGGGCATGTGGGATCTTCCCGGACCAGGGATCGAACCCAGGTCCCCTTCATTGGCAGGCGGATTCTTAACCACTGCGCAGCCAGGGCAGTCCCTCAAGTATTGATTTTTTGAGTGGTGAACAGCCAGACCTGATTAGGTAACACCATTGTTGATGTATCAACATTTGTTCCATAAACCTGCAATTTGTGGATATTTGAGTTATTTTCAATTTTCTGCTATTATAAAAATGTTGTAATGCAGATTCTTGCACATACATCTTTGGGCATTTGTCTGATTATTTCCATAAGATAATTTCCTATTCAGTGCAGTGGGATTGCTGCACTGAATGGTATGAATTTTGATTTTTATCTGTCACATTTATTTATTTATTGCTGCATATTGACAGATTTCTCTCCAAAAGGGTTAATCAATTCACATTCTTATTATCGCAGATAGAGCTCAGAGGAGAGAATACCTAGTCCAATCTGAAGTTCAAGAGAGGCTTCTCAGAGGAGTTGACTCAGAGGAGTTCTCAGGGGCTAAGTCATATGAAACTGAGTCAAGTCGTCAAAAAACGATAAATAATCTACAGGGAGCCAGGGTCCGTGGGGGCTGAGGGCTGGGTTCCCCCGCTACTTTGGCTTGTTTCTATCCACCCTCTCCAACACTAGGCGTCATTGACATAGTTATTCTTTGCCAAATAGAATTACTCTTTGCCTTAAAAAAAACAAAACCAAAACCAAAACCAAAAAACCCCCCCAAAACTTGTATTCATGCATTGGAACTATTTCATAGTTCATTTCCTACTCTGCAGAAAACAGGAACGTTGGCTACTGGGAGTGTTCCCTCAGAAATCATAGAAAAAGAATGAAAAAAGTTACTTGAAATCCTCCAACAAGATCCTGATTGTATCTTAGATACATTAACCTCTCAGAGGCTAATTTCTGAGGAAGAGTATGAGATTCTGGAGAATATTACAGATCCCATGAAGAAAAGTTGGAAGCTGTTAATTTTGGTACAGAAAAAGGGAGAAGTGAGCGGTCAACTTTTTCTCAACTGTTTACTTAGTACTTTTTCAGAGTCAGCTACCATTTGGGACTTAAATCACTTAAATCATGGTAAGTTAAATTTCTACACTTTTTTGGGCTGAGAGGGAGGAGGTAGATTTCCTGAAAAAAAAGAAAATTTTTACTTTTTATTTTCCTTTGTCATTCTCCTGCAGATAATTTTCACTGAAATATGATAAAAGGGAAAAGTATCCAAGATTTAAAATGCAGGGAATGATGTATCTTATTGTTTTAGGGGATTTATAATTTTTTGTTCAAACTCAATCCAAAAGCTGCAATTGTTTTTTTTTTTTTTAATATTTATTTATTTTATTTGGTTGTGCTGGGTCTTAGTTGTGGCAGGTGGGCTCCTTAGTTGTGGCATGCTAACTCTTAGTTGCATCATGAATGTGGGATCTAGTTCCCTGACCAGGGATCAAACCCGGGCCCCCTGCATTGGGAGCATGGAGTCTTACACGCTGCACCACAAGGGATGTCCCCAAAACCTGCACTTGTTTTAGTGCTAGTATAAACTTATTATTCTGGCAGTGACATTCTGAAATACTCATAGTCGGAAAGAGACTACTGTTAGTGACACATCAGGATTTCCTTATAAAGTAAGTGAATTCATGGGTATTAACAACCTCAAGACCAAAAGCTGCATCTTTCACTTAGTATAGCCGTTTTGAAAATATAGGAAAAATAATTTTTAACACACATATGTGGTAGATTAGCAACTTCTTTTTTCTTTTTTAATTTATTTTTGGCTGCGTTGGGTCTTCATTGCTGTGTGTGGGTTTTCTCTAGTTGCGTCAAGCGGGGGCTACTCTTCATTGAGGTGCATGGGCTTCTCACTGCGTGGCTTCTCTTGTTGAGGAGCACAGGCTCTATACGTGCGGGCTTCAGTAGTTGTGGCTCGCGGGCTCTAGAGCGCAGGCTCAGTAGTTGTGGCACACGGGCTTAGTTGCTCTGCGGCATGTGGGATCTTCCCGGACCAGTGATCAAACCTGTGTCCCCTGTATTAGCAGGCGGATTCTTAACCACTGCACCACCAGGAGAGTCCACAACTTCGTTTTCTCTGTGAGGAGAATGCCAGCAGAACCTTAGTTTTCTGGAGCAAATCAAATTCTAATTTTTCAACGTTCAAAGATAATTAGTGGCAAATGAGGGCGCACTTCATCCAGGATGAATTGTTTAGCAGTTCTGTAAATTACTACCAGAGACAGGTGTAGCTCCTTTTCTAAAAAATAGTGAAGATTATTTTAAGAGATGTTAGAGAGGCAGAGGCTCAGATAAAAAGATTAATGTTAATGGTCTCTAATGTAGTACAGGACCT
The DNA here is from genome assembly GCF_009873245.2 of Balaenoptera musculus. Taxonomy (NCBI): domain Eukaryota; kingdom Metazoa; phylum Chordata; class Mammalia; order Artiodactyla; family Balaenopteridae; genus Balaenoptera; species Balaenoptera musculus. The sequence goes on from NC_045787.1 coordinate 32,740,377, forward strand.
GTATGCTTAGAGAAACAGGTCTTGTTATTTCCAGGACTTATTCCAAATCAGAGTTATTTGCTTCTTGATTAGAAATGATTAGGATCAGATTTTGTTAGCAATGGCCTTATGTAGTCTGAGCTGGTTTAGGGTCACAGTAAATCCACAAGTAAACACAGGATTCAAGTTTTCTATTTCACTCATTTACCCTTTGAGTTTGCTGTGAAAGACTCGAACTTTTGAGCAAGGCAGGAGTGTGATCTGATATTTTTCAGTGGGAGAAAGTTCTGACAGTTGAGTCGTTGCCATTTATGTAGGAGGTGGTAGGTATTCCTGTTATCCAGTGAAATAAAGGAGATGATGCTTTGAGGTCATGGAAAGTCAAGTTATTATAACATTTGTTAATTTCAAAAAAAAAAAAAAAAAAAGAAAATAAAAATCCCCCAACCTTTCCTATTCTTTCCAGAACTTTTAAAAAATGAGTATATGGAGCCACCGCAACCTTTGGGGGTAAGCAGGGAAGGTGTTTTTTCTTCCTGGAGAGAAAGAGCCTGAGGATCCTGAGATCACCATGTCCTTCAAAGAGAAAGAACACTTGGATTTGGAAACCTCTGAGTCTTTCACGGACAAGAAGGCTGGTTATCAGGAAACTGCTTGGTCCTCAAGGGAAAATGAGAAGGAATACAACACACCAAAATTCACATCTCTGCAACTGGTTGAGAATGTTGAATATGAATTTCTAACAACTATTGAGTATTTACAGGATGAACAGAGATATGAGGAGTCAGATGATTTTTTACACTTAGGAAAAGAGGAATATCTAGAATCTGTTGGGTACTCTGAAGATGGAGACACCCCCGTGGAAGAGGATGCTTATGATGACCCAGAGTGCATTATCTATGACAGCAAAGAGGACTCCTTGTATTCTGAAACCATGGAGTTCTCTGATGAAGAACAGAATTATGGGGATTCAGAAACTGGCATGTCATTGGAGGAGGAAGAGGAGAAAAGTATGGAAGGTATGGGAATGATGTGTGTGTAGTTACTTAGGCAACAACTTATTTTTAGGTTGCCATGACATAATGGGGAGAGGGGCTGAGGAAAGGCACCAGATGGCAGCAGAAAAGCAGCTACACAAAAATTTCTTGGACCTCTCTAACTCGGAATTGCCTCAGAGGTGAGTGTTGACAGGGAGGAAAACCCAGGACCTAGGAACAGTGGACAGTATAAGCTAAAGTAAATATTGACTATCAACTTAAAGGTTTCTGCAGTCACCTCCATCATACATATAACCACTGATTTTAGCTGTTCCCTTCTGTTCCTCAGATTAAACCTTTTTAATCATTTTAGCTCCTTTGTGACCAATGGAATATGGGGATTATAAACCTAACTATTGAAGTGGAAACAGGAGAGGAATTTGTGATAAATGGATAAAATCCCAAAATAAAGCTTGTCTTGATCCAGTCCAAATATTGCCATTTTGATGAGGAAATCTTGAATTTGAATATTTCTCAATGAAAATTCAAAATATGAGAAATGCTTAATTTGGAGAGATACTGTCTGGGAAAATAAACATCACCAAGTTCTGAGTACAGAAAGAGAAGGTAACTACCAACTCACATTCAGTCCAAATCCTGGGAATTCATAATCCAGTTATGGGTCAGAAAAGAGTAATTTCCAAAAAAAAAAAAAAAAAAGAAAAGTAATTTCCTCCTCAGCACACCTTGACATTGCTACTAGGGCTGCTGTAACAAAATAGCACCACAAACTCGGTAGCTTAAACAATAACAATTGAAACATATTGTCCTACAGTTTGGAGGCTGGAAGTCTGAAATCAAGGTGTCTCTAGGGTTGGTTCCTTTGGAAAGCTGTAAAGAAGAATCTGTTCCTAGCTTCTGGTAGTTTGCTGGAAATCTTTGGGCTTCTTTGGCTTGTAGAAGCATCCCCTCCACCCTCGCCCCCCTCACCCTACCCCCACAACCTGCCTTCATCTTCACATGGTTGTCTTCCTGGGTTCACGCCTCTATGTTGAAATTTCCCCTTTTTATAAGAATACCAGTCATATTAGGTTAGGGCTCACCATAATGACCTCATCTTAACTAATTACATCTACCATGTGATGCCATTTCCAAATACCATTACCTTCTGAGGTACTGGGGCTTAGGATTTCAACATACGAATTTGAGGGGTACATAATTCAACCCATAACACAGCTCTTGTCCCACCCCCATACCTTCCCAATATATAGTTGCTTTTAGACCTCATTCTTAATTTTTTGAATATATTACAGTTGTTGCATAGGGTTGAATTAATTAATTAGTCATTGCATACTACCCTCATTATTCTGCAAAAAGCCCCTTTTGTTTATCTATTTCATTTTTTTCTCTATTTCCCATTCACCTTCCTCCATAGGTAACATTCTAATATTATGTGTTTCTTGCATGATATTGTTTTGTTTTGCATGATTTTTCTGTATCATTTATTTATCACAATAGTAATATCTCAACATAGCATCTCAAAATTAGGGTCACTTAAAACCATAAGAGTGTATAATTGTCCATGTGTCTGCAGTTGGCTGAGCAGTTCTTCTGGTCTGCGCTGGGTTTACTCCTATATCTGTGGTCAGCTGGCATAGGCTCATCTCTCATCTAGCAAGCTAGTCTGGACTTGTTCTCAGACTCCGCGAGGCATATTCTTATGGTGAGGGAGAGTAGTCAGAGAGACAGAGAGAGAGAGTAATGAAGGCATTTTTAGGCTTAGGCTCAGAACTATCACGCCATCTGTATGATAGGTTTCCTAGGGCTGCCCCAATAAAGTACTACAAAATGGTGGCTTAGAACAACGGGAAATATATTGTTTCACAGATATGGAGACCAGAAGACTGAAACCAAGGTGTTGGTAGGGTCATACTCTCTCTGAAGGCACTAGGGAAGGAGCTGTTCCAGCCCTCTCTCGCAGCTTCTGGTAGCCTGAGGTGTTCTTTGGCTTGTAGACCATCTTCTTGGTGCATGTCTCTGTTTTCAAGTTTCCTCTTTTTATAAGGACACTGATCAGATTGCATTAGGGCCCACCCTAATGATCTCATTTTAGCTTGATCACCGCTGTAAAGACCTTATTCACAAGTAAGGCCACATTCTGAAGTACTGGGAGCATCAACATATCTTTTTGGGGGGGGGATACAATTCAACCCATAATGCATACAATTCTGCCACACCCTGTTGGCAAAAGCAAGTCGCAAAGCTAATTCGAATTCAAGGGTTGGGGAGAAATAGACTCCACCTCTTGCGAGGTAGTATTGCAAAAAGTATGGATGCCAGAAAGCCATTAATTGGGGCTATTTTTGCAATCAATTTAACACCTTTAAGAAAATAGGTCAAGAAAAGTCTCAATAATAATGTAGTTATGACCTGCAATATAGTTCTAATGGTTACCAATCCACTCTAGTTGACTGGAGGCCTGTGGCTATCCTCTGTCTCTTTCCTTTGTAATATTTGTCTATGCAGCTGGGAACGGGGGGGGGGGGGGGGGGGGGGGGAATCCAAATGCATCTGATTCAAAGGAGAAGGATCTTCACGCTTTTTGTCATGTTAAATTTTATGCCCCCCACGCCCAACATTGTGTCTCAAATCAAAGTCTCAGGAAGACTTGCCTATGTGCTCTGCAATGTATAAGGTCAACTTGTATATGGACTATATCAATCAACTCCCTTCCCTTCTAGCTTATACTAGTTGGGGTCAGTCGATGGTAGGAACCCATATATTTACCATTTCCTCTGCCCTTTCTTCTTCCTGAAGATCAAAGTTTTAATTTGATGTTATTTCCTGTTATCCTGAAGAATTTTATTTATTTTTTGTTTGTTGAAACGTCTTTATTTTGCCTTCAATACAGAATATTTTTGCTGCGATGAATTTCAGATTGGAGATTTTTTGCCTTCAGTATTTTATGGATGTCATTCCTGTCATTTGGCTTGCATTCTTTCTGATGCTAAGTCTTGTCATTTTATCATTGCTCCCCCTTAAGTGTTGTGTTACTTTTCTTCTGATTGATTTCAAGATTTTTTTCTTAAAATTTTTTTCTGCGGTTAACTCTGACGTGTCTAGGTGTGCTTTTCTTTGTTTTCATCTTCTGTAGGGTTTGTGAATCTATAAATTTGGAATTTTTTTTTCCACATTTGGAAAATTCTCAGCCATTATTTATCCAACTATTTTTCTGTCCCACTTGCTCCCTCCTCTCTTTTTGAGACTCCAAGTACATGTGTGTTAGAGTTTCTGATATCTTTCCTGAGGTCCCTGAGGCTCCATTCATTTTTAAAAAAAATTTTTTTCTCTTTATTCTTTAGATTGGGTCATTTCTACTGCTATACCTTTAAGTACACTGAATTTTTCTTCTGTCATTTCCAATCTTCTTTTAAGTCCATCTACTGATTTTTGAAAAAATTCAGGTATTGTTACTTTTAATTCTAGAATTTCAATTTTTAAATGCTTTCTGTTTTTTTTTCCTGAGAATTGCTATTTAATCATTCATTATGGGTTTATTTTATTGTACATTCTTGAAAATAGTTAAGATAGCTGCTTTAAAATTCTTATATGCTAAATCCAACATCTGGGTCATCCTGGAGTGGGTCTCCATTGATCAAGTGTGCGTTACATTTCCTGTTTCTTCCTATGTCTCGTAACTTTGGATTTTGTCCTATGCATTGTGTATGATCAGTTATAGAGACTCTGGATTGTGAAACTTCTGCAAAGAATCTTGGGTTTTTTTCGTTGGTTTAGTTCCTAATTAACCTGACTGGACTCAAATTCAAAACTCAGTCTCCTTTCAGTGGGTGGTAGCTAAAATCTCTGATCATTTTTTTTTTTGCCTTACATGGGCTATTTTCATGAATTTTTAATTTACATAAATGGTATTGGGTTCTAGAAATTACTGCTTCTTAATTTTTCATCCATCTCTATGCTTATTAGGTATATCACTGTACTGCTCCACAGTAGCCTGTTATTACCTTGTCAATGTTAGGCATCTGGCTTGGGCTGTGTGAGTACTGATTTCTGTGCTGAAGAAGCAGAGGATGGTTGTCCAAAGGAAAAGCAGGGGATAGGCAAGAGCAGAAATTAAATGCTTTCTGCAACCCATCTTCTTAGTGCCTCCTCTGGGAATCCTTCATGCTGGCCTTAACTCCTCCCTCACCTTTTTATCCATGTATACCAGTTCAAGCAACTTTCAGACCATCCAAGGATTTCTTAGAGTTACTTTTGTTAATTCTTTTTTTTTTATCATTTAATTTATTTTTTTGGCTGTGTTGGGTCTTTGTTGCTGTGCATGGGCTTTCTCTAGTTGCAGCCAGTGGGGGCTTCTCTCCGTTGCAGTGCATGGGCTTATCATTGTGGTGGCTTCTCTTGTTTGCGGAGCATGGGCTCTAGGCACATGGGCTCAGTAGTTGTGGTGCACGCGCTTAGTTGCTCCGCGGCATGTGGTATCTTCCTGGACCAGGGCTCGAACCCGTGTTCTCTGCATTGGCAGGTGGATTCTTAACCACTGCGCCACCAGGGAAGCCTTACTTTTGTTAATTCTTGAAATCCATACTTTCTCTCACTTCTACTGTTTCTTCTAGGCTATTTTTATAGGGGATCCAAGAATCTTATGCTAATTTGCTATCCATCAGGAGCAGAAAATGCTCTCTGATTTTCTTTCTCTACTAAGCACTGTCTCCGTATTCCCAAGAAGTGGCTAGAAGATAAATTAGAAAATAACATCAGGAGAAATTAGGTACAACATGTAAATTCTGAGAAAACTTCAATGATAACAAAATGTTCCATTTCTCCAAACTTTAGCAAGAGTTAACATTTAAGAAATAAATTGGTATCAACCTAGAGAATTCCTCATACATGTGTATAATGAAGCTTTAACAGGGTTTTTCATTGCTGCATACAAACATTAGCCAAAAAAATTGGAAAACCTAAATGATCACCAGTAGACAATTGTTAAATAAATAATGGTTCTTCCAAACCATGAAGTACAATGGATTAGCTAAAATGAATTAAGTAGGTCTCTATATATACTTACCTGGAAGAATTTGCAAGGAATACCACTGAGTAAAAAGAAGTTTTATACCGAAGAAGAATCATTCAGTATAATATCATTTATAAAATAAAATAGCATCCATTAAACCAAACTGTGTATTTCTACATATGCAAACATACTTATGTACTTGCATAGAAAAAGGATGGGAAGGAAACGTACCATACTATATTGACATATCTCTTAGAAGGAAATAGAATTGACAGAGCAATGAAAGAGAACTTTACTTGTATTGTTTCATCTTTTTTTTTTCCAATGAAAATGTCAATAACTTATTTAATTAAAAAAGTCATTGAAGGAAGCTTAGATGCTGAACACGACATTCACTGACTATCTTCTTTCCTACAGAAAGAAAAAAGTGTTTAAAGATGTCCTGTCCTGTTTAAACCCAGATACAAGCAGAAAGCTTCTGCCAGATTTCGTTAAACAATTCTTCTTAGACCGAGGATGTAGGTGGGTGACTGAGACTCCAGGTGACTTAGCCTGGAACTTCCTGATGAAACTTCAAGCACTGGATATGACAGTCAGAGATTCAATCCTCAGGCACAAGGTTCTGGGTGAAGATAGCAAAGGGGAATTTTTGACTGGAGTAGAGAATTTGGAAATTAGAGAAACAGAAACCATTAATCCCCTTGATGTCCTTTGTGCCTCTATGCTGTATTCAGATAGCTCTTTGCAACGTGAAGTCATGTCAAACATATATCAGTGCCAGTTTGCCCTTCCCTGCTACTGCCAGATGCAGAAAAGAACAAAAGCATTTTAATGCTGGGAGCCATGAAGGACATTGTGAAGGAGCAGTCAACGCAGTCTTCAGGAAGGCCTACAGGGGATACAGAAAATTTCTGACTCTCATGAAGATGCCTGTCATCTCTTTTGTGCGTCTCGGATACTGTAGCTTCTCCAAGTCCAGAATCCTCAACACACTGCTCAGCCCTGCCCACCTGAAATCACACAAAATCTTTCTCCATCAGGATTTGCCTGTTCTGGTGCTTCCCCAGCAGATCTCTGATGGCCTGGTTGAGGTAACATGGAGTTTTCCTGATAGTGATGGTCTAAAGGAAAACCCCAGTTTTTTCCAGAAAGCTGTTGCTGTGGCCAACCTTCGTGGGGATCTAGAAAGTTTTTGGACACAGTTTGGTTTCTTGATGGAAGTTTCCTCAGCTGTGTTTTTTTTCATTGACTGCCTAGGTGAGAAGGAATGGGACTTGCTAATGTTTTTAGGGGAAGCTGCCATTGAAAGATGCTACTTTGTCCTCAGTCCCCAGGCCAGGGAGAATGAGGAGGCTCAGATTTTCCAGAGGATCCTGAAGTTGAAGCCATCACAACTACTGTTTTGGGAGGAGGAGGAAGCTGGAGAGAGAGGGAGGAACATGGAGGGTCTTCAAGCTGCCCTGAAAGAAGTGATGTCCTCTTCACTCAGATGTGTGTCTGTGGAGGACATCGCACCCCTGGCCAGGGAGTTGGGGATACAGATAGACCACGACTTTGAGAACATGCAGGGGATTCAAGTTTCCCCTACTGAAAACTTGGCTGGAACAGCTGAAGATGAGGGACCACAAAGACACAGTCAGCCAAACAACTCATCTGAAAGCCCCGCTTAGATGTCAGTAAGAGAGACTGAGGCTAGATGTGAGATCAGCCAAAATCTTCAGAATTTCCATCTCACCCCAGTATTCATGCCTCTTCTGAAAAACTGCCGTCCTTTACCAACCAGAATTGGAGGTAATTTTTACCATGTTTCTTTGACAGCCCCATGGGTTATGGTCTCCCAGTTTTGGTTAGAGCGGAGGTCTCAGGGTTTCCATCCTTCACCCTTTCAGAATACAAGGACCCATAGTCCAGATAAAGTTTTGGGATTCAGTACTTCCAACCTCAGAGATTTTATTCAGGTGAAAGATTTATGAAATTTTCAAGAACTGCTCAGGGACGTCACATGGATAAAACTTTTGGGAGACCATCAAGACCCATTTCTCAGCATGTACAGGCCTGGTCTGAGAGACCACAGAAAATGGGAGCCCTTGAAAAGTCTGGGGAAGTGGACTCCCAGGGAGCTCACCTCCGTTCCCTGGGTTCACAGGCAGCAAGAGCGGTTGGGAAGTCACAGCCTAGGCAAGTCTGTGCCTGGGGAACACAGGAGACAACTTTACTAGTGATTAATGCACTATAATTTTTGGCTCGGGTCCTGATTTGACAGCCCTGCATCTCTAAGCCTCGCAGACCAGATCAGTTTCTCTGGGATGCAGAGGCAGAGAGAAAGGAGAATAGATGAAGATACTGAGACATGCATATCGTCCAGAGGGCCCCTGCCCCTTATCCCCAGTTCTGGGTAAACCCCCAACCCTACCCCTAGGCCCCAGGTGAGCAATAAAACCCAAAGAGAGATTCGAATACTGCATGTCTTTAGTATCTGTCACACTTCCCATAATCGGATGGGTGAAGGGATCATGCAAGAGAGGAGGAAATATTATTAATAAAAAACTGCATCAGTTAATACTTCAAATATCATTCCATCACAGCAGTAACCCAGGTAGTGTGGACAGAGTGACAGGCGCAACTTGAGGAAGGGCAGAACTTAAGGGACAGGCAGAGGATCAGTTATGTATGCAGAGGAGGACTGGATGGGGAAGAAGAGCCGAGACGGGCTCCTGGAAGCTCTGGGTGGGGTGTTTCAGGAAGTCAGCAGAGACTGTCCTATCAAATTAGGGCCAATTTCCTTCCCTTAGACTAGACCTACTTTTGGTGTTTTTAAGATAAGGAATGAGATGAAAGTTTCAGAAACGAAGAGATAGAACTGTCAAAGGATTATTCTGTTGCCTCTTTATTCTGCCCAAACCATATTAAAATTATTCAAATAGTAACCAGCCGAGTTCAGTCCTGGGCAGCCTGGGAGTGTGCTGCTGGGGATCCTGCTGTGAGGAGAGTCGCCGGCCAAGAGCCCTCTGTAGGGACCCACTGCGGTGGTCCAGAAACCGCACTCTGGGCTGACTGCTCCGAGTCAGGGACTCAGCATGGTGAGGGTCCCGGAGCCGGGCCAGTCCTTCCCACGTGTGGGGACCCTGCCAGGCAGTCTTGGCTCTGGGGCTCCTTGTTGGCCTGGCTGAGACTTTCTCTGAGCTGCAGTGTAGTCCGATGCTCTTCCTCACCAGTGCCCCCTCCCTTCTTTCTTGCCTTGTCTGACCTGCAGGCAGTATGAGCTCTCCCCACTTCTGCTCCCTCCTCCCTTTCTGTGTCACAGACTTTTCACGGACTTGAATTCTATCTTAGCATCTGCTTCCTGGAGGACCTGAAGTGGCACAAGTTATTTGTGAAAAATGTTTCTTCTTCTTTCAGTGTCTGAGCAGTCTTGGACACACCTACTTCTCCCCCTCCCCCTTTGTGAGAAAGCAGACCCAGGGAAGCTTTGCTATAATTCTTGAGAGTCTGCTTCAAAAAGGGAGAAATGTTTTGACTCTTTTAGTTCCTTTAGGATGGACATTAATTTTGGATGTGGAGAGATTTTTTTAACAAGAGCTTTGCATGCATGCATATTTCATCTGTTGCCAGGTGTCAGCACTGTTCCTTGCTTAATAACAACACGGAATCATTCATCATTTACTATTCTCATTTGTAGCCCACAAGAAAGAAGAAAAAATTCATTAATGATATGGTGTGTGCTGGGATATTGCTTTAGGTTCCTGGGACCTCTTGCAACATTGGCCAAAGATCAGTAAGGTAAGAACTGAGATGTGACCCCTTGCGTTGTGTGGTTATTGTCAATACAGCTTTAGGGAGAAAAGAGCACAGAAGCCAGACTGGGGAGGGTTGAGATGTGAATGGAAAGTGAGGAAGTGGACACTTTAAGAAATTTGATTGAAAAGGAAAGTGCTGTACCTACTGGATCAAGAAAATTTTTTCTTCCTCCCCCTCCCCCCTTTTTTCTTCTCTTCTTCCTTCATTTTCCTTCTCCTCCTCATTCTTCTTCATCTTCTTCTTCTTCTTCTTTTTTTTTTTTGGGCTGTGCTGCATGGCATATGGGATCTTAGTTCCCTGACCAGGGATCCAACCCATGTCCCCTACAGTGGAAGCACTGGAAGTGTGGAGTCTTAACCACTGGCCCGCCAGGCAAGTCCCATCCTCATTCTTCTAATTCATCTTTTTTTTTTTTAAGTCCAAGGTAACATAATATTTGGCAAAAAGTTCAAACACTATAGAAATATATCGTGTAGAAAGTCCCTCATAATTCTACCCTCTGGATAGCAGGAGTTCTCAATATTGTCTGCACATTAGAATCATCAGGGGAGATTTTTAAAAATCCCAATGCCGAGCCCACAGCCTGTGTCAAAGATATAGAGATCTCTGGGAGTGGCAGCCAGATATCCGCATTCTTTAAAGCTCTCTAGGTGATAACGACACACAGTCAAGCTTGGGAACCACTGCTCGAAGTGTGGCCTGTGGGCCAGTGGCGTCAGCATCAGCATTCAGCAGAAGCTCAACTCTGTAGCCCTTCTACCTAGTGAATCGTAATCTGCGTGCTAACAATATCCCTTGATACTTCATATGCACAATAAATTTGTTTTTACATTTATGGTCAGTTGGTTTTTTTTAAATTGAAATATAGTTGACTTACAATGTTGTGTTAGTTTCTGGTGTACAGCAAAGTGATATATATATATATATATATATTCTTTTCAGATTCTTTTCCGTTATAGGTTATTACAAAATATTGAGTATAGTTCTCTGTGCTATGCACTAGGTCCTTGTTATTTATCTATTTTATGTATAGTAGTATATGTATATGTTAATCCCAACCTCCTAATTTATCCCTCTCCCCCTTTCCCCTTTGGGTAACCATAAGTTTGTTTTCTATGCCTGTGGGTCTATTTCTGTTTTGTAAATAAGTTCATTTGTATCTCATACGCACAATAAAAATCGAGCAGCACTTTTTAGAGAAAAATCACTAAAAGAAATAAGGAAGCCTTTTTTTTTTTTTAAGATGGAATGAACTCATACTTACAGAGTTACTGAGAGGAAGAATCTGTAAAGGGGAAAGAATAGAAAGTATAAGACAGAATGTATAATTGGTAGGGCAATGTCCTACAAGAGGTAGGAGGGATAGAATTGGCAGCTGGGAAAAATGAACTTTGAAGAGAAAAGGGAATTTGTCTTCTTGGGACACTGGAAGGAAGAGGGAGTGAATGATAGACTTGCAGGTAGGTTTGAATTGTGGGGAAACTGGAAGTTGATGGTATTGCCTCGTGATGGCCTTTGTTTTCTGCTTTCCCCAGGGAAGTAGGAGGAGAGGCGCTCTGTGAAAAATGAATGGGGCAAAGAGGAATAATGGCTATTGAAGCCCTACTATGTGCCACAAGGGGTGTTACATACAAAAAGCCTATATACTCCTTCCAATAGCCCTAAGACAGTCCTATTATTCAGATGGGGAGATCAATTCTCTGCTGGCTTCTCCTTTGCTCAGTCTCTGCACATCTATCCTGAGGTTCCCTCTCTATTTCTTCATTCCTTTGGTGACATCACTCAGTCCCCTGACTGTGAGTGTTATCTACATGACTTTGCCTGCAAACCCCGCCCCCCCCACCCAATCTACATTTCTAGTCCTGACCTGTGTTGTGAACTCCATCCAATTGTTTACTCGACATTTCCATAGCATGCCTGATAGAAATCTCAAACTTATGGGCAAAAGAGAACCCTTCCCAAACTTGCAACCCTCCTCCATAGCCCACTCCCTTAATTATAATAATGCCCAAACCCAGGACTTCTGGCAGTGTCTTCCCTCACCTCCCTCCATCCCAAATCACCAAGAAGTCTTGTCAATTTTATCTCCATAGCGTTCTGAGTCCATCCACTTCTCTAAGATCTCCACTCCCACCAGTCCCATCTAAGCCACCATCACCTCCTACGTGGACCACTGCAGTAGCGTTCTACCTGCCCTCTCTGCGTCCGCTGCTGCCGCCCTGCAGCCCAATCTCTGAATCTCAGCCAGACTGAGGTATACACATGGTGTATACACATGGCAATTTAAAAACATATAAACAGAATAGTATCACGAATCCCCTTAATCTTACCATAGCAACTCCAAAAATTATCAATAACTTGTCAATCTTTTTTTAATCTCAACGTTTTTCTTTTTTAAAAAAAAGCATTTAAAAGCAAATTTAAGATGCCATATTATTTCAACCATACATATTTCAGTAGATATCTCTAACAGAGGAGGATTTTAAAAATTAAAACCAGAATGCTCATTACATTCTCAGTGCTGCACAGGTTTATATATTTTATCTCATTTAGTCTTTGTAATAGTCTTGAGGGGAGGGTGTTGCTAGATGATTTCACCTACAGGAAAGTGTAGATTTAGAGTGTCCTGGCCCAAAGGGCTGAAATTTGAAGCGGGAGTCCTCAAGTTCCCTGTCTGCTGTGCGTTCCACCCATTATGACTTCTCTTTCCTGTAAGTGTGAGGTCTCCTCTGCACATTCCTTAGTGCCTTACATCTAGTGATCTTGCATCATTTTAAGAAAAGAGAAAATAAAAATGGGAAGAATCTATATTTTCAGATTTTCCTGCTTAAATTTTTCTTTAAAATTTAGGAACAACATCATTATACTGCCATCTTCTGGATCTTTTGAATGCTAACACATCAATGACAATATAGATATTTAAAACCACGTCTGTCCAACTCTCTAATCTAGGGCTGACATATTAAACTTTGCATAATTAAAATTATTTCTTTAGTTAATTGGAAAAGTTTTCTTTAAACAACTTAATACATATTAAATATAGAGGCTAAAAAGTAGATGTATTTAGAGGTCAGTTATTTTTGTTTGTAGGGGATGGAGGCAAACGTACATAGTTAAAATTTACAAGTAGTTCAACCTGCACCTTTTGGCCATTAATTTTAACCTCTTCCAATGACAGTTTTTAAAATTAATGTTAATAGAGTTGTTGGCTAGAAAAGCATTTCCACTGCTGGTGAGAGTATAAATTATCACAGTCCTTTAGGAAGGCAATTTGATTGCTTATTTAAAAAGTAAAAATAAACTATCTGTAACTTTTGACCCAGTAAATTTACTTTAGGAACTCATCCTACATATATTCTTGTTAATGTATGCAAAGATGTATATATCTTTGAATAAGATGTATAATCTCACCTTGTTTATAAAGGGCTAGAAAAACCCAGCATGCTTCAGTAAACGATGTTACTACATCTATGCAATGTGGTTCTATGAAGGTGCTTAAAAATAATGGTGTAATTCTAAGTACACTGGTAATAATAACTAATAATGACTGATATTCTAAGAGGTTTGTTTAAAATATTTTGGCCTAGAACTGGAAGATGCTATGCAAATTAAATACTCTTTCATATTTTTTACTAACAGATATTTATGTAGCAAAAAACTACATTTGGATTTCTGCCTCTAAAAGAGTGATAAACTCAGCTTTTAAAAAATGGAACGTGAGGCAATAAAGTCCTCAATCTTAGCTCCATAATCAATGGTACAATAAATAAGATAAAGATAATGTGAGTGTAAGTTATATTTTGTGGTTTCTACTCAAGAAAAGTTTAAACTAACGGGGAGAAAAACTTAGTACTCCGTGAAATCCATGCCATGAAGCCAAATTTACAGTGCAATGTCTTTTTACTTACCTTTATTATTTAATAATAAAAGATTGACTAGGCACAGTAATCATGACTGGTATTTGTCAAGCCTTTTCTATGTGCTAAGTCCTATCCTAAGTGCTTAGCATGTGAGAAGTCAGTTGATCTTCTCCATGACTTTGGAAAGACAGTATATAGACAATATTTCTATTTAATGAAATTGAGAGTGAGGAAGGTTAAGTGAGGAAAGTTAAGCACATGGTCAAATCAGGAAATGAGTCCAAATATTCTGAATTCGGATGCAGTGCTTTTTTTTTTTTATTACACCCAAATGCGTCAAAAGGGAAAAACATACAGGTGTAAATGCCTATGTTAGAATGCTTGGTAATATATATGAAGTGCCAAGTACACTGCCTGGCATATTATATTGATAAATACTCAAAAAAGGTTGACTATAACTCTTGTTATTTTTATTATGTTGAGAGGACAATAAGGGTAGGTCTTTGACCAAGTGACACAGACAAGCATCCTTCCCACTCAACACTTCCATTGAAAATTCTCAATTGCATTGTAATGTCTTCACACTCAAATGAAGCATAAGCCCCACGAGGGCAGGAGTTTTCTCTGTTCTGTTCACTGTTATCTCCTGAGGCCTATAAGACAGCTCATATTAACTTCTCAGCAAACATTTGACACCTAGATTGAGAGACCAGAAGATTTTCTTGCTCCTTTTTTCTTCTTTTTGACTGTGCCATGTTAGCTTACTATTGTTTTGCTCTTCTGTATAATTTGTATACTTCAGAGTAGTGCTCCCCAAGTTTTAGGGGTTATGAAACTTCCTGGGATCTTGCTAAACATGTAGATACCCCCAAAAAAGTAGATCCTCAGAAAGCTCCATTATGTATTTTTATACCCTCATGCTCCATTATGTATTTTTATACCCTCCACCCAAAATTTTGGTTTGGACGTCAAAACTGATGATGCATACACATATCAAGAGAGTATCAGAATACATAATGAAGCTTTCTGGGGGAAAAAGACCTGGGCAAGCTTTCCAGCTGGTCCAAAAATGGCTTGAGAGAGCAGGGAAAGAGGCTTGGGGTTTTGTTGTGTTTAGGGGGAGGGGCTGGAATAGGTCTCTTCCAGGAAGTTGCACACACCACCTTTGCTAATATCACTTTGGCCAGAAGTTAGCAATATGGCCTCACCTAACTACAAGGGAGATTTATAACATGTAGTCTTTATTTCAAGTCATAGTGTGTCCAGTTCAACATCAGAGTTCCATTGCTATATAACAAGGGGAGAATGAACATAAAGGGACCAGAAACAGTCTCTGATCCAGTTACGAAATAGACATTTTTAAAAAAAATCAATTTATTTATTTATTTTTGGCTGCGTTGGGTCTTCGTTGCTGTGCGCGGGCTTTCTCTAGTTGTGGTGAGCGGGGGCTACTCTTCCTTGCAGTTCGCGGGCTTCGCATTGTCGTGGGTTCTCTTGTTGCAGAGCACAGGCTCTAGGCGCGAGGGCTTCAGTAGTTGTGGCTTGCAGGCTCTAGAGCGCAGGCTCAGTAGTTGTGGCGCACGGGCTTAGTTGCTCCGCGGCATGTGGGATCCTCCCGTGCCAGGGCTTGAACCCGTGTCCCCTGCATTGGCAGGAGGACTCTTAACCACTGTGCCACCAGGGAAGCCCCGAAATAGACATTAGGTGGAGTAACATCAATTATTTCAAGTCATCTGTGTATGGTTTACTACTCATAATTTCTAGTTAGTGTTCCAAAGGTTGCTATTTTTGTAACTTACTCTGGGTTTTATTATGTTCCATAGCAATGCTTGGTGAGCTGAGGAGATAAAACTTAATGGAAAAGAGTATTTATTTATTTCTGGCAATGTGCCAGGCACCTGATTGGATACTTTCACATATATTTTCTCATTTGGAAGAGCCAAGAGAGAAATAAGAAAGAGTTCTCTCATCCAAGGTCAACTATAGGCAAAATGGTAAGTAAAGTAATGTTTCTTTTCTTTTTTCTTTTTCTCCTTTTGCATTTAATAATATTTTATTTATTTATTGAAGTATAGTTAATTTATAATATTGTGTTAGTTTCAGGTATACAGCAAAGTGATTCATATATATATACATATATATTCAGATTATTTTCCATTATAGGTTATTATAAGATATTGAATATAGTTTCCTGTGTTATACAGTAAATCCTTGTAGCTTATCTATTATATGTACAGTAGTTTGTATCTGTTAATACCATACTCCTAATTCATCCCTCTTTCCTTTTCCCTTTTGGTAACCATAAGTTTGTTTCCTATGTCTGTGAGTCTGTTTTTGTTTTGTATATAGATTCATTTGTACTATTTTTTAGATTCCACATATAAGTGACATCATGTAATGTTTGTCTTTCTCTGTCTGACTTACTTCACTTAGTGTGATATTCTCTAAGTCCATCCATGTTGCTGCATATGGCAATACTTCATTTTTTATGGTTGAGTAATATTCCATGGTATATATATATATATATATATATATATATATATATATATATATATATATATATACCACATCTTCTTTATCCATTCATCTGTTGGTGGACACTTAGGTTGCATGTCTTGGCTATTGTAAATACTGCTGTTATGAACATTGGGGTGAATGTATCTTTTCGAATTAGAGTTTTCATCTTTTCCGGATATATGCCTAGGAGTGGGATTGCTGGATCATAAGGTAGCTCTATTTTTAGTTTTTAAAGGAATTTTCCATACTGTTCTTCATAGTGGCTGCACCAATTTTTTCCACATCCTCACCAGCACCTGTTATTTCTTGTCTTTTTGAGAATAGCCATTCTGACCAGTGTGAGGTGATAAGTAAGGTAGCTTTTCTTTCATAACTTGTGCCTTCCTTTTCAATAGATCTTTTCTAAAGTGTGTTCTGTGTATTTATTTTTCTACAACAGAATGTCCAATGTAGAGCATAACTGAAAATATTCAATTGTGCAAAATGGTACGTAGGACTTAAGTTCAAATGGAAAACATAATTTGTCAAGATAAATACTTGAAAGTAATTTGAGGTCTTACAGAATAGTATTTCAATTAGATGATCTTTAAATCCAATTGGCTGAGCTGCCTTATCTCTAGACCCCAAATTACAGTTATTCTTTCCCTGCCCAAACTGAAATAGTCATTATGTGGAAGCATCAGAGCCAGTGGTTGGGTGTGATCATAATTGATTCTTGTTTCTAGAGCTTTCCCTAGCAACCTGCAAATATAACCTGCCTTGGATAAAAAGACACCAGAAATTTCTCAAAGGCCAGTGGTTCATATGGTAAGTATGATGAGTATTCTACATGATTCCCTTGGTTTCCATTTCTAGTTAGACAGCATCTAGATGGCTTTCTTCAATTTATCGTACAGGACAAACACAGGGACTCCATGCAGCCCCTAAGAATTTTGAATAAAGCGCCTAGAAAAAGGCTTATGTGCCTGCATTTTTTAAAAAATGAATTTATTATTTATTTACTTATTTATTGGCTGCGTTGGGTCTTCGTTGCTGCACGCGGCTGTCTCTAGTTGCAGCAAGCAGGAGCTACTCTTCGTTGCCGTGCGCGGGCTTCTCTTGTTGCAGAGCACAGGCTCTAGGCACGTGGCCTTCAGTAGTTGTGGCACGCGGGCTCAGTAGTTGTGGCTCGTGGACTTTAGAGTGCAGGCGCTCAGTAGTTGTGGCGCACGGGCTTAGTTGCTCTGCGGCATGTGGGATCTTCCTGGACCAGGGCTCGAACCCGTGTCCCCTGCATTGGCAGGCAGATTCTTAACTACTGCACCACCAGGGAAGTCCCCGCCTGCATTTTTGACTTATACAGTGCCTTATGTCAATTATGTCTCAGTAAAACTGGAATAAAAAAAGGTTAAAAGTTGGGACTTCCCTGGTGGTTCAGTGGTTAAGAGTCCGTGCTTCCACTGCAGGGGGCACGGGTTCAATCTCTGGACGTAGAACTACTTTCCGCATAGAACTAAGATTCCGCGTGCCACACAGCACGGCCGGAAAAAAAAAAAAAGGTTAAAACTTGAAAGGTCATCTACTTTACAAGGGGTTTATTGACTGCAGCATCACCGCTGCCATCTCCAAGGCTGCAGTGGTCCAATCAAGTGGGCAAAGCTGCAGCATGGGAGCAGAGAGGTTACAGCATAATTATTTGACTTATACACATTATGAAATGATTATCACAAGTTTAGCAAACATCCGTCATCTCCTATAGATACAAAATAAAAGAATAAGAAAAAACCTGTTTTTTTTCTTGTGATGAGAACTCTTAGAATTTACTCTTTTAACGACTTTCATATATGACATACAGCAGTGTTAATTATATTAATCACATTGTACATCACATGCCTCATACTTATTTATCTTATAACTCGAAGTTTGTACCTTTTGACTGCCTTCATTCAATTTCTCCTCCCCCATCCCCTGACTCTGGTAACCATAAATCTGATCTCTTTTTCTATGAGTTCTTTTGTTTGTTTGTTCTTGAAGTATAATTGACCTATAACACTATGTTAGTTCCTGGTATACAACATAGTGATTCGATATTCTATACATTTCAAAATCATCACCATGATAAGTCTAGTTACCATCTGTCACTATACAAAGACAGTAGATGACCTATTTTCTCATGGCAGCAGAATGGGCTGGAGGAGGATGCAAGGCCAGAGTGGGAGCTTTGAGATCCAGGAATGTTGGTATCACTGGCTCAGCCCTGACACAGACTGAAAGGCTAATATGCTTAATTTCTTTCTTATATCTTTTCCTTACCTTTCTTTTCTCTTTCCCTCTACATAGTCATTATTCTCTTCAAGTAGGACTTTTAAGTTGTCCAGCCTGGGGGAGGATGGTTTGAAGCAAAGAATAAATTGTTAAAGCTGTAATTTCAGGTGTCATGGGAGATAAATATTGGGGTTAAGGGTATCTGGAAAATATGCCTGAAAATTGACATGGGGGAATTTTTTTTTGGTTGAAAGAGAAGTGAAAAAAGAGAGGGCAGATGACAGAGGCTGGGACACATGGAAAAGTTTTTGCAGTGACCTAATGTTGCCACTAATTCATGAGAAACACTGCTTTAATGTCTTGAATTTATCCTAGAAGAATTAAGCAATAGCTCCTTTCATTACCTGGGAGCTTAAATCGTCAGTGGCATTTTTTTCCCATATATTTTTGAAAGATGCTTTCATATAGAATATAAAATGTTTTAGAAATTCAATTTTATTTATGGGCAGCATCATATTTTTTATACTCTTGCTGAAGAAACTTAGGGTAAGTAGAGGTTCAATTTTATCTTTTCTTTTTTAAACCAAAGGGGCATATCACTCAGCAGAGTGCTTAGTTGTTATGAGAGTGAAAAAAAATTCCTCTGGTATAAGGTGTGGGGAACCTATTGGATTTAAAAGGATAGTAAGCTTTCTTCTTGAAATAGGCCTAATCAACATACTTTATTGTACTTTATTGGGGGCATTCATCAGTAATGAATCAAACACTAGGCAAAACTTTTCCTGAGAGAGTTAGAAACTCTCTGGCTGGAGTTGAACCCTGGGATCTGGGGTTGTGTCTGTGAATGTTATTCATTCTGCAAAATGCTCTGAGTACCTACCTTGGGCCCAAATGCAGAGAATCATTGGGTCTTGGAAATGTACTTGTTTGGGGAAACATTGAAATATCTCTGCTGGAACAAGGGTCACATAATCACTCCACCATGCAATGCTTAATTGTAAAAGGGAGTGGGGATGTGATCTCACTGAGTGCAGGACTGTTTCTAAACAGAGTTTTTTATTTTTTTTATTTTTTTTAATTATTTTTTTATTTTTTGGCTGAGTTGGGTTTTCATTGCTGCTCACAGGCTTTCTCTAGTTGTGGCGAGCAGGGGCTACTCTTCATTGCGGTGCGCGGGCTTCTCAGTGCGGTGGCTTCTCTTGTTGCGGGGCACGGGCTCTAGGCGTGCAGGCTTCAGTAGTTGTGGCACTCGGGCTCAGTAGTTGCGGCTTGCGGGCTCTAGAGCGCAGGCTCAGTAGTTGTGGCACACGGGCTTAGTTGCTCCGCGGCATGTGGGATCTTCCCAGACCAGGGCTCAAACCCATATCCCCTGCATTGGCAGGCGGATTCTTAACCACTGCGCCACCAGGGAAGCCCCAAAACAGAGTTTTTAAGGATAATGAACGCTGGCTTTGCAGGTTCTAAATGTGAGTGAACAAGATGGAACTTGGTCAACAGTTGGAGGAGTTGGCCTCAGTTAGTAACACGCGGAGTTCACCTGTGGTAACACAGGGTAAGGCAGAGTATTCGGTCTTAGATGCTGGTAGGTACATGGATGCACAGTGGGAGTGTGTGGAAGTCCTTTATAATGGATTCCATTTTTTCAATGAAATAAGAAAGCCATTGATTAAGAACAAATGTGAGATAGTAGATCTTGACAGTATGAGGGGGAAAGTAAGTATGAAATAGTTATCAACAAGTCTTTCAGTGTAAGAATTCTTGGATGTTTTCAGTCTAAGTTATAGGCAACAGCTTTCCCCATTGCACCCCCTACCTATCCCTAGCATCCCAATTATCAATATTAAGTAAAAACCAGTAAAGAAAGGTTCATGACAAGACAAATAAGAGAGGAATGTCATAGGGCATAGACAGGCAAGACAAACACTGGTTAAGCCCAGTATTGATTCTACTAAGCCTTATGGGGCTAAGAGAGAGCTCTGTTCCTGCCACTTAAAATCTTGTTAAGCTTTTTGGCTGGAACCGCCATCTTCCAGTAATTCGCCAAAATGACCAACACAAAGGGAAAGAGGAGGGGCACCCGCTACATGTTCTCTAGGCCTTTTAGAAAACATGGAGTTGTTCCTTTGGCCACATAACGTGCGAATCTAAAAGAAAGATGATATTGTAGATATCAAGGGAATGGGCGCTGTTCAAAAAGGAATGCCCCACAAATGTTACCATGGCAAAACTGGGAGAGTCTACAATGTTACCCAGCATGCTGTTGGCATCATTGTAAACAAACAAGTTAAGGGCAAGATTCTTGCCAAGAAGAGTAATGTGCATATCAAGCATATTAAGCACTCTAAGAGCCGAGATAGCTTCCTGAAACGGGTGAAGGAAAATAATCAGAAAAAGAAGGAAGCCAAAGAGAAAGGTACTTGGGTTCAACTGAAGCGCCAGCCTGCTCCACCCAGAGAAGCACACTTCTTGAGAACCAGTGGAAAGGAGCCTGAACTGTTGGAGCCCATTCCCTATGAATTCATGGCATGATGGGTGTAAAGAAAACAAAAGACCTGGACTGTATAAATGTTTCTCTTAATTGAGTAGAAGTGTGTGACCCCCTTCCCCAAACAAATATTTAAAGCACACACACAAAAAAAAAAAAGAAAAAGAAAAATCTTGTTAGCATCAACTCACCCATCTTCACATCCATCCCAGTGCCCCAAAAGACACCAGTTTAGTTTCAGGGCTGAGGTTGGGGCAGAGGCTCCTTTCTTGTTTAGAATGCCTGCCTGAGAGTATTCTGAACCAATGTTCTCTGATAGGCATCCCAGGGATTCTAGAGATCAAAAAAAGACTCAGTATGAGTCCAAAGTTATCTTTCTTTTCTTCAGGACTCTAGTAGAGAAACGTGAGGTAGAATTTCTAGCTACTGAGTTAGGAGTATAAAGAAGCAACGTACTAACCAGAGAGAAAATACATAGGTTCAGTGAGGGTATGTGGAAGCTCTCTCTTTTGGTTCAGTTTTCTCAGGGAGGTAGAGGAGAAGGTTATTACCAGAGAGTGAATTTGTGGAGAACGGTTTAGAGAAAGAAGTGTGAAATAGTCAGGATGAACAACTGAATGGACTAGGCAAAGTAGTGTGATTACCATTTAAAGGCCCACTTGAGGTTCATAATCATCACTTTAAAGTAAGACCAATCACAAGGTACAGGAAGAGAACAGGCAGACTGAATTTAATAAGCGTTGCGGTTTTGATATATATATTAGGGATAATTGACAGGGTGGAATGGGGAGAATTGGCAAGGGTAGTTTTGACTGTAAGAATCCAAGATTTCTTACACTGAAAGACTTGTGGATAACTGTTTCATCCTTCTTCTCTCTTTTCATCCATCCAATCATAAGAACATATATTTGTATTTCTTATATTTGCATGAAAGAAATACTGGAAAGACACCCCAAACAAACACAAATGGTTACTTATACAAATGTTTACTAATAGTAGGGTAAGGTGACAGAGATGGAGTCCTCCCAATCCTTCACAAACTTTTCCCAAAAATAGAAGAGGAGGGAACATGTTCCAACTCACTCTAAGAGGCCAGTATTACTCTGACATGAAAACCAGAGAAAGATATAACAAGAAAAGAAAGCTACAGAACAATATCCCTTATTAGTATAGACACAAAGTTCCTCAAGAAAATACTAGTAAACTGAATCTGACAACATATAAAAAGGAGTACATACCATGGCCAAATGAGGGTTTATTCCAGGAATGCAAGGTTGGTTCAACATATGAACATCAGTTAAGGTAATACCTCATATTAAAGCAATAAAGGACAGAAAGCCCACAATCATCTCTGTAGATGCAGATGAGATGCACCATTTCATGATATAAATACTTAACAAAATAGGAGTAGAAGGGAACTTCTCCAACATGATAAAGAGAATTTATGAAAAACCCACAACAAACATCACATTTAATGGTAAAGCATTTAAAAAAGTTTTCCTCCTAAGATGGGGATTTTCAACAAGGATGTTGAGACAATTCAATAGGTAAATGAAAGTCTCTAACAAATGGTACTAGGACAAATGTATATCCATAGACAAAATAATGAAGTTGTACTCCTACCTCAGACCATATACAAAATTAACTCAAAATGAATGAAGACCTAAAAAGAGCTATGAAACTCTTTGATAAAATATAGGGCTAAATATTCATGACCTTGGATTTGACAGTGGATTCTTAGCTATGACACCAAAAGCAAGGGAAGAACAAAAAAATTAGATAAATTGGACTTCATCTAAACTAAAAACTTTTGTCCATGAAAGGACACTATTAAGAAAGTGAAAAGACGACCTATAGAATGGGAGAAAATATTTGTAAATTATATGCCTGATAAGGGTCTAGTAACTAAAATATGTAAAGAACTCTTACAACTCAATAACAAAAAAACAAGAAACCAAATTAAGAAAATGTGTAAAGGACATTACTCCAAAGAAGAAATACACATGGCCAAAAGGCACATGAAAAGATGATCAGGGCTTCCCTGGTGGCGCAGTGGTTGAGAGTCTGCCTGCCAGTGCAGGGGACACGGGTTTGAGCCCTGGTCTGGGAGGATCCCACATGCCGCGGAGCGACTAGGCCCGTGAGCCACAATTGCTGAGCCTGTGCGTCTGGAGCCTGTGCGCTGCAACAAGAGAGGCCACGATAGTGAGAAGGCCCGCGCACCGCGATGAAGAGTGGCCCCCACTTGCCGCAACTAGAGAAAGCCCTAGCACAGAAACGAAGACCCAACACAGCCATAAATAAATAAATAAATAAATAAAATTAAAAAAAAAAAGAAAAGATGATCAATATTATTAGTTATTAGAGAAATAAAAATCAAAGCCACAACGAGATACCATTTTGTACCCTCTCAGATGGCTGTAATTAAAAAGTTGGACAGTAAGAAGTGTTGCTGAGGATGTGGAGAAATAAAAACTTTCATACATTGTTGGTGGGAATGTAAAATAGTGCAGCTGTTTTTGAAAACAGTTTGGTAGTTCCCCAAAATGTTAAGCAAAGAGTTACCATATGACTCAGTAATTCTGCTCTTAGGTATAGTCTTAAAAGACATGGAGACATGTGTCCATATAAAAACTTCTATATGAATGTTCATAGCAGCAGCATTTATAATAGCCCCAAAGTGAAACAACTCAAATGTCCATCAACTGATGAATGGATAAACAAAATGCAGTACAGCCATAGAATATTATTCATCCATAAAAAGGAATAAAGTACTGATACATGCCACAACATGGGTGAACCTTGAAAACATTGGGCTAAGTGAAGAAGTCAGACACAAAAAGCCACTTGTTGTATGATTCTATTTATATAAAGTGTCTAGAAGAGGCAAATTCACAGAGACAGAAAGTAGATTAGTGGTTTCCAGGACCTACAAGGCTGTGGAAAATAGGGAATGACTGCTAAGGGTTACAGGATTTCTGTAGATAGTGGTGATGGCTTCACACTCATGTGAGTATTTTTTAAATCACTGAATTATACATTTTAAAAGGGTGAGTTTTATGCTGTGTGAATTATATCCCAATAAGTAAATATACCAGACAGAAGATAGGGAGTAAAAGATATGGAGGGCTTGGCTCTACACTGACAGTAGAACAGAGTGAAGTGGTGTATAACTCAGAAGTATGTTCTACAGAACTTGTTGACTAATTGGGTGTGGGAGGTAGTGAGAAGGAAGAAAAAGTCAAGAATGATTCTGAGGTGCCTCATCACCTGTATTGCACTGATTCATTTATGTATGTACCCATCCTGTTAAAATATGTCTTTCTCAACCTGCTACCTAAAAACATAGGGTCTATTCTGGGGGAGAAGTAAGTGGCAGTTTTAGACACACTTCAGAGCAAACATTAACAAGTACGTCCATTTTCATGGGTCTGTTTTATACAATTCAAGAGTGTTGCTCAATCTCCCCTGTGAACTGAGAGGTTACTTCCTGTGTTTGGACAGTGGTGAAAAGCTACTTCCCATTTTGAGGTTTCCCCACTAGTCTTGATGGGAGAAGCCACTAACCTCTACTGACTCTTTTTTTTTTTTTTTTAATTTACCATTTTAACCATTTTTTTTAAAATTTTTTTTAAAATTTATTATTTATTTATTATTTTTATTTTTGGCTGTGTTGGGTCTTCGTTTCTGTGTGAGGGCTCTCTCCAGTTGCGGCGAGTGGGGGCCACTCTTCATCGCGGTGCGCGGGCCTCCCACTACCGCGGCCTCTCTTGTTGCGGAGCACAGGCTCCAGACGCTCAGGCTCAGTAGTTGTGGCTCACGGGCCCAGTTGCTCCGCGGCACGTGGGATCTTCCCAGACCAGGGCTCGAACCCGTGTCCCCTGCATTGGCAGGCAGATTCTCAACCACTGCGCCACCAGGGAAGCCCCCTCTACTGACTCTTAAGTGCTAAATGTTCTGCCAAGTTCTTCCTGATGTTTTCACAAATGAGGTGCCCTCTTCATTTCACCCTGCATTGGACCACAGGTTTTGAAAGATTTCTTGACAATAAAAGCAGTTATTAACATAACTGGTTTCACTGTTTGCCTAATCAAAGTTATAGTAATGCAACTGTCAACTGGCCTTTCCCATTGCGTGAACTGTACCATCACTATCGCAATGCTAGTTGATATAATTTCAGTCTAAAGAAAAGGGTCTTGATACTTTAATAAGCCTGTACATTCTCATTTTAGATCATGTAAACTTAGACCAGTAAAATAGCCCTAGGTTCCCCAGTAACTATCTTCACAGACTCATAAGAATCTAATGTCAGATAGTTGGTAATCTCCCTGGTAATTATTAATCAGGTTCCTTCTGGACTGAATGTTTGTAAGTTGATTTGATTATTCTCAGGAAGACTGACACCCAAACTGTGTATCACTGGAGGAATATCTTTGGATAAACTGCTAAAAATATTGGCTAAAATTTTTCTTTGGCTCATATTTGCTTATGCATATATTTTAAAAACTCACTTATTGCCCATGGGTGGGGAGGGTGTGGAAACCTATATGTGTTCAAGATGCTGCAGTGTGTATTTTATATATCTTGATTTCATCGACCCTATAAAGAAGGTTTCATTATCCTGTAAGTAAGAAAATTGAAGCTGAAGAGGATAGCTCAGATAGCAAACAGTAAAGCCTACATTTGAGACAAGATTTGTCTGATGGTCTTTCTGGCAAGCCACATTTTCTCCCAAGAAGCAGGTTCATACTAGTAGAAGCTGAAGAAGGAGCAAGAAGGGAGAGAAACTAATTTCTTTACGAGTACAAGTAACTTATTACATCTATATGTATATTTAAATACATACCATCAGTGCACTTCACTCATATGCTCACTTTTTTTTTTTTAAACATCTTTATTGGAGTATAATTGCTTTACAATGGTGTGTTAGTTTCTGCTTTATAACAAAGTGATTCAGCTATACATATACATATATCCCCATCACTGTTTTTTAAATAAATTTACTTATTTATTTATTTATATTTGGCTGCATTGGGTCTTCGCTGCTGCCCGCGGGCTTTCTTTAGTTGAGGTGAGAGGGGACTACTCTTCGTTGCCGTGCGCGGGCTTCTCATCACGGTGGCTTGTCTTGTTGTGGAGCACAGGCTCTAGGCGCGTGGGCTTCAGTAATTGTGGCATGCAGGCCCAGTAGTTGTGGCGCACGGACTTTGTTGCTCCCGGGCATGTGAGATCTTCCCGGACCAGGGCTCGAAACCATCTCGCCTGCATTAGCAGGCGGATTCTCAACCACTGCGCCACCAGGGAAGTCCCACATGCTCACTGTTAAAGAGCATACATTGGAAACACGGCCATGTAAATATCAAGGAACTATACCAGCAGTGCATTAAAGTGAAGATCTATGAATCACCAGATCTACCTTGCATCCAGACCATCCTTTTGTCCCTGGTGCCCATGAAGCATTTCAGTAAGATTCCTGTTTCTATCACGGCTCTGTGTATCATCACAATATACTCCGGTTCCTTCAAACAAAAGAACCAACAAACAAGCAGACATACAAAAGACAGAGCATCTTTAGGATGCTCATCTTATTGCACTGTGAATAAAAAAGTAATAGCAGCTAACAAAATAAAATTAAATAATTTAAAATTTCTTTTGTGAATAAGTAATGCATTCATTAACATATTAAAAATATAAGCTAGTATAAGGTATAAAGTCTTAGTTCCATCTCTTTTTCCATCTAACCTGTTTCCATCTTTTCACCTGGTGGGTGAAAAATGTTATCAGTAAACAAAGGATGTTGCAGCCACCAAGCCTGCAGCCACTGCAATCACCCCCAACTGTGCACCCTGAGGGGATTCAGGATGGAGAAAAGCAGGATACTGGCCCTAGATAGCTAAGGTGCATGACAAAGGAATGATTTCAGTGAGCCCAGACTCTTGCATCTTCCCATACACAGAACAGCGCTAAATTCAATAACTTGAGATGTCTGGTTTTCTTCGTTAACAGTAATCTTTTGATGTTCCAGCTCTCTGGCTTCTGTTGCAAAACTCCTGTGTATCCTGGCTCCCGCCTGCCTCCTTGGAGCGGTGCCTGAGAGTGCTCTGGGAGGCTGTCTTCCAGGCTTAAGCCCTTGGAAGATCCTCTGAATAAAACACAATTCTCCACTTATAGGTTGCGCGGTTTTTTTTTCAGTCGACAACCTAGTCCCCTTCTCCATGTATCCCCTGTCAGATAATAATTTTTATTAGTTTCTCATGTATCCTTTCAGAGTTTCTTCATGCAAATACAAAGTATGAAAGTATTCTTTTTGAATCAATTGTTTAAACTTTTTTTCTTCTGTTTTATTAAGATATAATTGATACACAGCACTGTATAGGTTTGAGGTGTACAGCATAATGATTTGACTTACGTACATCATGAAATAATTATCACAAGAAGTTTAGTGAACATCCCTCATCTCATATAGATACAAAATTAAAGAAACAGAAAAAATTTTTTTTTTCCTTGTGATGAGAACTCTTAGAATGGACTTTCTTAACAACTTTCATATATAACATATAGCAGTGCTGATTATCAAAGGGGATAACTACCCAAGGTGGATGAAAATCATCTGGGTACATAGACCAAACTGAAGCGCAGCCCACTTCCACAGCTGGTGCCGAGCTCTGCTCCTGACTTTCCCTGGGCACCCAGTGAGCCCCACAAACCCAGAGAAGCACCATCGCACCTGGGGATGGTGCAGAGAACCCCTCTCCCCCCAAATACCCCCAAATGTATTCTTATTCTCCTTCATCCTTTTAACTCCAAAGTAACTTATTGTTCTGTATCTTTCTTTTTCTTAACAGTGTATTTTGTAGATCTTTCCATATCAGTGCATAGAAAACTTCTTCAGTTTTTTTTAATAGCTGCAAAATATTTCTTTTAATGTGTATACTGTACAAGTTACTTAACCAATCCACTGCTGATGAATATTTGGGTTGTCTCTAATCTTTTGTATGCTAGCTCACATTTATTGGACTAAGCTTACTATATTCCAGGTGCTGTGCTAATTGCTTTACTCGGGTTCATTAATATAACAACCCTTTGAGTTAGATAGTATTATTTCCACTTTTCAGATAAGGAAACAAGAGGATCAAAGAGGCTAAGCAACTTGCTCAAGATTTGAACAAAGACTGTCAACCTTTAGAGCACATATTTGTACTAGTGAAACACAAATTAGTACCCTTTATTGCTTTTGGGGAAAGTCCTACTTTTAAGGAAAAGTCTCTAGTTATGTGTTTATAACTGTTTTCCATTGGTTTCTAAGATTTTATCACAAACATTTGAAAAATTTGTACAATTCAGGATTTTACTCCTTTCCACCACTCATTCTTTACTCTTTCTTGACCTGTGAAGTATGTAATGATGAATCTGATATCAAAATATATCTGTTTAAAGACAGTTTAAGGAGGTAATGTTTAAAATTATGGGGCAGACTGACATTTTTCTGAAAGTGATTGATTTTTTCATTTTAGTATAATATGCTGAAGTCTTAGTCTGAGAAAAAAAAAAAAAACCACCTTTTTTTACTTGGGCACCACAAGTTTAAAGTGAAGATCAAATAAATGACCTTGCCCTTTGATATTCACACTTCCTCTGCAGGATTTTACCCAGTACAGTTATAGAGCCACGGAAATCTTTGCATTTCTTATCTGCTTTCTCAGAGCTGTTTGACTTCATTCAAATATAAACCAAATGAAATGTTTCTTAGACTTGCAGGCTCCTGCCACATACTGCAAAGAACTGAAAAACCCAGATGATAGCTAGAAACCCAAAAATATCCAGGTCCTCTCCTAAATTTAGCAAGTGCCTGCCACTATTGAAAACCATCATGACAAAATGTCTTATCGCCTCCTGATTGTCATTTGATCCTTGCCATCTGCAGCCATCAGGACCACCAGGGCAAAGGTGTGTCCAGTGTTGTAAAGGACAAGGACAGCTTGCCTAAAAGGGAAGTGTGAAGCCCTGTTCATACGTCTTAATCTATTTAAACCTAAAACAACATTCTTAAGAAGAACTTGATGCCAGCAGAGGATACTCATCTAGTGACCTCACTCTAAATTAATGCACAAATCACAGTATTTAGGGGTAATGATAAAGCATTAACAATAATTATTTTGCTGAAATCTTCCTTTAGCTAAGTCATTGCCTAGCAGCCATTTTTCTTTCTCAAACTATTCACACAGTGACAATTTAATGGAAAAAGAGATACCATCTGGAGTACTTATTAGCTTAACAAGCCCTTGACTGGGAGCCTAAGAAGATTCCATGTTTCTCATTCCCTCTGAGTAGTTTAACTCCAGAGCGTAGTGCTATTGTTTAACTCAAGGGACTGGAGCATACTTGCCACTAGGGGGTGCTGTTGCTTCTTTACTCCAACCTCTGGCGGTTTCAATTCTGACCTTGTCAGACTTTACAGAAAAAAGGAGGATTTATCCTTCTCCAGTGTGTGCCTCGGATGTCCCCAGAATAAGTGGAATCTGTTGGAACAATTCAGAACAAAACAAAATAACTAGTAAATGAAATAGGCTTGTTAAAATGTTTTCTAGTATCTCTCCGAGATGGACCAGAACAGCTTCTTGATATCATCAGTGGTCTAACAGTTTCATTAGGGTCTGGGGACAGTAACAGTTTTTGAAGTGCTACTTCAGGAAGTGGGGACTAGTGGGGAACAGGGAGTGTGTCTCTGCAGGAGAAGGGGAGAGGGCTGGGTCCTTGCAGACTCTTCCACAGTCTGGCAGAAATCTGCTTCCCCTTCTACTGATTCAGTGTTGGCTCAGACACAATTTGCCAAAGCCTGGCACATGTACCAGTTTTGGGGGTTGTTAAAAATACAAGTTCTGGGACTTCCCTGGTGGCACAGTGGTTAAGAATCTTCCTCCCAATGCAGGGGATACAGGTTTGAGCCCTGGTCTGGGAAAAGCCTACATGCCACGGAGCAACTGACCCCGTGCGCCACTACTACTGAGCCTGCGCTCTAGAGCCCGCGAGCCACAACTACTGAGCCCACGTGTCACAATACTGAAACCCGTGCGCCTAGAGCCAATGCTTTGCAACAAGAGAAGCCACCGCAATGAGAAGCCCGTGCACCGCAAGGAAGAGTAGCCCCCGCTCGCCGCAACTAGAGAAAGCCTGTGCGCAGCAACAAAGACCCAACGCAGCCAAAAATAAAAAATTAATTAAAAAAAAAAAAGAAAGAAAAAGAAAAGAAAATACAAGTTCTGTGGTCACATGAATTTGGGAAATTCTGGTTTGAAAAAGTTTAAAGAAGTTTTACTTGCTGTAGAACTTTCAGAACATTTAATTGACATTACCCTGTGCATTGCGCTTTGTGAATCTAAGTCTGGGCATTTGCTAGGGGTAGATACTCTAACAGTGGTTCTCAGTGGAGGGTGGTGATTTTGCCTCCAGGGGACATTTGACATTGTCTGGAGACATTTTTGATTGTCCTGACTGGGGAAGGGTGTTATAGCCATCGAATGGGTAGACACCAGTGATGCTGCTGACCGTCTTCCAACGCACAGAACAGCGCCCTGCACCCCCCCCACTCCACCAACAAAGACTGATCAAGCCCAAAAGGTCAGCAATTCAGAGATTGAGAAACCCTGCTCTATAACATACACAGCTTGTTACACTCATTCAACCACGAAATTAATTATTTCTTCTTGAATTGTCTTGTAGGACTAGAGTGGAAAATCTGTGGGGAAACTTTGCCTTCAGTTTATCCACAATGTTCTAATTGCTGTGTGGTGTGGTCTTCCCTTAATACTTCTCTTTGACCTCCATGTGGCACTTGTCTTTGTTGACTGGCCTTTCCTTGAAATTCCTCTCAATTGGCTTGATGATTAATTGTTTTGGTTTTCCTTCTTCTGTAAACTCTCTCCCTCATGCCAAGATGTTTTGTCCCAAAGAGATCTACGTTTCCAGTTATGTGTTGGATATTTTCTTCAAAATAAAAATGTCCCTTTTCTAAAACTACCTCTTTCTCATCAATTTCCTATTTCCCTCCTTCATTAATTTGTTCTTAAATTCTTCCAGTTTTCTCAGTCAATCTGATATGTGATTATGTTTAATCACTAAGTCTGGTGAATCCTCTGGTCCTTCGTCTTTCTCTTCTCAAATGAGGCCTTGATTGCCCCTTGTCTGATTACTGAAATAAATTCCAAATCACACTTCCTGTTTCCCCTCCTTATCCTTTCCATGTAGCCTGCACACTACCAGTGTTTAAATCATCCTAAAACATCACTTTGGTTCTTTCCTTAAAACTTCCAGTGAGCAAGTTCCCATTGTCCTTTGAATAAAGTCTACACAACTTTTTCCGGCAGTCAAATTTCCCACAGTGTGGCTCCCACCTATATTTGAAACCTTTGTTCCAATGGCTCCTCCATTGAAATTCCCGAAAGAAAAAACACTGTTCATATGAGAGCAAAGCTGTGGAGAGGGGCAAGTGCAAAGCACTTCGTGAAAGGAAGTTTTTGTAAACTTTTTAGATTTAATTTCTGGCATACAATCTCTGGAAGCCAAACAATGCAAGTTCTAAATTATCGCAGATACATCTGTATGTGTCTGACTCATCCTCTAGACTAAGGAAACTCTATAAATGGGCTACTATGATCTTTATAGCATGTAAATGATGAAAATAAAGAAGGATGTTGCTCAAGCCTCCCATCTGTCAAAGCCCCTAGCCTATCATATTATGCAACCTTTGTCAGTATTTGTTGAATTTAGAATGAACAAATTAATGAGTGCATGCGTGAATGAATGGAAAAACTACTGTGGCAGGTGCTGGTGGTGTCCTGCCTATATCTTGCAAATACTGAAAATACCAGCAACTTTCTACTGGAAGTCTTTTTTTTCTTTCTTTCCTGGCTACAGATGTGTTCTCAACCTACCTCCAGTTCAAGCTGGAA
Source organism: Balaenoptera musculus (assembly GCF_009873245.2). Lineage (NCBI taxonomy): Eukaryota > Metazoa > Chordata > Mammalia > Artiodactyla > Balaenopteridae > Balaenoptera > Balaenoptera musculus. Next base: position 32,772,215 of record NC_045787.1, read on the forward strand.
GTGTCAGAGAGTTGATGAGTCCAGAAGCCACCCTTAAACAATGATAAACAGGGTGCTGGTAAATATAGCCTTACCCCCTCGTTGGAATAACTCTGTGACATGCTCTTCAATGTCTCCCAGATTTCCTCATTGGGACTGAGCTATAATTGCCTCAGTCTCTTGCATATTAAAGTACCTTTTATTGACTTCCTTTCCTTCCCAGTCTCACTTTCTTATCCCTCAGCAGTGCTTTCTAGGATCACTTCACTTCACAAAACAACCCCCAACACACAAGAAACCCCCAAACCAAAAAAACTAAAAAAAAAAAACCCACTTGCAATTGAATTCTTTTTTTTTTTTTTTTTTTAATTTTATTTATTTTTGGCTGCGTTGGGTCTTTGTTGCTGTGTGTGGGTTTTCTCTAGTTGTGGCAATGGTGGCTTCTCTTGTTGCGGAGCACGGGCTCTAGGTGCGCGAGCTTCAGTAGTTGCAGCAGGTGGGCTCAGTAGTTGTGGTGTGCTGGCTTTAGTAGTTGTTGTGTGTGGGCTCAGTAGTTGTGGCTCACGGGCTCTAGAGCGCAGGCTCAGTAGTTGTGGTGCATGGGCTTAGTTGCTCCGCGGCATGTGGGATCTTCCCGGACCAGGGCTTGAACCCGTGTCCCTCGCATTGGCAGGCGGATTCTTAACCACTGTGCCATCAGGGAAGTCCTGCAATTGAATTCTTGTCTCAGATCTGCTTCTGGGGGAACCCAAACTAAGACAGCCACTGAATGTGGAATTGTACATTGAGTGCTTAAGGAGAGTCCATGACATCTGGAATTCATGCAACTGGAGTCGAATTAAAAAAAAGAACTCTTTCAGGAATCAGACATCATCTTCTCTGTGGCAAATTTTTTTCCCACACAGAGCACTAACAGTTTGCACAAAAGATGTGGAAGTTTTGCCTCTGGAAGACCACCATTAATTTATAAATGGAGGGGGGGGGGTCTTTCTTTATTATTCAAATTTTTTGGATATAAAAAGAAAAAATATTAAAACTGGTAAATATTCACGAATGGAATGTTTAGTTATAAAATTACTCTCAGTTCAAATTTCCTTTCCTACTTCACACTTATGTCACTCCTACCCATAATGCCCTAACAGCAAGTTTCAGAATATTTGGCCAAACCATGCAAATAAAACTGTAGCTCACAAAAAACCAAAACCAAAACCAAAAAAAAACCCAAAAAACTGTAGCTCAACTTTAATAGAAAATCTGAAATCTTGCAAAAATGCAACCTTTCGTGAAATCTATGAAAATGATGTTGGAGAAGTGCTAGAATCAATGGAAAGCCATGGAAAGTGAGGATCTGGCAGAATAAGACAAGGCAACTGAAGAAGAGAACATAGACATGGTTGATGACCATGACAAGAACTTTCCAACAGAGTGATCTGAATATCATAGGATTAAGGGCTGTTCTTGGGGAAATTAGTGATGCCTTTAAATATGTTTGCAAAAAAACATGCTCTTTTTGATCATTCTTTGAAAGTTAAGCATGAAGGGATGTGCATTATATTGTGTTAGGATATTATATATTTTGGGGGGATTCCACTCCAGAATGTTCCATTTACATTTTGAGTGACAGAATTGCATTTAAATTTTTTCTTCCACAAAGTGTTTAATCTCAAAGTCTGTTGTATAACACCCTTTTAGAGAATCATGAAAACATCTGCTTAGCGTGGTAGATTGAAACAGGAAGGAGGCTTATCCCTTGCCTTACACAGAGTCTCCTTTGGTAGAAAATCACTTAAACACTGAAGTGAGAACATTTGCTGCTTTTCTTGATTTACAGATGTTTTCTCAGAACTACACTTCCAAACAGTCCCAGCTGACTGTAGCTAAGGCCTGGGTAAATTGATAAGATGCATCTGGTTTCAAGACACAGACTAAGTACAGGGCAGGCTCTCCGTGTCCCCAGAGAACCTGGTTGGGGTCACAGCTAAGTCTTGGAACCACTTGCTCTATATATGAGTGCCAAGTGAATCCCCAGCAGGGAGAGACAGGCGGGGAGTAGACTGCTGGGCTCTTCCTCCTGTTGAAAATTCACTGGGCACTGGAGGAGGAAATTTTCCTTCTGTCTTCTGCCCTGAATGTTTTCCCAAACATGAAGGTAAGATAACTTCATTATTTTTGTGAACGAAGCTAACTCAAAAGGGAGTAAGGCTTAACTTAAATAACTCAAAAAAACCTAAAAAAACAAAAAAAATGAGAATACATGGGAAAATAGGAAAGAGAAGTCTCCGAGGGTGACTTTAAAAAAATCCTTAATTAAATATAGTTAACAATTCAGCCAAAGTGAATTTGTTTTTCTTTTCTTGCAGTTAATTTATTGGTTTAGAGGTCTGGGAATCAGAGATTGGAGACAATGTTTATGAAAGTCCCAAGAAAGCCATTAAGAAATAAAATACAATAATACAATTGTTATTCCTTAGGGAAAAATGCTCTCCCATGGATTTCGTTTGTTTGATTTGGAGTCATGCAATGAACCCCCTTGATCTGACTTATCTAAGAGCTTCATAGAAAAGTGAATTTGGAGACTTGAAACTTTAGAGTTTGGAATCTGGATGAGAAGATAAGGCTTGTAAGAGTAGAAGATACAGATAAATGGAATGAAACTAAAGGTTTACCAAAAACACATATTGGTCTAATGGAAAATGGCCAAATGTTAAGAAAAAAAAATGCAAGACTGAAGACAGAAATCACTATCATAGACTAGAATTCTGGGATGCAAAAATAAGTTGAACCTGCTATTACAATTTTATTATTGCAGACGTTTGTATTTAAACTTTAAAAATTTTACATTACAATGCTGGAACAATAATTTCTCAGCCCTGTCAGCTGCTAGATTGCTTTTGTCATCACTATGCCACCGATTTGCAATACTGAATCTACGCTCACTTTCCAGGGGCTTTGGAGGCGGAGTGAGAGGTGGGTCTCGAGTAACTCATGGGTGAAATTACATGTAATTAAGTTATTGAAAATTACACACAAATCATAAAGTTAATTTGTTTAATGTTATGATGCTAGAACGTCAAGTAACCATACAAAGTTAGAATTATGATATAATCTAATCTCTATCACTCTGTCTTTTATTTTTACTTAAAAATTTAAAATGTTTGTTAGCTCAAAAAGAATAGGATACATTTCCTAGAGTCATCTAGCTAGTATACTTTCTCCTAATATTTGTATTAACCATCAATCAATTTCCTTACTTATTTTATGATGAGACAACTTAATAATTGTTTTGTGCTTAAAGATGGATCATTGATTATTATGACATTTTTCTGCTGGGGTAACATATTTACTTTTATCTTTCAGTTGGTTGATAAAATATCAACAAATAAAGAAATGATTTCTTTGTGAGTTGCATGCAGAGTTCTCACCTATATTTGAAAGTAGAGATTCATATTTTTACAGTAAATCTGAAGGGTATGCTTTTGTGATACGTTTCGGAGAAGGTAAACTTAGGCTATGAAGACCACTAGAAATGGTTTTCAGGTCTGGCCTTTTAAGAGGGAGTATTCTTTTTTCTACCCCGCGCCCCCCACCCCCCATTCATGTGAACTAAGTTCAGAGAGGTGGTCCCAGAATTCTTTTCATTCTCTTTGTATCCCTTGGATAGGAGATAATTGGGTCTGAAGTGTTTCAGGGCTTTAGAGCAAAAAGTGTTTCCCTCTGAGCTGGCTGTGGTCCAGACCTTCACTTTCTCTTCCGTGGACTGAGATGAACCTGGGGTTTGTAAACCTAAAGCATGATTCACATGGTGCTGGGGTGTGGTCAGGCACAGTGATGTCTCAGATGAGGGCTTTTCTGCTTCCTCGCCACACCCAGAGCTGATCTGATGTTATCAGCTGTCTTCTGTCAATTATACTGTGATGGTGTTTGTGCCTTTAAAAAAATGTCTTTTTCCAGATTATAATACTACCATCTTGGCAAAAATAAGTTCAAAGAGAAGATAATATCGATTATTTCTCCACTCAGAGATAACCACTATTAACATTTTAATCTATTTCTTTTCAGACTTTTATATGAACATGTACAAAATATATTTTATGAAATTGCTATCAATCTGGATCTGAATCTTTTTACTCACTATATCATAAGCATGTTCTCCTGTCATTGTTCAATCTATAACGTGCTTCTAATGACTACAAAGTACTCAAATCATATTATTGTGCCCTTTTGCATTTCTTTATCATTAGAAGTGTTGCAAATTGATGTCTATTTCTGATAAAGATGTAAGTAAATTGATTTTAAAATCTACCTTCTTCTTCATCTGTTTGGTGCCCTATGTTCTAAATTTATTGATCAAGATATTAATTAGGGCATGTTAAGAAATTAGATTTGATTTTTCCATACTTTTTTCTCTTGGAATTTGGATATTTGGAACCCAGTGTATGCTACAGAAATTAATATTTTATTTTTTACCTCAAATGGGCTCATGATTCAACAGACAAATGTAAAGGACCAGATGTGGAGAAATTAGAAGCATAGAGACAATGGTTGTAGCTGGAACACTTTAGAGGAAGGAGGTAGAGCTAATGCTCATTCAGTCATAAGAAAGAAGAGAAGAGAATTCTGGGAAATGTAGTCCCAGCTTAGCTACATTACACACTGCAAAGATATGATATCTTTTCAACGAAGCAATTCTTTTATAGAGTTAACTCAGTTGTATGTCTATGTCTGTCATTAATTTGTTTATTAATTTGTAATTGTTCTCTCTTGTCCATTTGATGAGATACTCTTTCCAAAGGCAAGGAATGATAACTGCTTCATTTTCAGGTACCCAGCTAGCAAATTTTCAAGACATTCTTTTGGTTAAGAGATTCAGCTTGTATAACTCATGAACTTGTGATAAGCAGATCTTCATGGGTTATAATATGTATACAAGGAGGATGGTGGCAAAGTTATCTTTTCTGATGAAAAAGTATATCCCTTAAAACTTCGTTGACATTTAAAAAAATATGTAATAGAATGTTAAAATGGATTTTTTCATGATGCCTGTTTTGCATGAGAGTCAAAGGCCAATAATAATAGGTGCTCAGTACCCTCACATTTTAAAGTGAGATATTGTACATTAAATGCAGTATTATTGCAGTACCAAAAGAGTAGCCCTAAATTTGTTTGGTGACCCTTTGGCCATCTCCATCCTCAAAAGTATGCAATATTGTGTCCCTTGGAGCATGAGGATGTATAGGGAATGATACCCTACTCACGTTTGAGAAAATCTAAAGGCATAGGCTGGTTCACTGCCCTGTGGTTAGCAAGTAAGTCAACACAGCAGTATTGGTTACATCCTGACATCCAGAGTTTGACAGGACAAGGATGGGTGCAGGTATCCCATGGACCAGATGTGGACCTTTAGAAAGGGGCCAGACTTGGGTTGTCAGGGACTCTGCCTGGTAGACGCCTGCAGGATGAAGCAACCCCAGCAGACAGCATCAGGAAGCAGGCACTGGTGAGACTCAAGAGAGCTGAACAAAGAGACGAATCATTTGTGCCAGAGAACAGTGGTTGTAGATTCCCAAAGGAAGGATATCCAAACAATGACAAAAACACCATGAGAGATAAAGAATTGGCATTCAAACATCTAACACACCCTGATTTACCATCACTAGACTCCAGCTGCATCGGGCAAGCAAGATCCTTTTGGCTCTTACCCCTCTCACTCCTGCTGCTCTGACTCTGAAGAAGACAGGCATCTTGGGAAGGTGGGGAAGAGAAGAAGGAGAATAAAGCAGAGGAATTTCGAAGTGGACCCCACCCCTCCCGCAGGACCTGGGAGTAGGATAGACATTTAAAATTGGATGATACATTGCAATTTGACTGTTAGATTGTTCCAGAACGCCTGGGAGTGACTAATAAAGCTATGAGATAGGCTGGCCCAAGGGCAGGAAAAATGAGTTTACATAATACAAAAAAAGACATATTGTTGAAAAGAAAAAACCCACTGCAGTTTATATTTAAAAAAAAAAAAAAAAAACAACGTTTAAAAGGTGTTGCTTTCCATTATGTGCTTCACGTGTTTGTTGAAAAATCAGAAAAGTATTCATAGCCTCTCCCACCGTTGTTCACATTTCCAGGGTGCCCACAGCTGTTGGTACCTCTCTGCCCTTTTGATTATGTTAATCAGATTATAGGCTAAAAAAATCTGTAAGGCTGTAAAAGGCAGAAGAAGGCAACTAGGATTTTACAACTGAAAAAAAGATACCTAATAAGAGGATGGGTGATCTAGGAAGGTGAGTAGAAGGGTCTGGAAAAAATGTTGGGAAGCCATTCCACAGCTACCCTGAGAGAAAAGAGGTTTGGGGAGATCAAGAGAAGAGAAAGAACATTGGCCTGGTAAAATGTGAGGTAAGATGATTTAGGGACTTTTTTTTACTGGGTTATGAATTGAATGTGTTTGATATTCTTAAAGAGTCTCCAGTACAGATTTGAATTGTATTTCCTTTCACCTTCAGTTGTCAAAGTAGGAAAATACATAGAAATGAAAATAAAATAATAAAAGTCACCTATGATTTCACAACCAGAAATGAACTATTCTCCTTTGCTATGTTTCTTTCTAGATTTGTTTTCAATACACATTTGATTTTCAAACAAAATGTAATCACATTTCACATAAATTTCATAACCTGTCAGATGCTCAATATTTAGGCTGCTGCTATCACCTGAATGTGATTATAAAGGGCCTCTGTGGTGTTTTAAAGGCTGAAGGAACCACGCGCAGAACTAAGGATTGTGAAGATCATCACGGCACCTCTGGCTAGGAATGTACCTCCACTTTTGATTTTTCCATTTAGGAAGCTATTTCTCTTTTAGCTTCTCAGCCCTTGGAACTGTTCTTCTTTCCAGGCTTTCTCTTCTCTGGTGTCCTCATGGGTACCAACGTTAGAGAGGAGAGTGGAGTAAGGAATTAAAAGATGATGGGACCCTAAAGAAATGTTCATGAACATTTAACTCTAGGGAGTCTTTTCAATTTATTTGTCAATGACATCACCTAGCCCCTAGTTGTCTTTCCAGAAATGAATAGTGGGAGGTGAACTCAAGAGAAATGTATTAGAGACTTCCCTGGTGGCGCAGTAGTTGAAAATCTGCCTGCCGATGCAGGGGACACGGGTTCGAGCCCTGGTCCGGGAAGATCCCACATGCCACAACTGAAGCCCGCATGCCTAGAGCCCGCACTCCATAGCAAGAGAAGTCACCGCAATGAGAAGCCCGCGCACCACAACGAAGAGTAGCCCCTGCTCTCCACAAGTAGAGAAAGCCCATGCGCAGCAACAAAAGACCCAATGCGGCCAAAAAAATTTAAAAAAAGAGAATTGCATTAAATTTTTATTTAAAATGAAAACTTAAAAGTCAAGCAGAATCATCGAGGCTTCTCCATGGTTCTTTCACTCTTTCTATTCCCAACTCACAAATCTTGACTTGTACAAATGTATTCACTTTTGACTCATTAAAGCAATGCTAACTAAAATATTGCTTTATTGTTTTTTTTTTCCCCCTCCTAGGCAATAAGTTTATTCTTCTTGGTGGGATTTATAGGAGAGTTCCAAGTTTTTTCAAGGTGAGAATTTTTTGGATTATGTGTGGAAATCATTAACAATTATTTCTTTTATTTTAAGGAAATTCTTAAGTATGGTCTGATTTTTACATTGCAGCCTGAGCTTGTTTAACCCTTCAACACTTTTTTTCTTTCCCTTTTTTAGAAAAGGCAATTATAGAGAAAGTGTGTTTTATTCTTATTCTTATTTTACTTTATTTTATTCCCTGTAAGGAAGAAACCTGAAGACTATAAACACCTCAAGGTTTCCTGCTTCTCCCAGTATCATGGTTTTACCTGCAATTCAGGGAATGGCAGCTGACTTACACATCTTAGAGCAGAATTTGATTTTTAAATGTAATCTTTGCAAAATAGTCTTTGGGATTTTAAAAGTTGAGAGTTTTTTTTTTAAGAAAATAGGTTTATCGGCTCTTGAGACCTGGAAAAAAGCCAGCGTCATTTACTCACGGCCTTGCTTTGCTTTCACTGTCTGATGGGAGAGGACCAGGTCGGTTTACCTCATCGAACTGTCAGAACATGTGTCTGGAGTTGTGCCAGTGACTGGGACACAGAGGACCCAGACGGTACTGAGAGTAGAGGGGGTGATTGAGATCTTGAAAGAGTTGATTTCAATGCAGGTGTGATAAGGGCTCTGTGAGGGGACTGGACAGGGGGCACAGAGGAGGTGAGGCCAAGCGAGCTTCCCTTCCTAAGCCTCGGTGTTTGGGGAAGGCCTCTGCCTGTCTCTGGGAGACAAAATAGACACAGAGCATTAAGTTCAGACTGTTTAAAGGTCAAAAACACTAAGGCATTTGGATCACTGATGCCATATCAAGACTACAGGTTAGCAAGATTAGCCCCATGAGGGCACCTGAGCCACAAACGGGACTCCTTATCTGCAGCACCTGGCAGTGCTATGCTTAACTAAGCAGGAATCACCTTGACCTGAGATGTCTCCCAGATTAGGAATGTACTCAAAGTCCAGAAATCAGGAGTCCTGGTTCCTCTACCCCTTGTGAAGTGTGGTTTTAGGTAAGGCTTCCTTAATCTCTTTGGACTAAGCAACATGACCTCTTGGACACAGCCAGAGTTAAGCATTGTAAGAGAGTCAACTTGCCATTTTCCACATGTATTTTATTTGGGTGGAATTCTTTGAGCTCAACTTGACCCTACTGTACTTGGGTGTGTGCTTGAGAAGTGACCTAAATAAACAGGGGGAGCACGTTAAACTAAATTCTTGTCCATTTAGCCTTTGCCAGATTTTGGTTTCCTACTTCTCATATGGTCGTTTTAGAGCTTGTTGTCTCTCAGTTAAATTTCTGTATAGCTCTTCAATTCATCGTCCAAAATCCCGTCAAAGGCCATAATACCTTTCTTCTATATGTTCTCACTTAGCCTCCCAACTTTGGACACTCTCTTATGTGTATTTCCACAATGCATTATACTGTACACATTTCTATTAGGAAATCTATCTCATTAGCTATACTGTATAAAGGATCATGATTATATTACTGTGTTATGATTATTCGTTTACACATCTGTGTCTTCATCCTCCCCTCCAATTGTTAGTATCCTATCTCTTTTATGTTTATAGCTCTAGTGTCTAAATATTGCCTGGTACATTCTAGATATTTCATAAATGATATTTAATAAATCTCTGAAAAAGTGAGTCCTTCCCACATATATTTTTATATATTTTGGGATCCTCTTGGTGACTCTTAGGAAAAAAATCGTGAAGCAATTTTTGACTATTCTTGCCAATTTTTTGTCTTCTCTCCTACCTTTCTGTCGGCTTTATGATGGACAATTTGACACTATGACAGTGCCTCCTCGCCAGTCAATTGCCAGTGGGCTTCCTATGCCCCTTGGTCAGAATGCAATGGTTGTACCAAGACTCAGGTAGGACCATGTGAAAACTTTGTATTTACTATTTATATGTAGAAATAGCTTAGGTGTGGACACAATGGCATTAACTTTTGAATGTTGTTTTATTTTTTGAAAATGTAATTAGTAATTTTGAAGGGAAAAAGTATGACTTATTTCATACTTAATATTGTAATAAAAAATTTCTGCATTCTCATTTTTCTTGCAGGACTTTTCTAAATCTTACATTTGAGCCTAGAAATATACATAGGAGAGACGCTAAAAGCAACTCACTAACTCTTTCACTATCAGAGAAATAAGAATAGCGTGAAATGAAGTTAGCAGATAATTCAAAATTTCATTTTTACTGAATTCAACTTTTCTTTTCATTTGAAACAAACACTAAAGAGTAGCAAAATAGCTGCTTCGTTTTACCTAACTAATAGTGAATGACCATGGAAAGTCAAACATTTTTAAAGTTTAACACAAAAGTAATATAAATTAAATACCAGACTTGACTGGGAGATTATAGAGTACTTCTAAAAATGTCTGGTTTTTTTTCCTTATTATAAATTAATCATTGGAGAAAATGATTTATTGTTTTATAAATGAAATAAAATGGTTTATTTCTATATAATAAAGAAAACACTACTTATAATTCTACCATTTAGAAAAAACCAATATGTCAGCATTTTAGTATTTATTCTTTCAATTTCTTTTCTTTTCTTTTCTTTTCCATGTAAGCACAGATCTGCTTTATTCTTTTTGAATAGCTACATGGCATTTTATTGTATGAATGTACATTTAAAAAATGTAATAAGAGTTCTATTTACTGGCATTTGGGTGTTTCCTCAATTTATTTTCTTTCTATGTGCTTATGATTTTTAAAATAGGATTATTTGATCATGATTTTGTATTCTATTTTAACTTAACATTATACTATAAGCATGAATTTTAACAGCTGAATTATGTTCCATTATATGTATATACCAATCTTATTTATCCACTTCCTATTGTTTGAGATTTAGGTTATTTATATATTTTGTTATTATGAATAAAACTTTAGTGAACATTTTTGCACATAGATATGTCTTTTTTCTGATAATCATCTTAGGATAAATTCCAAAAATATAATGTTGGTTTCAAAGGTTCTGGACATTTGAATGGCTAAATTTTTTTTTTTTGTATTGAGATACAATTGACATATAACATTATATTAGCTTCAGGTGTACAACATGATTTGATATTTGTAAAATATTTTAAAGGTGGTTCAGTTTAGATAAAAATGTGCATTTAAAATCATTTTAAAATTATTAAAATAACAGAACCATATTATAGAAGATAACTTCTGTTTTGAAGCATCATCATTATCCTCATTTTCCAGCATTCATTTAGTATCTACATGAGGGATATTTACAAAACAAGTTACACAAGTAACTAGGATTTGGTTTCTGGCAAATATATTATTAGATGACAACTCTGATTACAGGCAAACAGGTACATGAATAACAAAACAAAAGTCAAACAAACACCAACTTCAGAAAAAATTTTTATAATTTAAAAACAAGTTAAGAAAGAACATTAAATAGAGGTAGATAGAAGGTATTTTTCATATGAGTAATTTTTCTGAGTGAAGGTCATCATGCTTAGATTATAAAAACAGAATTTTCATCCAGAAGAAGACAAGTGAAAATGAAAAAGGGGTCATAAGATCAGAATTTGACAGGTGAGAATGAGACCCTGAGAGCAGACAGCCATCAAGGTCATCCTGGTGTCTATGGAGAAGGAAAACATTACGTATACGACAACGCAATCTATGCTTTGGAACTTCAGAAAAGCACAATGTTACTAAGCCACATATAAGAGGTGTCTTCATCAATTAAATACAGAAACTAAAAACTTACTAAGAAACTGTACTGAGTTCCATTCCTCACTCATACTCCTCTATGACTCCTCTGCTTAGACGCAATGAAAGCCCCAGGCTGTTGCAAACCTGCTCAGAGTTCAAATTACATATCTGTGACCCTTTGTCCCAATTTAGGATGAATGAATAGATTCAACTTTGGTTTGTATATCTAGTCTTCCCTGTTGCTCAAGGTTTAAATTCTCTGGAATCTCAGATTTTGTCCATTTTTATTAACTGGTAAGAGTTGAGTATAGGAAGAGGCTTAAAAGATGCACCTTTGATTGCCTTTGGGGAGGAAAAGGATTTTGCAGATCTTTCTTTTTGTTTAAACATTAGATACATGTCTTCATATTGAGTAAATGAATTTTAGGATGAATTAGTTTTCTCATTTTCCTTAGAGATTTCCTCAAATTTTTTTCTACCCCCTCCTACCCCACCCCACCCTAAGATAGGCCTTTGACATCTTTCCCATTTCAGAGGTCAGTAATTTTGGTTGTCCAGTAAAGTATCATTGTAGATGTACCTTCACCTGTGGACCACTTAGGCTTCTGTTTTGTAAATTTGACTTCCATGTTAGCATATATGTCTCTCTGGATTGTTTTGCCTCACCTTGCCTTCTTGAAGAAGACTTAAGTTTCAGCTCAAATTAATTACTACCACTTTTCTAAAGATTTCCCTTACTCCTGTTCATCTTAACTTCCCTTCCCAATATGCTTACCCTTTCTCCAGCAAAATTCACTTCACCTTTTCTAATTAGCTCTTGGTACATTGCTTTGGCAAAAAATTAGTCGTTCTGTATTGTGATCTGGTCTATCCAGCATACTTTCTTAAAGATTCACTAATTTTTTTTTTTCATTCAACCCTAAGAGCAAATATATAACTGAGAGTGCTCTATAAATAATAACCCAAGTGTCACTGGACTCAAAGACAAGTGGGTTTTTGGGTGCATTGATTTTGTAGGCTTTACTTCTGTAGTACACCAGAACAATTTTACAAACATCATTTCTCCAATTGTATTAATTTATCCCAGATTTTATTTCTCAGATAAAGGAAACTGGAGATATTGAAAAGCTATTTGGTTTGTATTTAGACTCGCAGGCGGTCAGTTGCTGTTTATGGGCAGTATGGTGGCCATCCCTGTGTTGGAAGTGCTTTTGAACCACAATCGTGTGAACCTACACGAGGATGTCCAACAGAAGAGGGATGTGGAGAACGTTTCAGGTGTTTTTCAGGTATTTGCTTCCCATAGGTTCGGCATGCAGAGTGTAAATTCAAATGCTATTTGTTTAATTTGCTCAGTATGTATTTGTTGAATTGTACTGCATTTATATTAGCCTATAAATTAATTTTCCCCCAAATCAGTTGGATTTTTATTGGCATATTAGTTGCACACTCAACTATCATTCTTTTAAATGCATGGGTGTCATCTGGTAATAAAGGTGGGGATACTCTTTGCTTCTTTGAAAAAGAAATATGGCTATTGACAGACCCAAGCAGTTCTTGACATTGCATTTTTGGTGAAGATGTAGAATGAGTCTGGAATGAAGACTGAAATTGGGCAAAAACAATATTACTGCCCAAATTATTTTTATGTTTACAAGAAAAGCAACTCTAATTAGTTAATCAAGGAGCAATACGGGTCATCTCTATGCATGGGGGAATGAAACAGCTTTGGATTGAATAATATTTGACCTATTGTCTATGTTGCATTTGTGCAGAAAGGTTAATTCAACAACTTTTAGCAAACATTTATTATTCTTTTTATGTTCCAGATACAGAAATGAGGGTTGTGGATGTAGAATGAAACACATAGCCTCTTCCCTCAAAATTCTTAAAGTTTTATGGGCAAAATAGTACATAAATATTTCCTGTGTTAGACATGTTTTTCAACAATACTTGTCAGACTCCTATTGTACTTTCAAAACCCAAATCAGATGATGCCGCCTTAGGGAGACCTTCCCTAAATGCCCAACTGATAGAGCTATTTAACAGATCACTTTTCTGTGTTCTCTATGTGCATTGTATCATCTGTAATCTGAAGTATTTGTTGCCCTGGATATCTTTTGGTAGACTGAACTCCTTGAAGGTGTGGATTATATTTATTTTATTTTTGCATCTGGAGTGTGTGGTACATAGTAGACTCTCAACAAATGTTTGCTGCATTGAATCAAGTGACAGCATAGTGGGATGTGCTATCAGGACAGTTTTGTGCCATGCATACTATAAGGGCACAGATGAAGGACATACATTGTAGCTTGTGGGGCAAGGGTGGTTTCTGAGAGGAGGTAATGTGTGATTTGATTTTTGAAGAACTGTAGGTGCAAAGTCAGTGGAGATGGCAAAAAAGGTTGGCCTTTGACTTATGTAAATGATCCAGTATGACTAGGGCATAGGAAGCTAGTAAGAGAATGGTTGGATATAATGCTGAGGAGGGAGGCCGGGGCTAGATCATCTGGGACCCTCTAGTGCTTCCTTGTGCTTCTGGTACCCTGGGTTTATATCTATCACAACAATTACATTGCTGAATTGTAATGATCTAACTTCATACTCTTTCCTATTAGATTGTAAAGTATATGAAAACCCTGGTGAATACCCTTTTTATTCATATTTGTATCCCAACACCCAAGAGTGTCCTGAACAGAGAAGGTGCTAAAAAAATGTTGAATTGTAATCTTTTAATCCAGTTCCCATGCTCTCAAAGCATATATATCTAAATCACCAAGAAAGACAGCACTTTGGCATCTTGGTCAGTGATTACAGAAGAGAGATGGAAAGTTGAAGGGCAGGAGGTCAATCTGTCTTCCCAGTGATTGATTGGCATTGTGTGATTTTGGAGAATTCAGACAAAGTGCTTGATGGCTATGGGTGAGAGCCTGGAATTTGAATTCAGGTTCTATTTTCAATCTTGTGTCCAGCCAAGGTCAGAATCAATTTGCATGTTGAAAAATGAGGACCAGAATAATCAGCAGTCCTTCCCTGGGCACTGAGGGTTTATCTCAAACTCACATTAGAGTATCAGTGTTGTGTTGGGGGTCCAGGGTGAAATCTTTTGATCCCAGGTAGCGTTTTCCTTTTCACGTCTTTTATTTTTGTGTGGTGGCTTTTCTTGTGTTCAGGTCAGTGCATCAGCAGATCTTTGGTTTGCAATGGAGATTCTGACTGTGAAGAGGACGGTGCTGATGAAGACAGGTGTGAGGACTCAGAAAGCAGGCCTTCCTGTGACCTCGATAAACCTCCTCCCAACATAGAACTTACTGGACATGGGTAAGGTGTTGGGTGTCTTCCTGTACCCATCGATGGGTTGTAGTTTTTATTTTGTTGTGTTTTAGTTTGTGGTTTGGTAAGTCTAATAACAAATCACCTAATAGTCAAGACTTTGCTTAGAGCTCTTTGCCACATACTGAAACAATTTAAAAATTCCTATCTATATACCTGTAAGTATATGTGGTAAAGCACAGAGGGACCAGTTGTCCCTGGACTGTCAGTTTTGGCACTGAAAGTCCTGCATCTAAGGAAACCCCTCAGACCTGGGAAAACCTGGCCAGTCAGTCCTGCTATGGGAGGGAAGGGGGGAGAACTAATTCAATGATGTGGGGCTACTTAAGGGAATAAAGAGACAACAGAATGAGAGCAGCGGAAGAAGAGAGAAAGTGTGTTGGAACACTCAGACTGAAAAGTAATCACCTAAACTTTCAAGTGAAGTTGAGGCAATCCTCCTAACCTTTTTAAAAAGAATTCTGAAAAACTTTTATGGTCAGACCCAAGTTAAAGTTTCAAGGTTTTAAAATAATCTCTTTGAGAGTGATAGTTAGATGTGATTTTTCTATACTACTATAAAATTCATTAACGGAAAAATGGTAAAATTACTTTAAAGAGTATACCAGTTAGCATGCTAAGAGGCCAACTAGTTGTAAATCGTTGTAGAGAGTTCTCTCTCTTCAAGAGTAATCTTGATTGTTTGGTTTTATCTATAGATTCAATTCAAAACCAGCTGTTGCCATAGATACAAAAGGGCTGTGTGTTTCCTAAATACGTTCTTAGGCTAAAAGGATGTTGGGTTTCCCCAGCTATTAGTTTTAGCCATTATAGCAAGCAGGGGGAGTTGGGTAATGCATAGTGTGCTTTAGGAGGCTTTTTATTTGTGTTCTCGCAGAGATGTTTAACTAATGTATTTCAAGAATATCTAGAGTTCTCTAATGATGCCTGTTTCAGCAAGTGGTATTTCTGGTTTTTAACAGCCTTTTCTTCTTTCATTTTTTTAAAAACAGTTACAATGCGCTCACGGGCCAGTTTAGGAACAAAGTCCTCAACACTAAAAGTTTTGGTGGTCAATGCAGAAAGGTGTTTAGCGGGGATGGGAGAGATTTCTACAGACTGAGTGGGAATATCCTCTCCTATACATTCCAGGTACTTAATGACATTGATTTGATTTCTTTCTAATCTGTGAATTGTTGCCAGAGATCATTATTTATATGATATTGATTTTTTTGGTATTTTGTTGAGAATTTACTTGTGGCCTCATATGTGGTCAATTCTTAGAAATGTCTTATATAGGCTTAAAAAGAATACATTTTCTTTTTTTAAGAAATGTTTTATTCTTAAAATTTTTTTAATATAATTTTTAAAGTTTACTTTCCATTTACAGTTACTGCAAAATATTGGCTCTATTCCCCGTGTTGTACAATACATCCTTGAGCCTATCTTACACACAGTAGTGTGTACCTCCCACTCCCTCACCCCTATATTGCCCCCCCGTTTCACCAGTTTGTTCTCTATATCTGTGAGTCTTCTTCTTTTATGTTACATTCACTATTTAAGAATATATATTCTTTAAATCTGTGTTATAAGGCAATAATACTTTTAATTTGTGTCATTCAAGCTGAAATATCCATTGTCTCATTTTGAACTCCATACTCCATGTGGGTCCAGAACCTGATGGTCTGTCCCTGTGTGGGTGTTAAAACCTAAGGCCCTGCTCATGACTGGTTGTGATAGTCTCCTAACCACTGCCACAGTGTCACCTTACTTAAAAATGCTTTTTTTTAAAATTATGAAATATTTCATATGTACAAAAGGCTGTGAATAACATATACTTGCAGTTTGGAGAAAACTAATAATACAAACAGGACTATATATGCCTGTTTGTATTACATACCACCCACCTCAAGAAATAGAATATTACCAGTGACTTAAAGGCTCCTATCTACCTCTCTCTGTCACATCTTCTCTACCTGTACTGCCCATGCAACCACTATCTTATATTTTGTATTAATCATTTCCTTGTTTTTCTGTATATATTTATCCCATAAGTCTTTGTCCCTAAAGAAAAATTTGTGATTTAGTTTTGCTTGTTCTTTGCCACTTATATAGATAAATCATATAGTATATATTCTTCTATGAATCGTTCTTTCACTCAAAATTAGAGTTTTAAAGTTTATTCATGCTGATGTAGATGGCATTTTTACTGCTGTTTCTATTTTTTTCTTATGAAAATGCCTTGAACATTCTTGTGCATGAGTTCCATACAAATGAGCTAGAGCTTCTCTAGTGCAGACACCTGGAACTCGAATTGCTGCTTTGTAGGCTATGTTTAGGTTACACTTTACTAAAGTTTCCAAAACCTATATATGACCAATCTATACCCCAGCAGCAGTGTGGAAGAGTGGCCTGTGCTCCACATCCTTGCCAGCAACCATATTGCCAGACTTTAAAATTTTGTTTATGGTCTCAAGGTTTCCTCTGCAGGCTTCTGCTTCTTGCAGGCTGTTTCTGTCCTACACACCTAAACTCATCCTGTTTATTGATTTCAACACAAAATCTACTCACACAAAACAGTAATGGCTTTAGGGGAAATTCCTGAAGATTTAGAGGGAACATAGAGGAGAGATTATCTACCTCATAGTGCCAATGCCTCCGACAAAAACAGTTGAGATCCTCTATCTTAAATTGTCTGTCCTTCCACAACCTAAGCCAAAAGAAGTTTCTGGTCTCATCCTGTTTTAGCCTCTTTCTTGCTCATCTCTTCCAAGATCTCCTCTCTCATGCCTTTCCTCCCATCTTCCCAGAGCTCAAAAATTTCCCGTTCAGCCCTCCTTACTGATTACTCCCAAATTTGTAAACCAAAACTATTAGGATATTCAGAAGGAAGGGGCTTTAGTTTACCAAAATTAGTCATCTTCAGAAAGCAGTTCTGATTATAAGGAGCAAACCCACCAACCTCCAACTTATAATGGAATTAAATTACATTCAAGAGTTATTGAATCATGAAAGTAGAAAGTGGAACTGACTTGAAAAATAATCATAGCTACCAATTTTTGAATATTTCCTGTGGCATCTGCACTATTTTAGGCAATTTGTGTAATTTTAGTCCTCACGACATCTGTGGAAGGTAAGTAATATTTTACTGTTTTATATATATAGAAATCGAGGCTCAGAGGACTTCAGCAGACTTGCTTCAAGTCACCACATTAATAAGCAGTAGAGCTTGGATCCAGTCTGTCAGACTTCACAGCCCTTCATTTTTCTAGTATATTTTACTCTCCCAATGTATTGTATTAACCGCTTTTTTGACTCTAAATTCTACTTGGTGAAAAACATATATTGTAATTTACCCTTTGGCCAGAAGGGAGAATGTGAGATAGGCATATAAAGAGAATTTTTTCTTCTCGTATTACTAAGAGGATGTGTTGATAATTCTTTCATAATTATAAGGGGGAGAATTGCATATATGTATATATATGCATATATATGTGTATATGTGTGTGTGTGTGTGTGTATATATATGTAGTCAAATTTAGAAAGTTACAGAACAGAGGAATAATAAGGGAGATAATTTCTGACATGGTTGGAAAGGAGACATGCTGGAAACCTGCAGCTTCTGAAGAAGAAAAATAACTTAATAACAGCATAATCCTGACATTCATTTTCTACAGCATGGCTTGGTTTTTGGATTGACATCTGAAATGCCTTGCCAGTCACTGAATTTGAAGGTGTTTGTCAGAGGCAGAGGGAAATTATAGCCTGTTATTTAGGATCCAGCTGGAGGGAAGTGAGGTGGAAGCAATAGGCAGTGAGTCAATCACTGCCGCGGGAAACTCAACGTCCTCCTCAGTTCAAATAGAGGGGGAGCCACTGGGGATTCAGGCCTTTACAGGTGGAACATGACTTTTGGCTTGTTGGAACATAAATGTTAGTAAATAAACATAAAACAGAATCAGTCAATCTCTCTTCTAATCTCTGTTTTGGAAATCAGCATGGTAGTTTATCCAGGACAAACCCAGTTTCTTATTGAGTAAGCCACTTACTTTGATGCTATGCACATTCTCTGTTTGCTCATATTTTTCATACCACAAGGAAGCCTTTGAAACATAAGCACATTTCAGCTCCACGGTCACTTTGGGAAGGTGCCACCCTGCTTAGCTTAGCCTGGGAGATGCTGAAAGACTGTCTTGTTTATTCTCAGCATGTAATGAGTTGCAGATGGGAGTGAGCAAAGATTAAGGTGGAGAAAATAACTTCCTGGATCCTCCTGTTTTGCTCTTGAATGTAATTCATTATATTAAAAAAATTTTTTTATTGAAGTATAGTTGATTTACAATGTTGTGTTAGTTTCTGATGTACAGCAAAGCGATTCAGATATATATATTCTTTTTCAGAGTCTTTTCCATTACAGTTTATTCCCAGATATTGAATATAGTTCCCTGTGCTATACAGTAGGACCTTGTTGTTTATCTATTTTATACATAGTAGTTTGTATCTGCTAATCCCAAACTCCTAATTTATCCCTCCCTCTCCTTCCCCTTTGGTAACCATAAGTTTGTTTTCTGTGTCTGTGAGTCTGTTTCTGTTTTGTAAACAAGTTCATTTGTATCCTTTTTTTAGATTCCACATATAAGTGATATATGATGTTTGTCTTTCTCTGATTTAGTTCACTTAGTATACTTCATTATATTTTTTAAAGCAAGATCCTATATGTATATCAAATGAATAACAAAAACGTATTCTAAAGGCAATTTTAACTAATGCTTAGTTATCTGATCCTCTGCTTCCTCTGTTGGTATGTGTCTAGATATCTGAGATTTCTAAATCTACTTTGTTAACAGAAAATAATCTGAATGATAATAAAAGTAGCTCACATATATTAAGAACCTTTTATATACTAAGCACCGTTTCAAGTGCTTTAAATAGAACATTTTTTTTATAATAACCTAAGTATGTAGGTACTGTCATCTACTGTTTTTACAGATGAGGAAACTGAGACAAAGAATGCTGAGTAATTTACCTACAATCACAGAGGTAGCAGATGACAACTATGGGGTCTGAACCCTAGAAGTGTAGCTCAGAGCCCTTGCAGCACACTGTACTTACGTGGGGTTAGAATATGTATAAGCGTTGATAGGAATGAGCCAGTAGAGAAAGAAAAGTTGAAGCTGTACAACAGGGAGTAATCAATCAATTTAATTAGTCCTTTGAAGAGGTGAGAGGGAATGCAGTACAGAAAAAAGACAGAGAAATTAGCCTTAGACAGGAGGAGGAACACCTGCACAGGAAAGGAAGCGAAGACATTCGTAAGTCTGTAAATTTGTTAGCCAGAAGTGTAAGAAGTCTCTGTCTGATAGTGGGAGTGTTTGTAAAGAAAGAGGTTAAGTTTATCTTCTGAGACTGAAGGAAATGATTATAAGAGTGGGGGATTGAGATGGGTGCAGAACTTTTGAAATAGACACTGTAGGGAATGAGAGAAAGAATTGGCTAGAGATTTAGGGTTGCTGGAATGTATTGAGGATTCCACTGAGGTTGGAGATTGTGAATGGACTTACAGTAACACCAATCGATAGTTGTGTGATTTTTCTATAGCAGTGCTAAGGTGCTTGTCTGCGAGCACTGAACAAAGGTTGAATTTTTGCCTGGCAAATATGGTGGCAGAACATACCTAGGCAAGGTTCATTGGCAGGAGTTAGGTTCATTGGCAAGAGAATAATAAGTCATGAACCATGAAACTTAACTACAACATGAAGGAAGTGACAAAATGAAGGTGCTGATAGGGAAAGAGAAGGGAAAGTAAGTTGAAAGGCTGTCTCTATGAGGTTGAATAATAGATATGGCAATAATAGAATGAGTTTCAAAAGAGTAAGAGATGTCAGAGTGTAGGATGTTTGAATTTGTGACTTCAGAGGAAGACTCAGTCTGGGGAAATTTCAGGATCTTAGCTGGAGGGAAGAGGGTATTAAAGAAAATTTAAGATCACACTACCTTGAGAAAGGATTCTTGTGGCTATGTGTAGAGTACATGGGAGTGAGGAGACGCTGAACTAAAGTTCGTAAGAGGCTTATCTGCATAAATCATGAATCAAGTATTTGAATTGCACATCTGAAGAAGAGAAAAAAATAGGCTAATTTTTTTTTTTTTGCATTGAAAGGAAGGTAGGTAACTTTTCTTTCTCGAGAGAAAAAACTAAATTCTGTGTCTGTCCAAAACCAAATAGGACTGAGACACTATCTAGTGACTCTAGAAATCTCTAGTACATTTTTAAATAATGTCCTCTTTGTATTCAATAATAATAATAATAATAATAATGTCCTCTTTGTAGTTAAGAATAATAATATATTCTTCATTTTGACTTGAGCTGAATTTTTGCGTTTGACTTTTAAACAAACCAATTTCATAATATAATGAAAATAATGTTCGAATAAAAGGTATGGTTAAATCTATTTTTTCTTCTCTTCTGTCATGCTTCTAGCATGAATGCCTGATTTTTAACATGGGTAGTGATGGAAGTATTTTTAATATTTTCTGGCATTTTGTTGAATTTCCTTCTAGTCTTTTTTTGACTGGGCATATACTTGCATATTTGTGGTTAATAGAATTTGTAAATATCACATTTATACTTGCTTTTTCATTTAACATGAACAATTTGTCCTCACACTCATCCTTTACGATGGCTGCATAATATTCTATTTTCTTTTTAGCTTTTTTTTTTTTTAATTTTTATTGGGGTATAGTTGATTTACAATGTTGTGTTAATTTCAGGTGTACAGCAAAGTGAATCTGTTATACATATACATATATCCACTCTTTTTTAGATTTTAGCTTTATTTTTAAAATGTATCATATTCATCATTTAAATTTTCTCTGTGTTTATTTATACTTTGATCTCAAATACAGATGTGTATGGACATATAATAAAAACACAAATACTTGTGAAAGGAGAGTTACTGATTTGAATATTTATATAGAACAGACTGAGAGTCATATTTCATGTTGTTTTATTCTCATGGTGACTGACATTTTTAGCAAGATAGTTGCCTATGATTTAAAAAAAAACTAAAGATTTTTTCATGAAGATTCAGATATATCTCTTTTCTTGAAAAATCAGATATCTGTCAGTGCTAGAACCTGTAGTAATGTATAGGACTGTCGGATGGATTTGAGTGTTGGGTACCTTTTAGACCTTTTTAGACAGGGTGTGTGCTCACTTCTTCATTACCCCGCCTTCCACTGGATGCTTCCAACATTTATATTACTTGCCAGTCCTCTGTGGGCATTTCATTTTGACACTTGATCTAGGACAAAATAAAGGATAAAGAAATAGTAGTCTTCATGAATGCTGGAGCTGTCCCTTCTCAACCACATGTGACTATCCTGTTGTCTGTTTTTAAATTTGTTTGGGATGACTTTTTCTTCTACTGTCTAGCATAGGAAAAACAATTCCAATCTTAACATTTGTTCAAGTCGAACAGAATTAGAAATTTAAATCCACTACTGGATCACATAGAACATTTCAAAAACAAAGCCCCAGAGATCTAACTTTTTCATTTTCTTTATAGGTGAAAATAAATAATGATTTTAATTATGAATTTTACAATAGTACCTGGTCTTATGTAAAACATACATCAACAGAACATTCATCATCTAGTAAAGGACGCTTCCTCTTTTTTAGTTCTTCATCTTCTTCGTACAGTTACTCTTCAAATATTGAAGAAATCCATAAGGAAAAGGTTAGTATGAAATATTAGTTAACTTTTCCATATTTTACTGGTTTAGGTATTTCTAACACTAACAGAAGTACATTTACTAAAAGAATCAGCTTTCATTTTTTAATTAGGGCACAGTATCTTCTTCAAAGAGATAATCCAATATATTTCTTTAAAAGATATGGTTTTTGTCTTGTTAATTCTCTTTGATAATACATTTATTTACACTTTTTATTTTCTCATTGAAGTATTTGTTCTTATTTAAAAATCTAAAAAAAAACTTATTACTTTCAAATCTTCTAGTTAAAACTAGCCTAAATTTCTAATTCATGATTACTGATGCTACTATTTTAAGTATTATATACAATTTCAAAAATCCAATGAAATGTGCTTCCCAAACACTAATACTAGTTTTTAAAGAGGTGCATGAAAATAAAAGATGTTAAAATACTTTACTACTTTGGAGATACCAACATTTTCATCCGAGGAGGTTAAAAGATTTAATTTTAGATACTCTGTTGTATTGAGATACTAAAACTTTCATCATGGGCAACCTGAACAGTTGAAATGAATTGTTCTAATTGATTCACACTGCTGAAGAATTTTTCAGGCTGATCATCATTCATAATATACATAATTCATCTCATTTTTAAAGTCAGTAACGATTAATAAATCACATAAGCGAGGTATAAAGGAATATAATTTTGTTTGTTTTATGACTAAGAAGTTGATTGTGGAAATATGAGCTGTAAAAACATTTATTATACCCATATTATATTGTTCACATAAGTGAGGATTTGGTGTAAGGTAGCTCTGTCTTGGACATCATGAAAAGATGCTTAGGAAGGGTTTAAAAGACCTCATTATAAAGCAGCTTACCCTGTAAATACTCCAGTATGGGAGATAAATTATATGGTCACCTTACCTATAAGTCATTGTTATGATGTGGACTCTAGGGATATTATATCCCTGTTTGTGAGATTATTTAGCAGTTAACAATGTTGAATCTTTTTTTCTAGTTGAGGAAGGCATAACAACTTGGTCTTGGGGGTTTTAAAAGTCGTGTATAAAATCAGTTACCATGTCATCACTCAGATGTTATTTCTGTTTGGGATTCCGAAAATTCCTTAGATTGCTTCAAGTGGGTGGGCCCAGAAGAGACCTCATTATGTATCAAAAATAAAAATTCATTTAGTCTGCATTGATGGAGGTGGCTATTGATGGAGGCATTGGACAAGGAACTATTTCCATTGCCTTTTAGTCTTCATCCTAAAACTCCTTTTACTCTTTCTTCTTCCTATAGAGTTATCAGTTGTTGGTTCTTCAGAACACTGTTGAAGTGGCTCAGTTTATCAATAACAATCCGGACTTTTTACAACTTGCTGAGTCATTCTGGAAGGAACTCTCCTACCTTCCCTCTCTGTATGACTACAGCGCCTATCGAAGATTGATCGACCAGTATGGGACACATTATCTTCAGTCTGGGTCCTTAGGAGGAGAATACAAAGTTATCTTTTATTTGGACTCAGAAAAAATCAAACAAAGCGGTAGAGTATTAAAAATATTGTTATATACAAGCATCGCAGGGATTTTAATGAGTAGTTAAACTTTAGAGCTTTAAAATATGACAAACGGAGATTAAATTGCAAAAGAATCCAAAATTGCAAGAATCTATTATACTCTACTCAAAATCTTCCAGGGTTTAAGAAAAAGCCTGCCTACTCTTTTGGATAGTACCCTAAAGTGAGAGTTAAGCCATTATCATTATTGCTATCTCTAGAGGGTGTTGACTGGATTTTTAGAATACTTTTTAATCTTCCCCGTTTCTCAGATTAAGTAATATTCCTCGAGGAAAACTAATGAGGAGTTTACTGATATTGCAGAAATCAAAACGTTTCAATGAAGTCTTTTCTTATTTACCTCTGTTCTTTACCACTCACATTCCTTTAAAAAAAATCTGCTCTGGATATCATGAGTTTGCTTACTACCTAAAACTTGTAACAATAGCTTAAATTTATTGGATGCCTTCTTCTACACAGGCAGGTTGCCTATGTCAGCAATAATCCTCACTGCTACCGAGTGAAATCCAGGGGCATACTGATTGTAAGCAGGTCTAACTGGCTCCAGCGTCAACTTAGCTTTTTCCTTACGCTATGTTGCTGCTGGAATTGCCTGCTTTTTGTTAGACTCAGGGCACACCACTGAGTTCATACTTGGTTGACTTCACAGTGAGAGGATGTTCCTCACCAGCTGCTGCCATGTTGGAGAAGAGTGTGTGTCCTGGTATCCATTCCTCCTTTCCAGAGACCTTTTGGCTTATTTACGTTCCAAGTCCAACCTGCTCCTTTCCAACTTTGTCCTGAAGCTCGTGGCCACACTTGCTTCTCTATCCCAAATCGTCTCGTTAGCATCTTACTCTTCAGTCAAGACTCTTACCACCTTGGAGGAGAGTAAGACTGCTTACCTGAGATTCGGAGGAGGTCCTGTAGCCTTCTCTTGTGAGTGAACTACAATATTTTTCTGTGTTTCCATTGACTATTTTTTTTTTTTTCTATTGGGCTTAATTTTTACCAATTAAGATTTAATTAGAATGTGAGCTTTTCCAACCTCAGCAGGTTGGAAATGAATGCACAAGCACAGGTTTTTGTAGCAACAACAGAGGTAATATTTCTTTGGGGAATTAATCCGGAAAGGGGCTTGATCTAAACTCAGTTTCATGACCTTTTTTTTTTTTTCTTTAACACTTAAAAAGAAACGAAGAGGATTTTTTTTTTAAAGCTTTCTGAGTTGGTAAAAAAATTTTGAGTAAAAATTTTACTCTTGAGCAGTTTTTGTTCTTAAAAGTTTTAAGTGAAATTAATCAAGGATTCTGGGATATGTTATATGCCCCCAATTGTTCTTTAAGAAATTCTGAGTTTATTATAATATAGTTAGTAAAATTATATAAAAATATATTTCTACCCTTTATTATTTTCTATCCTCTTTTAAAAAAATGCATTGGCAAAACTCCATTTGATAATGAGTAGAAATTGTAACCATCTAAGATTGTGTCATAGGAAGAAAATGTAGAAACCAGAGATGTTAAAGATGGAGAGACTGAGGCACTAGAACTAGGATTTTAGGAATTAATTACTGTAGAACCAGAACCCAGCTTTTGGGGTCTCCAGTGGGTGGGCTGGAGGCCATTGCACGTCTACTTTTACCTATTTGCCTTATGCCTGAGAAGCTGCCTGCAGTTGGGTAAAAGGTATCAATCTGTGAAGTGCTCAGTTTTTTCTCCCTTCACTGTTTCACCCACCCCCACCCTCTGGTCAAAGTTAATAGAAGCCAAGAGCGGCTGAACCATTTGAAAGTAAGTTTCAGACATGTGATGCTTTACCCCTAAATATAATGCATGTATCTTATTTTGTTTATAACAAACATCAAATATTGCTTTTTCTGACCCTTGACCCTTCTAGAGCACTTGAAAATGTACGTATAGTATATTTTTGATTATATGGCCCCAGTGGTAGGAAACAACCTCTTATCCCACTCTCACACCTGGCCAGCATCTCAAAGGAGATTTTCAACAAATGTGGAAACTAAGCACCTTTAAAATTTTTCCCCCCAGGTCTTAGTTCAGAGGAGAAGAAGAAATGTGCTTCCTCACATATCAATTTTTTGTTTAAATTATCAGAGCACACATGCAAGCAGATGGAAGAGACCTTAAAATTGGTTTCAGGTAAATGAGAAGGGGGTAATTTTCATTACAAACTTACCTCCATCCCTCTTTCTTGTGGTTAATTCCTGGTCTCCAAGGGCCTTTGAAATTCTAGCGGGTGTTCTGTTTTGTGTTTTTGAAATACTTGGTTATTTTTACCTCTGATCTCTCTGTCATATGTCATGGCAGTGAGCCATCATACAGAGTGGAAATTTCACTGGGTATCTCTGTGTACTGTAACTATGTCCTCAGTGAACACCATCTTTGTTTCCTGTGAGGAAGGTTGACAAACAAGCCTAGAAAAATGACAGCAAGAGGAGAAGCTTCAGTTTCACTCTGTGACATGGCTACTCAGTGCAGTTAAAAGTTTTTGGTGCATGGTGGTGGTGGTGACGGTGGTGGCAGAGAGCGGGAGGTGGAGTGTTAGTCTTTGAGTGATTGAAGAAGGAACTGGAAGGGTAAGCTGATTTAGACTGTGTCTAGATGCTGTGTTAGGGAGTTTGGGTTTCATCCTGATTGGCAAGGGATGCCGTTAAAGGATTTAATACAGGGAGTGATTAAATGAAAGGTGACAAATATAAAGTTGTAGCGAAAGAAGAGGGACTGAAAAGGAATAATCTGATAGGGTAAGAACCAGAAATGATGAGTAACATGGAAGGTAAAAGAGAAGAAATCGACAGCGAGAAATGCTACAGCGAAGTGACGTAAGAGAAGGTCTGAAGACTTCATTGGATTTGGTGATTAAGGCTTAATTGCCTTAAAATGAAGAGATTCTTAGTGTAGTAGGGATGGAAATGAGACTGTGGTGCATTGTGTGAGGCCATGGAGCAGCATTAGAGCTCAAGTTCTCTTGGGGTGATGGCAGAAATTGGGATGAAGGAGAAGACTGACCCAGGTGCTGAAGTCCTCATCAAGGAAGTGAGAATCATTTAGTAGATGACTGCAATAAGGAGGGAGACAAAGTGTTAAGCCAGGCTTAATTCCTCATCCACTTACTTTATTGATCAACTATTTACGGAACCTATAGTGCCTGCAGAAATTGTTCTAGGCACTGGTGATACAGCAGTGAACATGCCAGAAAAAGTGCCTGTCTTCTTGGACCTGACATGACGAAGGAGGAGGACAAGTTTTTGAACAACATGGAAATACACTGATCTGGAAATAGAAATGAAAGTGGGAGCTTTGAGAAGTTGTTGACATCAGTTATCAGTTGGGCTGGTGATTGGAAGCTACTTACTGATTTTATTTTATTTTATTTTAATTTTGCTTTGTTTTATCTTATTTTATTTTATGTTTAACAAACATGTAGCACTTATGATGTGCCCAGCACAATTTTAAGTGATTTACAAAAATTAACCAATGTACTCCTACCTAAGAACTGGGTATTATTCATATTTCCATTTTACCGACAGGGACACTGAGGCACAGAAAGGTTGCCCAAGACCACAGTTGGGGTCAGGCACAAGATTCCAATGTCTGGCTTCACAATCTGGGCCCTTCACTGTTGCCCCAGGCTGATTGTCTAGGGGAAGAGGGCCAGCTGGAGCACAGAGCTCACTGAGGTGTAGAGAGAGAGGCTACAGGCTTAGAAATAAATATAAAAGCTGATTTCTTAGACTCTGTAGTTTGTAAACAAGCATGTCAGTTTAGGTGGTGATTCTCAAACTTTGGTATGCAAGAGGATTACCTGGGGCAGCCTGTTCAAATGCTGAGTACTTGACTTTTCTCTCAGCTACGTCCTTCTGTGTCTTGGCTGGAGCTCAGAAATCTGCAGTCATTCTAGGTGATTCTGATTCCAGTAGTTCAGGGACTGAACTTGGCAATACACTGCATTAAAAGTGTGACTATTTGCATTTTAAAACGTAGCTAACAAGGAAGATGAGGAAGCACTCAGGCATTTCTTTAAAAATATGAGACTTTAATAACTTCTGATGATAAAAGTGTAATTTTTGAATTTGCAAAATTTTATGAAAATGTTATGAAATTGCAAAATTTAATTAAAAAAAGGAAATGAAAATCAACATAAGTCTGATCAGCAAGTTAGGAACTTCCAGTCATGACCAGTGTGGAAATCAATTATACATGGAGATGAAAATATTTCTGAAATTATAAGGCACAGAAATGAGAAAAAGGATTTGATTAGTATTCAAACTTTTTAGAACACTTTTTATGTGTTAATATATGCCTGTTAATAGCATTTTGGTTACTGTTAGTGTTCCAGATGCAATGAACTTTTTCCTCCCAACATTTTCTTATGAAAATTTTCAAACATACAGAAAAGTTGAAAAAACATAGTAAAAAACGCCAACGTACCCACCTCATACATGCAATAATTATTATTTTGATGTTTTGATATATATATCTACATATAGTATTTATAATGATGACTGTTTAGCAATGCAT
This sequence comes from Balaenoptera musculus, assembly GCF_009873245.2. NCBI lineage: Eukaryota > Metazoa > Chordata > Mammalia > Artiodactyla > Balaenopteridae > Balaenoptera > Balaenoptera musculus. Next base: position 32,800,615 of record NC_045787.1, read on the forward strand.
AAATATATATTTAAAATATTTGTGATATTTGCTGAACCATTTGGAAGTTTCAGATGTCATGATGTTTCATCCTTAAATACATGCATGTATCTTCTAAGAAACAAGATGGTCACCTGTATAACAAATTTTCTTCTTACACTAAGAACATTAAGAATATGAATAATAATTTCTTAATAATCATCTACTGTTAGGTAATGGTTGTGTCTCTTTTCTTTTCTCTCCTAATAGATATTATTTTTTAGAGTAGTTTTAGATTCACAAAACAATTGAGCAAAAAGTACAGAGAATCCCTATATCCCCGCTGTCCCCGTGGGCACAGCCTCTTCCATTATCAGCATCCAGGCCTTAGTGGTCCATTTGTTACAACTGATGAAACTACATTGACACATAATAATCACTCAAAGTCCATAGTTTACATGAGGGTTCACTCTTGTACATTCTGTGGGTTCGGAGAAATGCATAATGACGTGTATCCATTATAGTATACAGAGCAATTTCACTGCCCTAAAAGTCCTCTAAAGATCCTAAAAATCCACTAAAAATACTAAAAATCCCCCCTACCCCACTTCCTGGCAACCACAGGTATTTTTACTCTCTCCATAGTTTTGCCTTTTCCAGAATGTCATACAGTTGAATGGGTTGTGTTACTTCATTGACTTTCAATTTCATATTCTCATTCTCATTTCATTTGTGCATCCAGACTTATTTCGTTTGATTTCTCCTTGAGTAGGAGCTCAGGGCAATGTGTTACGAGGGGACCCATTTGTCAGAGGGGGACGTCCTGGCCTTGTGTCTGGCCTTAGTTACCTGGAACTGGACAATCCTGCTGGAAACAAATGGAGATATTCTCGCTGGGCAGGATCTGTGACTGAACTTCCCCAAGTCATAAAACAAAAGGTACGTGACACTCTGTTGAAAGCACCAGAAAGCAGTCATGTTTATTTGCACTGGGAAAACGAGATTAAATTAAGGTGGTTAAACAGAGAAGGCTGTAATTAGCGTTTTCTGTATCTCAGTTATGTTTTGTATAGTAAAATGAATGCATACATAATAGGAAGCAAGTTTCATTATCTTGTATGTCCATATTTCAGTTGTAAAGGTTAAATGTCTTGTAAATCCCAAGAGAAATTAATGCTAAAATTTGCATTTCGAGCTTTTGACCTAAATTTGATTATGTTTTCCTTGGTCCCTGATTCAGAGGAGCTATAGAGTCTTGCAAGAGGAAGGCATTTAGGGGCTTGTCTAGTGTTACATTTGTCAGGTCACCTTTCTTCCTGTGGCCATGGCTTGTAGGCTCCTGGTCATGCAAATTAGTTCTAAAAAGATAGAATCAATTTGGCTGGCAGAATTTTAGGATGTTTTATTGGCACAGTCAGTTCTTTTATAACACAACGTATGTGTTCTTCAAAATCAGAGAGCTAGGCAAAATTACACAATAAAGACCACAGGGCTTATGGGAAAAAAGGTGTTAGGAAAACAACACTCAAAAACTTTTGTGACACTCATTAAAAAAAAAAGAGAGGCACCAATAAAAACAGTAGCAGTTTTATACATGTTAAATTGTTAAGAAATGCACGGACTACAATAAAGGTGGCACATTACCTAGAAGAGGATCTGAAGCTTGCTGGGTGATGGGAGGGTTACAGATTGTGAATTATTGTGAAGTGGTAGAAGGAGCGCTATCAGAAATGACAGACAGTCGTAACACCATTTGTGGTTGGTGTGGTTTATTATACAGGTGGTGAACTAGATGGGTGTTTGAGATGTGCGCTTGTGTGTGAGTGTTTTGTGTGTTCTTATGCAGCTTGGTTCAGTTGTGTGCGGTTTTCTGTGTTCACCCCGTGTTTCTTATGGACAAAATTGTACATAAGGAAACACAATATTTGTGATATGCTCATTTTATTTTTTAATATCTCAATCTCAGTGGAGCAAATTCACATTTTCAAAACACATGTTATAGCAGAAGTGATTCTATGATCTATTCCCTGCCACAGGAGTCAGGCAGTGTCCCAGGTCCAACCTGACTTTTGAGATTAAGAAACTTGGACACTTTTATGAACTCAAAAATTACGAGTGCTCCTCAGGTACCCTCCTAACACCATACTGAGCCCAGTTGCCTCCCAATAACAGTGACAGTGGGAGGGGGAGTTTTTCCTGGGAAGTCTTACCTTAAAGTGTCATTCATTAATATTCAAAATGACCTATTTTCATTGTCAGTATCTCATACAAATCTTTAAAAATCCTAAACTGTTGTTTAGGGTAAAAAACAGACATTCTTTTCTATTCTCAACTATGTGCTTTCCCACATAGGACTGTGACTGTCGTAGCTATGCTAACTTATTAGCTGGACAGGAAAGGGACAGAGAAAGCAGAGACATTTTACAGGTAGATAACCATGCAATGCTGTTCAGTTCAGAAGAGCTTGGGCAGAGACGGAGGGCAATGTGACTCTCTGAGCTGATCTCCATACTCGCAGTGGTGCTCTAACCAGCTCACTCAGACTCTCTCAAGAGCCAATGGTGCAGATCTCTTCCCAGCTCCGTGCTCAGTGACATCATGGTGGCAGCCTGAAACTGGCCATGGTGAGAGTAGTTACACTGCAGAAATCGGCAAAGGCTACAAATGAGAGCCTTTTTGTTTCTGGGAGAGCAGATTGTTAGAGCTTAGCCAATCCATCTCCGGTCTTGAAGTTGCTCTTCATCAGAACTATCTAGCACAGAGCGATAATGCCTACCTGTTTTAAATTTCTTCAGGGAGAGAGAATCATAGTCTCCATTAGAGAGATATGTTAAGTATCTCAGAGTCAGGATATTTAATCTCAAATTTAATTGCATTTGCTTCTTTACTGTAATTTAAGTGCATTTCCTTTTCTTCTGTCCTCTGCAGAGGTGGAAATTTGTTGTCTTCAAAATAATCTTTCAGTAACTAGAAAATGAACATCCTGTTGGTTTTTTAAAATTTTATGTATGCACACAAAATACAAAAAATATTCCCTCCCTATCTGTTTCTAATTTTCCCTAGGTTTGTCTTGTAAAGGTAGTGGATTGCTTTCTCTTTTTATTTGAACAAGAAATAGTTGGAATTAAGATAAGAGTGGCTTTTGATTTTGTTTTAGTGGAGATTGAGCCAAAATGCTGAAAGGAAAATATTCTCGCCCAAAACCCTGATTACTGACCATGATGTCTTTATCTGTGTAGCTGACACCTTTGTATGAGCTGGTAAAGGAAGTACCCTGTGCCTCTGTGAAAAGGCTATACCTGAAACGGGCCATTGAGGAATATCTGGATGAATTTGACCCCTGTCATTGCCGGCCTTGTCAAAATGGTGGCATGGCCACTGTTAAGGGGACCCAGTGTCAGTGCCATTGCAAACCATACACGTTTGGTGTGGCGTGTGAACAAGGAGCCCTCGTAGGGGATCAAGCAGGTCAGTGTGCTGCATTCTCTCAAGTTATGACGGACACAATGAAAAGGGAATTACCCTTTCCCTCTGGCCTCTGAGATTGTGCTTCTTCATGTATGGAGGAGGGGAAGTCTCATAGGGCTTTGAATTTGTCTGTCCCTCCCTATTCCACCTCCGGGTTGTAGCTACTGAGGTCGGGCCCTTTGCTATCTCTCTATTTTCCCATCTGAACTAACAGAACTGCCTTCTATTCTCCACTCTCCATTAGAACAGATTTATGCCTGAAACACCTTCCATCCTTCCATAGTCATCTCAGTAAGGTTTTGTCATAACTTAGGTCTACAGAGCTTGTGTCTGCACTGACTAACCTTTCTGGTGGCAAGCTCTTGGAAACACCTCTATTTCTATTTTGTATTATGTCCCACCAATCAATCATTTACAAATATTTGTTGAACATTGGCTGTGTGCTCAACAGTGCATTTGGTGTTTTAAGTATTTAGTATGTGAAGTTCACTTTATGAGTAGGCAAAGCATGAGATGATTTGTGTATATTTATTTTTATATTTATTTGTGTGTCTCTCTCCTCTAGAAAGCTTACTTCTTAAATTCAGAACTGTTTGATTCCTTTCTTTATTCCCACAGCCTGACATAGTGCTTGATTCATAAAGTCACTTAATAAATGTTTGATCAATGAATAAGTACATGACTAAACCACGGTTGCTTATAGACAAGCATCAGGAAAGCATCCTTGCCTCCATATGTCTCCCCAAGTGGCCTGTCCTGGTAAAC